>NC_087296.1:13245000-13620000 GCF_015220805.1 Pogoniulus pusillus | reverse complement strand
AATAATTGTCCCTTCTATTTTCACATGGCAAGGAAAGCAGTTTCCAAGGGAGGCACACATTAGCATTGATTCCAATCAGCAGCAGCTGACTCCTTTCAAACCAGACTCTGCTCAGCAGTCCCAGCCTGACTCTTTCCAGGAGCTACAGGGGAAGCTTTGTGGAGATGCTATCACAGCTTATTAAAGCATTGCACAGGATTGACTTGCACCACAGTTCCATCAAGAGCTCTGAACTCCACTGCATGCATTTAACTGATAACAACAATTAGAGACTATGACTGAGCAATAATATTTTATAGCAGAATCTCCTTGGTTTAAGGATTATGCTCAGACTCATCATCCTTTGCTTCTTCCTCTGACTTGGTACTCAGTCTACATCTCCACACTAAATATTAGCACGTAGAGGAACTTTCACCTGCACACCATAGAGGCAGGATGAGGCAGCATGGTGAGAAAGGAAGAGCTGATCTCCTCTTTACTTAGAGTATCATTACTTACTGCTGATCAATTCTTGTCTCAAAACAAGCTTCAAAACAACCTTAGGACCTCTTGTCCTAGTGGACAAGAAGTTCTCCATGGGACAGCAATGTGTCCTAGTGGCCAAGAAGGCCAATGGTACCCTTGGGTGCATTCATAAGAGTATGGACTCTTATACTCCTCCTCCTCCTCTCTACTCTGTCCTGGTGAGGCCTCATTTAGAGTATTGTGTCCAGTCCTGAGCTCCCCTGGTCAAGAGGGACAGGCCAATACTGGAGAGTGTTCAACAGAGGCTGTGAGGATGCTGCAGGGCCTGGCATCATCTGTGTGATGAGGAGAGGCTGAGAGCCCTGGGGCTGGGTAGCCTGGAGAGGAGAAGGCTGAGAGGGGATCTGAGCAATGGTTACAAATAGCTGAGGGCTGGGGGGCAAGAAGCAGGGGCCAGGCTCTGTGCAGTGCTGTCCTGGGGTAGGACAAGGAGCAGTGGACACAAAATGGGACCCAGGGAGTTCCACATCAGTGTGAGGAGAAACCTGTTTGGTGTGAGGGTGCTGGAGGCCTGGAGCAGGCTGCCCAGAGAGGCTGTGGAGTCTTCTGTAGAGACTTTCAAGCCCCACCTGGATGTGTTCCTGGGTGCCCTGCCCTGGGTGATGCTGCTCTGGCAGGAGGGTTGGACTGGATGATCTCTGGAAGCCCCTTCTCACCCCTACCTTTCTATGACTGCAAGACTCCTCATCACTCTTTTCAGTTTTTAGAAGAGTTAACAACATTAATCCAGTCAAGTCTGGCCAGACAGGTGCTAGGTCTGTGCTGGGAGACAGAGCATCCTACGAGCTTACAGACATGTTACATAAAACATATTCTGAGAGCAATTTCTGACTTTATTTAATTCCTTCAGAAAATACCAAAGCTCTGAGACCAACCCAAACTCCAGCAGAGCCCTGCAGAGGGACCTGGCCAGGCTGCATGGGTGGGCATAGGCCAAGGGGATGAGATTGAACAAGGCCAAGTGCAGGGTTCTGCACTTTGGCCACAACAACCCCAAGCAGCACTACAGGCTGGGGACTGAGTGGCTGAGAGCAGCCAGGCAGAGAGGGACCTGGGGGTACTGATAGATAGTAGGCTGAAGATGAGGCAGCAGTGTGCCCAGGTGGCCAAGAGAGCCAATGGCATCCTGGGCTGCATCAGCAGCAGTGTGGGCAGCAGGACAAGGGAGGTTCTTCTGCCCCTGTGCTCAGCACTGCTCAGGCCACACCTGCAGTGCTGTGTCCAGTTCTGGGCTCCTCAATTCAAGAGCGATGCTGAGGTGCTGGAAGGTGTTTGGAGAAGGGCAGCAAAGCAGGAGAAAGGCCTGGAACATAAACCCTATGAGGAGAGGCTGAGGGAGCTGGGGGTGTGCAGCCTGCAGCAGAGGAGGCTCAGGGCAGAGCTCATTGCTGTCTGCAGCTGCCTGAAGGGAGGCTGTAGCCAGGTGGGGTTGGGTTTGTTTAGCCTGGAGAAGAGGAGGCTCAGGGGTGTTCTTATTACTGTCTACAACTACCTGAAGGGACACTGTAGCCAGTGGGGGTTGGTCTCTTCTCCCAGTCAACCAGCAACAGAACAAGGGGACACAGTCTTAAGCTGTGCCAGGGCAGGTCTAGGCTGGATGTGAGGAGGAAGTTGTTGTCAGAGAGAGTGATTGGCATTGGAATGGGCTGCCCAGGGAGGTGGTGGAGTGGCTGTGGCTGGAGGTGTTGAAGCCAAGCCTGGCTGGGGCACTTAGTGCCATGGTCTGGTTGACTGGATAGGGCTGGGTGCTAGGTTGGACTGGCTGAGCTTGGAGCTCTCTGCCAACCTGCCTGATTTTATGATTCTGTGATTCTATGATTCCTACGCATGTGTGCTAGGAGCTTACTTGTGACCTTCCCTGGCTAAGTGAGATCTCTTCTGTCCCACTTGCAGAGATATAACATTCCTGTTAGAGTCTTTATTACTCATATTAAGTTTATTGCCACTTCAAGAGGGAAGTGGTGGTAATTATCCCAGACATCTACATCTGGTAAGAAGAATTATGTAGTGCTGTGGCTGATAATTTCTATGGAACAAATCAGTTTATTTCAAACTCCTTAAAGACTAAGAATGTCAGAAGAGTTTGTGAGTGATGTGGTGATGAGAAGAGGGAAGATGAAGAAGTCAAGAGTGCATTACATGTGACATTTCTAATAACCACTGATCTCATTTGCATCAAATTAAGAACCACAGTATCACAGGATCACAGTATCACAGTGTCACAGTATCACCAAGGTTGGAAGAGACCTCACAGATCATCAAGTCCAACCCTTTAGCACAGAGCTCAAGGCTAGACCATGGCACCAAGTGCCACGTCCAGTCCTGCCTTGAACAGCTCCAGGGACGACGACTCCACCACCTCCCCGGGCAGCCCATTCCAGTGCCCAATGACTCTCTCAGTGAAGAACTTTCTCCTCACCTCCAGCCTAAATCTCCCCTGGTGCAGCCTGAGGCTGTGTCCTCTCCTTCTGGTGCTGGCCACCTGAGAGAAGAGAGCAACCTCCTCCTGGCCACAACCTCCCCTCAGGTAGTTGCAGACAGCAATGAGGTCTGCCCTGAGCCTCCTCTTCTCCAGGCTAACCAATCCCAGCTCCCTCAGCCTCTCCTCGTAGGGCTGTGCTCAAGGCCTCTCCCCAGCCTCGTTGCCCTTCTCTGGACACGCTCAAGCATCTCAATGTCCCTCCTAAACTGGGGGGCCCAGAACTGAACACAGCACTCAAGGTGTGGTCTGAGCAGTGCAGAGTCCAGGGGCAGAATGACCTCCCTGCTCCTGCTGACCACACCATTCCTGATGCAGGCCAGGATGCCACTGGCTCTCTTGGCCACCTGGGCACACTGCTGGCTCATGTTCAGGTGGGTATCAATCAGCACCCCCAGATCCCTCTCTGTCTGGCTGCTCTCAGCCACTCTGACCCCAGCCTGTATCTCTGCATGGGGTTGTTGTGGCCAAAGTGCAGCACCCTGCACTTGGAGCTATTGAAGCCATCCCCTTGGACTCTGCCCATCTGTGCAGGCGGTCAAGGTCCTGCTGCAGAGCCCTTCTGCCCTCCAACCCAGCCACATCTGCCCCCAGCTTGGTGTCATTTGCAAACCAATATGGAGATATGAGGCAAAAAGAGGAAAAGATAAACCAGGATCTAGAAGTCCACCTTAGACAACTTGATTTTAGTTTCCTGACTTAGCCAAGTGTTCTTTCCTGATGTATCATAGATTCCAGAGTGGTTTGGTTTGAAAGGGGCCCTCAAGATCATCCAGTTACAACCTACCCTGCCATGGGCAGGGACACCTCTCTCTAGAACAAGTTGCTCAAGGCCTCATCCAACCTGGTCTTGAACACCTCTAGGGAGGCTGTGGAGCACAGAAGCACCCAATGTGATCGAAGATCAACCTCCCTGGGTAAACTGTGCCAGTGTCTCACCACCCTCAACCTGTGCCAGTGTCTCACCACCCTCAACCTGTGCCAGTGTCTCACCAGCCTCACTGGAAAGAATTTCTTCCTACTCTCCATCTCAATCTTCCCTCTCCCAGCTCAAAGTCATTGTCCCTCATCCTGTCACTCCCAGACCTTGTCCAAAGTCCTTCCTCAGCTCTCTTGGAGCCCACTTCAGGTACTTGAAGGCTGCTCTAAGATTTCCCTGGAGCCTCCTCTTCTCCAGGCCAAACAGCCCCAACTCTCTCAGCCTGTCCTTACAGCAGAGGTTCTCCAGCCCTCTGATCATCTTCATGGCCTCCTCTGGATACTCTCCACCATTCTTATATCCTTCTTATGCTGGGTGCTCCAGGTGAGGTCTCAGAAGAGCAGGGAGAAGGGCAGAATCTCCTCCCCACACTGCTTTAGATGCAGTCCAGGACATGGGTTCCTTCTGGGCTCCAAGTGCA
This sequence comes from Pogoniulus pusillus, assembly GCF_015220805.1. Classification (NCBI taxonomy): domain Eukaryota; kingdom Metazoa; phylum Chordata; class Aves; order Piciformes; family Lybiidae; genus Pogoniulus; species Pogoniulus pusillus. Next base: position 13,615,596 of record NC_087296.1, on the reverse strand, counting down.
CGTTGCCAGGTCATGGTGAGTTTCTCAACAACTGACACCTCCAAGCACTAAGTATGTGAGAGAAGAGGCCATCAGAGGAGCCATGCCTGAGCAGCAGGCATAACAAACCCACGTCTGGCTAGTAAAGCCCACTGCAGAGCTGTGATAAGATGAAGGCAGGCACCCATGTGACATCCCCCTGGAGTTCCTGCTGATAAGAGGTTAGATTATTCCTGCTCTGATCAGTGCTCTGCTGGGTGATGCCCAATGACAGCACAAGGGGCAATGGTGGAAGCTGAGGCACAGGAGGTTCCATGTGAACCTGAGGAAGATTTTTGTCCCTGTGAGGGTGACAGAGCCCTGGCACAGGCTGCCCAGGGAGGCTGTGGAGTCTCCCTCTCTGGAGACATTCCAGAGCTGCCTGGATGTGCTCCTGTGTGACCTGCTCTGGCTGATCCTGCTCTAGCAGGGGGGCTGGACCAGATGATCTTTTGAGGTCCCTTCCAGCCCCTGACACTGTGATGCTATGATTCTGTGACTGAAATGTCCAACCAGTGTGCAGTGTTTTCATTGTTACTCTCTAAAAGGCATAAGAGTCACTTCTGTCATCCAGTCCTGAGTGGCCTCAAACTGCAACACTGCCCTTCCAAGGCAATGATTTGAGGTGCTGCACCACATCAGCTCTCCTGTGTTATGTGGCCAGGTGGAGCTTGCACCAAGGCTCCTTTCTCTGGAGCCATAAACCAGATGTGCTAATTCAAACTGAGCCACTTAATGTCCTTTTTCTTCTACGTGCACAAGAAAAGCAGGCAGGATGCAGTACTGCTTTTGGAATCACAGAATCAGTCAGGGTTGGAAGGCACCACAAAGATCATCCAGTTCCAACCCTTCTGCCATGGGCAGGGACACCTCACACTAGATCAGGTTGTTCAGAGCCTCACCCAGCCTGGCCTTAAACACCTCCAGGGATGAGGCTCCCACTACAGTATCACAGTATCACAGTATGATCAGGGTTGGAAGAGACCTCACAGATCATCAAGTCCAACCCTTTAGCACAGAGCTCAAGGCCAGACCATGGCACCAAGTGCCACGTCCAGTCCTGCCTTGAACAGCTCCAGGGACGGCGACTCCACCACCTCCCCGGGCAGCCCATTCCAGTGTCCAATGACTCTCTCAGGGAAGAACTTTCTCCTCACCTCCAGCCTAAATCTCCCCTGGCACAGCCTGAGGCTGTGTCCTCTTGTTCTGGTGCTGGCCACCTGAGAGAAGACAGCAACCTCCTTCTGGCCACAACCTCCCCTCAGGTAGTTGCAGACAGCAATGAGGTCTCCCCTGAGCCTCCTCTTCTCCAGGCTAACCAATCCCAGCTCCCTCAGCCTCTCCTCGTAGGGCTGTGCTCAAGGCCTCTCCCCAGCCTCGTTGCCCTTCTCTGGACATGCTCAAGCATCTCAATGTCCCTCCTAAACTGGGGGGCCCAGAACTGAACACAGCACTCAAGGTGTGGTCTGAGCAGTGCAGAGTACAGGGGCAGAATGACCTCCCTGCTCCTGCTGGCCACACCATTGCTGATGCAGGCCAGGATGCCACTGGCTCTCTTGGCCACCTGGGCACACTGCTGGCTCATGTTCAGGTGGGTATCAATCAGCACCCCCAGATCCCTCTCTGTCTGGCTGCTCTCAGCCACTCTGACCCCAGCCTGTATCTCTGCATGGGGTTGTTGTGGCCAAAGTGCAGCACCCTGCACTACCTCCCCAGGCAACCTGTTCCAGGCTCTCGCCACCCTCATGCTGAAGAACTTCTTCCCAACATCCAACCTGAATGTCCTCATTTCCAGCTTTGTTCCATTCTCCCCAGTCCTATCACTACCTGACAGCCTAAAAAGTCCCTCCCCAGCTTTCTTGTAGCCCCCTTCAGATACTGAAAGGCCACAATAAGGTCACCTGGGAGCCTTCTCCTCTCCAGACTGTGGTTTTTGTCAACCACATCACATCAAATGATTTTGGTGTTGTTACTTTCCAAGCACTGACTGGGACAAAGCAGATTAAAAGATGTTCCAGTGGTCTGCTAAGCTGCAGGCAGCAGGCAGCCCAGGCAAGCTTTGGTACTGAAGGAAACATTTGCTCTGAGGTGAGAAGTTTGCCTGAATTTTCCCTATTACTTTTATTCCATGTAGAAAATAAGTAACTTGGTGATTACTCTGAGGCATGCTGCCAAAAATACTTCCACTTGCAAGACCTAAGGCTGAATTCAGGCTCCAAACAAATCAGCATCATTGCTGAGTGCTGACTGAAAAGGAAAAGTAAAAGCAGAAGAAATCACTGATTTGTCTGATCAATACAAGTGGATTTTAAACTCAATTATTAGAAGAATCCCACACATCAAATCTGTGACTTCAGCTTTAAAGCCAGGAATAAGTACCCCTGAGTGGGACAAAAATGCAAGCAGTAGTGATTGATTCAAAGAGCAATCATCCAAACTCTGCCTGGTTCTTTCCAGCCTGGTCTTGATCTTTGACTTCCTCTGAAGCTAAGGACTCTGCACAGTGGTGAAATGAAAAGCTGCATCCTGGGCTGCATCAAAAGATCCAGTAAGGTGATTCTGCCTCTCTGCTCTGCTCTGCTGAGACCTCACCCTGGAGTACTGTGTCCAGCTCTGGAGCCATCAATATGGGAAGGACATGGACCTGATGGAGCAGATCCAGAGGAGGCCACGAAAATGATCAGGAGGTTGAAGCACCTCTGCTGTGAGAACAGGCTGAGGGTGTTCAGCCTGGAGAGGAGGCTCTGGAGAGACCTAATGGCAACCTGCGAGTGCCTGAAGGGGGCTACAAGAAGGCTGCAGAGGGACTGTTTGCAAAGCCCTGCAGTGAGAGGATGAGGGACAGTGGTTTGAAATGAGAGCAGAGCAGATTCAGATTGGATGTTAGGAACAAGATTTTTACCATGAGGTTGGTGGAACATTGGAACAGGCTGCCCAGGGAGGTAGTGAAGGCCCCACTCCTGGAGATACTGAAGGTGAGGCTGGATAGAGCTCTGGGCAACCTGATCTAGTTGAGGATGCCCCTGCTGAGTGCAGGGGGATTGGAGTAGCCAAGCTTTGGAGATCCTTTCCAACCCAGCCCAACAAGGCTAAGTGCAGGGTTCTGCACTTTGGCCACAACAACCCCAAGCAGCACTACAGGTTCGGGACTGAGTGGCTGAGAGCAGCCAGGAGGAAAGGGAACTGGGGGTACTGATAGATAGTAAGCTGAAGATGAGCCAGCAGTGTGCCCAGGTGGCCAAGAGAGCCAATGGCATCCTGGCCTGCATCAGGAGCAGTGTGGCCAGTAGGACAAGGGAGGTTATTCTGCCCCTGTGCTCAGTACTGGTCAGACCAACCCTTGAGTGCTGTGTCCAGTTCTGGGCCCCTCAATTCAAGAAGGATGTTGAGGTGCTGGAACATGTCCAGAGAAGGGCAACAAAGCTGGTGAGGGGCCTGGAGCACAAATCCTATGAGGAGAGGCTGAGGGAGCTGGGCCTGTTTAGCCTGGAGAAGAGGAGGCTCAGGGGTGATCTTATTACTGTCTACAACTACCTGAAGGGGCATTGTAGCCAGGTGGGGGGTGGCCTCTTCTCCCAGGCAACCAGCAATAGAACGAGGGGACACAGTCTCAAGTTGTGCCAGGGCAGGTTCAGGCTGGATATTAGGAGGAAGTTGTTGGCAGAGAGAGTGATTGGCATTGGAATGGGCTGCCCAGGGAGGTGGTGGAGGCACCGTCCCTGGGGGTCTTCAAGCAAAGACTGGATGAGGCACTTAGTGCCATGGTCTGGTTGAGTGGATAGGGCTGGGTGCTAGGTTGGACTGGATGAGCTTGGAAGTCTCTTCCAACCTGGTTGATTCTATGATTCTATGATTCTATGAACATAGCCTTGGCTCAAAACACAAAGCAGCTCCAGTGTCAATTGAAAAGCAACAATTAAATGGTTAAGCAATTCACTAAGTGAAGAAGTGTAACATGCAACAAACCCATCTTACTTGTTGGAAGGGATGTTCAGGGGGCAGGCACACAACTGGCAGTCTTCAGCTGTCCCTTTAGTTGGATCACCATAGAAGCCAGGAAGACATCTATCACAGTGTGGACCACCTGTGTTGTGTTTGCAGTCCTAGGGAGAAGAAGAGAAGTACAAATTGACAGACAATGTGGGAAGTTCTTGAAGAGCAGGTTGCAGTTCTGAGGGACAGGGAGGAAGCTGAGGCCCCACCCTTGGAGATACTCAAGGTCAGGCTTTACAGGTCTCTGAGCAACCTGATCTAGTGGAGGATGCCCCTGATCACTACAGGGGGGGTTGGACTGGATGACCTTTGGAGGTCCTTTCCAACCCAAACCATTCAACGATCCTTTGATCATGCACCTTGCTGGTCCTCTCCATAGGTCTGCACCAGATGTCTGCTTTTCTGGTGGTGGTGAAGAACCAGTTCTAGAAGGCTTCCTATGTGTCAGGTACTTTGGGATCACTGTTCTCCACGTAAAGCATGGAGATTACTTAACTGCAGACCTTTATCTTCCAACTAGACAACAGCTGCATCACTGTTTTAGCTTGCTTAAAGCAGCACAAAGAGGTTTAGCATTTGAGCCCTGCAACAGACTGGAGAGCAGCCAGACAGAGAGGGATCTGGGGATGCTGATTGATACCCACCTGAACATGAGCCAGCAGTGTGCCCAGGTGGCCAAGAGAGCCAGTGGCATCCTGGCCTGCATCAGGAATGGTGTGGCCAGCAGGAGCAGGGAGGTCATTCTGCCCCTGTACTCTGCACTGCTCAGACCACACCTTGAGTGCTGTGTTCAGTTCTGGGGCCCCCAGTTTAGGAGGGACATTGAGAGGCTGGGGAGAGGCCTTGAGCACAGCCCTACGAGGAGAGGCTGAGGGAGCTGGGATTGGTTAGCCTGGAGAAGAGGAGGCTCAGGGCAGACCTTATTGCTGTCTGCAACTACCTGAGGGGAGGTTGTGGCCAGGAGGAGGTTGCTCTCTTCTCTCAGGTGGCCAGCACCAGAACAAGAGGACACAGCCTCAGGCTGTGCCAGGGGAGATTTAGGCTGGAGGTGAGGAGAAAGTTCTTCCCTGAGAGAGTCATTGGACACTGGAATGGGCTGCCCGGGGAGGTGGTGGAGTCGCCGTCCCTGGAGCTGTTCAAGGCAGGACTGGACGTGGCACTTGGTGCCATGGTCTGGCCTTGAGCTCTGTGCTAAAGGGTTGGACTTGATGATCTGTGAGGTCTCTTCCAACCCTGATGATACTGTGACACTGTGATACTGTTTGTGATACTTTCCTGATGCTGATTCCAGACATGCAGCCCAGGCCACATGATTGATAAGAATGAATTCTTATGTCTCCCATCTCTGTGCATGAGGTCACACATGGCTAGCAGTACACTAGATAGAAAGAGCAGCAAAGCCTGGGTTACTGAATTAATACTCACTTGCTGGGATAGCTTCCAGACTATTTTAAACATGGAGACAAGGATAAATAAACTATTTGCAGGGCCTGTGTTCCTCTAGGTGACTGCCTCCCATGGAATCATAGAGTTGTTTGGGTTGGAAAAGCCTTCTGAGATCATCCAGTCCAACCTTCAGCCCAACACCACCATGGCCATGTCTCAAAGTGCCATAGTCACAGGTTTCTTGAACGCCTCCAGGGATGGGGACTTCACCACCTCCCTGGGCAGCCTGTGCCAGTCCCTCACCACTCTTGCAGCAAAGAAAAGTTTCCTTGTTTCCAACCTAACCCTCCCCAGCACCATTTAGGGCCATTTCCTCTCCTTACCTGCTAATGCAAGGCAGTTCAGAGCATACAAAACATCCAGCACTAGATCTACACTTTTGTATTTACCTTTGGCCTGATCTCCAATCAAATGTTCCATTGGCAGAAGAGGAATTGGTGCTCTGGGAACAGGAGTCCCTTGAATGAGGGGATGGTAAGAGGATGGGAACATCTACCTCAGGAGGGAAGGCTGAGAGACTTGGAGGTGTTTAGTGTGGAGAGGATAGGCTGAGGAGGAATCTTGTTAATGCTGATCAATATCTACAGGCTGAGGGTCAGGAGAATGGAGCCAGATTCTTCTCAACAGTGCCCAGTGCCAAAGCAGGTCACACAGGAACACATCCAGACTGGTCTTCAAAGTCTTCAGAGGAGTCTCCACAGCCTCTCAGGGCAGCCTCCTCCTGTGCTCTGCCAGGCTCACAGTAAAAAAGGTTTTCCTCATGTTGAGGTGAGATGCTTGAGCGTGTCCAGAGAAGGGCAATGAGGCTGGGGAGAGGCCTTGAGCACAGCCCTACGAGGAGAGGCTGAGGGAGCTGGGATTGGTTAGCCTGGAGAAGAGGAGGCTCAGGGGAGACCTCATTGCTGTCTGCAACTACCTGAGGGGAGGTTGTGGCCAGGAGGAGGTTGCTCTCTTCTCTCAGGTGGCCAGCACCAGAACAAGAGGACACAGCCTCAGGCTGTGCCAGGGGAGATTTAGGCTGGAGGTGAGGAGAAAGTTCTTCCCTGAGAGAGTCATTGGACACTGGAATGGGCTGCCCGGGGAGGTGGTGGAGTCGCCGTCCCTGGAGCTGTTCAAGGCAGGACTGGACGTGGCACTTGGTGCCATGGTCTGGCCTTGAGCTCTGTGCTAAAGGGTTGGACTTGATGGTCTGTGAGGTCTCTTCCAACCTTGATGATACTGTGACACTGTGAAACTTGCTGGGTTGCAATTCTGTGTCCATTGCCCCTTGTCCTCTCTCAGGACACCACTGCAAAGAGCCTGGCCCTGTCTTCTTCACAACATTAATAAGATCCCCCCTCAGCTTTCTCTTCTCCAGACTAAACAGCCCCAGACAGATGTTCCAGTGCCTTCATCATCATCACTGAAGCCTCTGTGAATTCTCTCCATTAGTTCCCTGTCCCTCTTGAACTGGAGAGCCCAGAACTGGACACAATACTCCAGATGCAACCTCATGAGGGCAGAGTAGAGGGGCAGGAGAACCTCTCTTGTCCTGCTAGCCATGCTCTTCTTATAGCATCCCAGGAGACCACTGCCCTTCTTGACCACCAGCACACAATGCTCTCCCACAGGGAACTTACTGTCTGCCAAGATCCTTCTCCATGGAGCTGCTTTCCAGCAGCTACACCCCAACGATCCCAACAGTCCCAATAATCTTTCCCAAGACTTTCTCCTACCACCATGCATTTGGGCAGCTGAAAAAGCACAATGCCCTGCTGCTCAGGCATGAGTGCACTGGAGTCAGAAGCCTCCATAAATGCTGCTGGGAGCTGTAAAGAATCACAGAATGGTTTGGGTTGGAAGGGACCTTAAAGCTCACCTAGTTCCAACCCCCTGCCATGGGCAGGGACACCTCCCTGCAGACCAAAAAGGCACATCCTTGGTGCTGGTGCACATGGTCAGCACAGCTGGGAAATGAAAGCACTGCTCACACATTGCACTGCACACCTTTGGTAGATCATCACAGTGTCACAGTATCACAGTGTCACAGTATCATCAGGGTTGGAAAAGACCTCATAGATCATCAAGTCCAACCCTTTAACACAGAGCTCAAGGCCAGACCATGGCACCAAGTGCCACGTCCAGTCCTGCCTTGAACAGCTCCAGGGACGGCGACTCCACCACCTCCCCGGGCAGCCCATTCCAGTGCCCAATGACTCTCTCAGGGAAGAACTTTCTCCTCACCTCCAGCCTAAATTTCCCCTGGCACAGCCTGAGGCTGTGTCCTCTTGTTCTGGTGCTGGCCACCTGAGAGAAGAGAGCAACCTCCTCCTGGCCACAACCTCCCCTCAGGTAGTTGCAGACAGCAATAAGGTCTGCCCTGAGCCTCCTCTTCTCCAGGCTAACCAATCCCAGCTCCCTCAGCCTCTCCTCGTAGGGCTGTGCTCAAGGCCTCTCCCCAGCCTCGTTGCCCTTCTCTGGACACACTCAAGCATCTCAATGTCCCTCCTAAACTGGGGGGCCCAGAACTGAACACAGCACTCAAGGTGTGGTCTGAGCAGTGCAGAGTACAGGGGCAGAATGACCTCCCTGCTCCTGCTGGCCACACCATTCCTGATGCAGGCCAGGATGCCACTGGCTCTCTTGGCCACCTGGGCACACTGCTGGCTCATGTTCAGGTGGGTATCAATCAGCACCCCCAGATCCCTCTCTGTCTGGCTGCTCTCAGCCACTCTGACCCCAGCCTGTATCTCTGCATGGGGTTGCTGTGGCCAAAGTGCAGCACCCTGCACTTGGAGCTATTGAAGCCATCCCCTTGGCCTCTGCCCATCTGTCCAGGGGGTCAAGGTCCTGCTGCAGAGCTCTTCTGCCCTCCAACCCAGCCACATCTGCCCCCAGCTTGGTGTCATCTGCACACTTGCTGATGACTGACTCCATGCCCTCATCCAGATCATCTATGAAGATGTTAAAGAGGATGGGGCCCAGCACTGATCCCTGAGGGACACCACCAGTGACAGCTGCCAGCTGGATGTGGCACCATTCACCACCACTCTCTGGGTCCAGCCCTCCAGCCAGTTCCTAACCCAGCACAGAGTGTTGCCATCCAAGCCATGGGCTGACAGCTTAGCCAGCAGTTTGCTGGCAGTTATGAGCTAATACTTGATATCAAGGCTCTTAATCAAACCAAACGATGGCTTGAGTGCAATCAGCTGGGTTAAATCCCACTTCATTAGGTCATCTAGGTCTATTTAAGAGCTGTCACTCAAAGGATCTGCCAGCCATGCTGGGCTAGTAGCTGGCAATACGAAGACAGGCTTTTAAAAGCAGATGTGACAAAAATAATTCAAGTGTTTCAAAAGACAAATCCTTTGCAATTCAGCTTTTTTCAGGCATCATGTCAAATTATTTGTGCTTTTCCTGAACAATAATGGAGTCTTCTTTAGTGTTAAGTTTAGCTTTAAATATTCTCAAGATGGATCTTAATGTTTTTGAGGGATAAGAATGGTTCACATGTCAGAGATGTTATTAAAGTGAGAGGAGCTACCAGACTCTTTTAAAGCTGCACAGCTCTGCCAGAGTGCTGTCAAAGCAAAGGAACTCAGCCCCTTCCATTCTGCAGGGAAGCAGCTGGTGTGGCAGAGCTCTGACCCACCCTTTGCTGAATGACTTTCTGCAGCTCTAAGATCTGCCATTACTGTGATTAGTCCTCCTCAACCCAGATCTCTCTTTGCTTCCTCAACATGAATTCAAAAATCATAGAATCAAGCAGGTTGGAAGAGAGCTCCAAGCTCAGCCAGTCCAACCTAGCATCCAGCCCTGGCCAATCAGCCAGACCATGGCACTAAGTGCCTCATTCAGGCTTTTCCTGAACACCTTCAGGGATGGTGCCTCCCTGGGCAGCCCATTCCAATGGGAAATCTCTCTCTCTGTGAAGAACTTCTTCCTAACATCCAGCCAAATCAGACTGTGAGTCTTAGAGTGGAGCTAAGGAATAACCACCAGTCTGGATTTTCACACACTCACAGACTGCATTGGGTGAAGGCAGCCCCAAAGGTCATCTTGCCCAACTCCCCTGCAGTCAGCAGAGACACCTCCAGCTACATCAGACTTCTCAGGGTCACACCAAGTCTGACCTTGAATGGCCTCAACCACATCCCTGAGCAGCCTGTTCCGGTGTCTCACCACACTCATTGTACAGAGCCTCCTCCTGTTGTCCAACCTGAATCTCCCCTGCTGCAACTCCAAACCACTGCCCTCGTCCTGTCCCCACAGGCCCTTCTGAACAGTCCCTCCCCAGCCTGCCTGCAGGTCCCCTTCAGACACAGAAATGCAGCTCCAAGCTGTCCTCAGAGCCTTCTTTGCTCCAGGCTGAACAGCCCCAAATCTTTCAGCCTGTCCTTACTGGAGAGGTTCTCCAGCCCTCTGTTCATCTCTGTGGCCCTCCCCTGGACCTGCTCCAGCAGGTTCATGTGTTTCTCTCGTTACAAGCCCCAGAGCTGGCCCCAGCCCTGCAGATGAGGTCTCCCCAGAGCAGAGCAGAGGGGCAGGATGCCCTCTCTCCATCTCTGCCCACGCTGCTTTGGATGCAGCCCAGGCTGGCATTTGCTCTCTGTGATGCCAGTGCCCAGTGCTGGCTCCTTCCCAGCTTCTCCCCCACCAGGATTTGTAATTACTTTTTGAGGATGAAGAACAAAGATTCTGTAGCACACAGATGTGACAGAGTTTTCCTGTTCTCTTCAGTGACACATTATACTAAATTACCCAATTGAGAGCTCACTTGAAGGAGTGAAGGAGAAGAGTTTTTGTCCCTTCAAAAGACATTACTAACACTCCCAAAAAAGTGGTGTTTTCTTGCTATCAGTTGGCTGAAGCTCAGTTTGAAACCTGCTAAATGTACAGCCACACTCCTGACTGTTATCTGGTTTGAGCAAGGTTTAATTATCATAGAATCAGACATGTTGGAAGAGAGCTCCAAGCTCACCCAGCCCAACCTAGCACCCAGCCCTGGCCAGCCAACCAGACCATGGCAGTAAGTGCCCCAGCCAGGCTTGGCTTCAACACCTCCAGGCACAGCCACTCCACCACCTCCCTGGGCAGCCCATTCCAATGCCAATCACTCTCTCTGCCAACAACTTCCTCCTCACATCCAGCCTAGACCTCCCTCAGCACAGCTTGAGGCTGTGTCCCCTTGTTCTGTTGCTGCTTGTCTGACAGAAGAGCCCAACCCCACCTGGCTACAGCCTCCCTTCAGGGAGCTGCAGACAGCAATGAGCTCTGCCCTGAGCCTCCTCTGCTGCAGGCTGCACACCCCCAGCTCCCTCAGCCTCTCCTCACAGGTCTCTGCTCCAGGCCCCTCCCCAGCCTTACTGCCCTTCTCTGGGCACCTTCCAGCACCTCAACATCTCTCTTGAATTCAGAAGCCCACAACTGGACACAGCACTCAAGGTGTGACCTGAGCAGTGCTGAGCACAGGGGCAGAAGAACCTCCCTTGTCCTGCTGCCCACACTGCTCCTGAGCCAGGCCAGAAAGCCTCCAGAGAGGGAGACTCGCAGCCTCTCAGGCAGCCTGCTCCAGGCACCCTCAGAGTGCAGAAGTGGCAGCTGAGTGTCTCTAGACCTGGACAGAAGTGTCTGCACAGAAGGGTAATGACAAAAATAAGCCTTTCCCCGGGGAGTGTGGCAGAGCCCAAGATAGTGCCTTTGGCATGCTGCTGCCCTTCCTCAGGGTGTCTGTCACAGGGACAATCAGGGAGGTTGCTGGTTTAAGCCAGCTCGAGCAGGCCAAGGGGTAATCCTGGGTGCCTGGTTTAGAACATGCCCTGGCTGTCTAGAGCAGCTGGAGGCAGGGTGTCTCTGGAGGCATGGCTGTGCTCTTCTGGCACCTTCACAGCACTGCAACGTCCGCATCGGAAGGACACTTCCCTTTGGTGCCAGCACAAATGCAGCAGGATGCTGCAGAAGCTTCAGCTAATTCTCCCCCGTGGTCTGGCCTGGGCTGCACCTAGCTCAGGAGGTATTGTTTCCTTACTGCCTGGATGAAGATGGGTGAAGGTATTTTGTCACCCCTGTGATGAGCACTGCCTAAAGCCTATGTCTGCTCGCTCTGGTATGGACCTAGATCTACGTTGTGCAAGCTCTTGGCACTCAAAGCAATCAAGTGCAGAATGGAAGCCAGTGGAGACTGCCCACTTGGCAAGCTGAGCTGATCTCAGGGGCATATCTCTGGCTTTACTAATTAAGAATCATAGAAACATTGTGTTGGGAAAAGTCTCTAAGATCATTGACTCCAAACACTGCTCTAGCACCATGCTGGCAACTAAGCCATGTCCCCAAGTGCTACCTCTGCACATTACTTGAACACCTCCAGGGATGAAGACTCCACCACCTCCCTGGGCAGCCTGTGCCAATTCCTGACCACTCTTGCAGCAAAGACATTTTTCCTCATCTCCAACCTCAACCTACCCCTGGCACAATTTCAGGCCATTTCTTCTCCTTCTATCTAGGGAGCAGAGCCCAACCCCCACCTCACTGCAGCCTCCTTTCTGGGAGCTGTAGAGAGCAATGAGGCCCTCAGCCTCCTCTTTTCTAGACTAAACACCCTCAGCTGCTCCTCCCCAGCCCTTCTCTCCACACCCTCCCCCAGCTTTGTTGCCCTTCTCTGAACCTGCTCCAGCCCCTCAGCATCCTTCTTGGAGTGAAGGTCCCAAAACTGTACCCAGGACTCAAGGCGTGGCCTCAGCAATGCTGAGCACATGGTGACAATCACTGCCCTGCTCCTGCTGGCCACACTGGTGCTGATCCAGTCCAGGATGCTGGGGGCCTTCCTGGCCAGCTGGGCACACTGCAGGTGGAGCAGCATACTACAGTGCATGAAACACCTTGAGCTGTGTCTGCTTTCCCAGGGTGTAGGTTCAAGCATCCTCCTAAAGCCACTGCAAACATGTGCAGGTGCCACTCTGCCGGGGCACTGCTGACTGTTCCAACCTGCCCTGCCTACCAAAGCAGCTGTGTACACCACAGCGGTAATGAGAAGGATGTATCCTGCAGCTCTCTATCTGGTTGCTGTGGGGATCAAAGGGCTTTGCAGGTTACTGCAAGATACGCCTTAAAATGAGCTTTTTATCCCGGCCTGTGTCGGAGCAGATGATTTGAGCTTTTATCATCAGTCAAAAGCCCTTTTTCAGCTGCTTTTCAACTGCATTTCAAAGCTAAGGAAGAGCAAAAAAAGAAGTATCATATCAGTAAATTAGGTGCCTAAATTGTCTGTTGTATTACCCAGCAAACACCATGAATAATAATAAGGAGGCCAAAAGGCTGTGTAAACCTCAATAGAAAGAGTGCCTTTGATGTGGAACATTGCTCTTCCTCGGCACTCAGACGGCTCCCCCTTTCCCTTCAAAAGGCTTCTGATCCGAATGCAATAGCGGCGTTTAACAGCCTGCATGGATCCCAACCATCTCCCTTCGCTTACAGCCTGTGCAAAGGGAGAAAAGGCAGGAAGATGCAGCGCTGATGAGAAGCTCCCTGCGCCTCCGCTTTGTAGCCTGATCTGGTGTCAGCTCAGACAGAACACATGAACTGCAGGCTGCTTGCTAACACATGTAAATTAAAGCATATTTGCAACGGGTCCCTCTCTGCCTCCTCCTCGGGGCTGTGTCGCCTGCACGCCGGCACCCCTGGGACAGCAGCAGGGGGAGCTCCGCTGTCTGCCGCAGCCCTCGCAGCAGCTGCGGGGTGCAGAGGCGTTCGCAGCAGCTGCGGGGTGCAGAGATGCTTGCTGCAGCTGCGGGGTGCAGAAGCGTTCACTGCAGCTGCGGGGTGCAGAGGCGCTCATGGCAGCTGCAGGGTGCAGAGGCCCTCGCAGCAGCTGCGGGGTGCAGAGGCGTTTGCTGCAGCTGCAGGGTGCAGAGGCGCTTGCAGCAGCTGCGGGGTGCAGAGGCGCTCACGGCAGCTGTGGGGTGCAGAGGCGCTCGCAGCAGCTGTGGGGTGCAGAGGCGCTCGCAGCAGCTGCGGGGTGCAGAGGCGATCGCAGCAGCTGCGGGGTGCAGAGGCGCTCACTGCAGCTGTGGGGTGCAGAGGCCCTCGCAGCAGCTGCGGGGTGCAGAGGTGTTTGCAGCAGCTGCGGGGTGCAGAGGCGTTCGCAGCAGCTGCGGGGTGCAGAAGCGTTCCCAGCAGCTGCGGGGTGCAGAGGCGCTGGCAGCAGCTGCGGGGTGCAGAGGCGCTCAGGGCAGCTGCGGGGTGCAGAGGCGTTCCCAGCAGCTGCAGGGTGCAGAGGAGCTCGCAGCAGCTGCGGGGTGCAGAGGCGCTCGCAGCAGCTGCGGGGTGCAGAGGCGTTCGCTGCAGCTGCAGGGTGCAGAGGCGCTCAGGGCAGCTGCAGGGTGCAGAGGCATTCGCTGCAGCTGCAGGGTGCAGAGGCGCTCACGGCAGCTGCGGGGTGCAGAGGCATTCGCTGCAGCTGCAGGGTGCAGAGGCGCTCACGGCAGCTGCGGGGTGCAGAGGCGTTCGCTGCAGCTGCGGGGTGCAGAGGCGCTCAGGGCAGCTGCGGGGTGCAGAAGCGCTCATGGCAGCTGCGGGGTGCAGAGGCGCTCATGGCAGCTGCGGGGTGCAGAAGCGCTCATGGCAGCTGCGGGGTGCAGAAGCGCTCACGGCAGCTGCGGGGTGCAGAGGCGCTCATGGCAGCTGCGGGGTGCAGAAGCGCTCATGGCAGCTGCGGGGTGCAGAAGCGCTCACGGCAGCTGCGGGGTGCAGAGGCGCTCATGGCAGCTGCGGGGTGCAGAGGCGCTCTCAGCAGCTGCGGGGTGCAGAGGCGCTCGCAGCAGCTGCATGGTGCAGAGGCGTTCGCAGCAGCTGCAGGGTGCAGAGGCGCTCGCAGCAGCTGCGGGGTGCAGAAGCAGGGCAGAACGCAGCCACACAGCCTCTCTCTACCATTCCAGTAATACACAGGAAGCTTGTGCGGGGGTAAGACTTGAAGGCACAGAGGCCAGCAGCCTCAGAGCTCACTCCTGGCTCTGCAATCCTAACCAACACAGAGCACGGTCCTGGTGTGCCTGGGCCAGGACTTCCATTTCCCCTTCTTCCCTGCCAGTTGATTTTATCCCAATGCAGAATCACAGAAACATCCTGGTTGGAAAAGACCTTCAGGATCACCAAGTCCAACCCATACCTCTACTCTACAAGGTGCACCCTAAACCATATCCCCAAGCACCATACCCAAACCACCTTTAAACACACCCAGGGTTGGTGACTCCACCACCTCCCTGTGCAGCTCATTCCAGTGCCTGACCACTCTTGCTGGGAAAAAATCCTTCCTAATGTCCAGTCTGAACCTCCCCAGTGGCAGCCTGAGGCCATTCCCTCTTGTTCTATCACTATTTACCTGTGAGCAGAGCCCAGCAGCAGCCTCTCCACAGCCTCCTTTCAGGTTGCTGTAGACAGTGATGAGGTCTGCCCTCAGCCTCTTCTTCTTCACACTAACCAGAGGTGAGAGAGGTTGTAGAGTCTCCTTCTCTGGTGACTTTCCAGGCCTGTCTGGATGTGTTGCTGTGTGACCTGAGCTGGATTCTATGGTCCTGCTCTGGCAGGGGGGGTGGACTCAATGATCTTTTTGGGTCCCTTCCAACCCCTGACATCTGTGAGCCTGTGAACCATCCCCAGCTCCCTCAGTCACTCCTCATCAGGTTTATTCTCCAGGCCCTTCACAGCTTCCTTGCATTGGCTCCAGCACCTCCACATCCTTCTTGTAATGAGGTGCCTGAAACTGAACTGAGCTGTGGCCTCAGCAGAGCTGAGAACAAGAGGACAATCACCTCCCTAAATGTTCCAGACATCATCATTGGAGGCTCTGCTTATTAATGCAGTGAAATTTACCTTTACCAAGAGACACAAACCTGTTACCAACCTATTGAAACCCAATTGCACTGCATGCCAACAAAGGGTTTAAAACAACTGTCATGTCACACCTCATCATTTTTTTCATCCCCAGGTACTTCTTTATGACTTATAATTAAAATGAGAACCATTTTAAGCTTCTATTCATGAAAAAAAAAAAAGCAGTTCACTGATCCAAACATTAAGGCTGTCTTGGTTTGCACTGGAGTGCAATTAAACATCTTACATGGGCAAAACAGGAGGCAGAGTAACAATTCTGAACTGCACTGAAAAGAAAACCTTAATAAGGCTGATTTCTCATTTTAGGTTGTTCCCAGTAGCTTTTCCTTAAGGGTCCATGTCCAAGTGGAGTCCCTCAAGGATCAGTACTGGGACATGGATATTTGAGGCACCCTCAGCAAGTTTGCCAATGACACCAAGCTGTGTGGTGAGGCTGACAGCTGGAGGGAAGGATACATCCAGAAGGACCTGGACAGGCTGCAGAGCTGGGCTCAAGCCAACCTCATGAAGCTCAACAAGACCAAGTGCAAGGTCCTGCAGCTGAGTCAGGGCAATCCCAAGCACTGATACAGCCTGGGCAGTGCCTGGCTTGAGAGCAGCCCTGAACAAAAGGCCTTGGGGGTGCTGGTGGGTGAGAAGCTCAACAGGAGGCAGCAGTGTGCACTGGCAGCCCAGAGAGCAACCAGAGGCTGGGCTGCAGCAAGAGCAGTGTGAGCAGCAGGGTGAGGGAGGGGATTCTGCCCCTCTGCACCCTCTGCTGAGACCTCACCTGGAACACTGTGCCCCGTGCTGGAGCCCCTGGGACAAGAAAGATCTGGAGGGGCTGGAAGGTGAACAGAGAAGGGGCATAAAGATGAGCAGAGGGCTGGAGCTGCTCTGCTGTGGGGACAGGCTGAGGGGGTTGGGGCTGCTCAGGAGAGGAGAAGGCCCTGGGACACCTCATTGCGGACTTCAACTATCTGAAGAGGGATACAGAAAAGCTGAGGAGAGACTTTTTAGGGCATCAGGTAGTGATAGGACTGGGGGGAATGGAAGAAGTTCTTCACCATGAGGGTGGTGAGACACTGGTACGGGTTGCTCGTGGAAGTTTTTAAGGCCAGGCTGGATGTGGCTCTAGACAGCCTGATCTAGTGTGAGGTGTGCCTGCCCACGGCAGGGAGCTTAGATCTGCCTGATCCTTGAGGGCCCTTCCAGCCCTGACAGTCCTGTGAACTAAAAAGGACTGTTTAGAAAGAGGCACAGCACAGAGCCTGCTTGGAATTCTGCAGGGGGATGAGAGTATCTTATCCCTCTGAACTGGCACTGGCTCAGACTGTGTTTCTGCAAGGCTGATGAAACGAGGCATGTTGTTTCAAGCTCCATGCCATGTCAGACAACAGGACCCTAAAGATGCCCTTCAGTTAATCAGAACAGTCTATTCAGCACCATTCACCTGCTCCAGAAGGCTACTGAAGGGGCTGGCAGTGGTGGTGTGCTGGTGGGATGGCTGTGGATAACATCCCAGACTTAACTGCTGAATCACAGAATCAACCAGGTTGGAAGAGAGCTCCAAGCTCAGCCAGTCCAACCTAGCACCCAGCCCTAGCCAATCAACCAGACCATGGCACTAAGTGCCTCATCCAGGCTTTTCTTGAACACCCCCAGGGACGGTGCCTCCACCACCTCCCTGGGCAGCCCATTCCAATGCCAATCACTCTCTCTGGGAAGAACTTCTTCCTGATATCCAGCCTAGACCTACCCTGGCACAGCTTGAGACAGGTAGCTGCAGAAAAATCCCCAGAGCCTCCAAGGAAGCCCAAATGTGTTCCTTTAGCCCACACCCTGTGCTTTTATTATTTATTTCTATTCTAGAGTACAATTTATGGTGTGTTTAGTAAGAGTTCAGATGAAGGAAGGCATTAAAAACATCTTCTTGTCAGACTGGAACAGAAATTAGAAAGCTACCTGCTCCATGCCATAAATTGGATGCACTGCAGGAGGCAGATGGGAGGGGGAGATAAATCTTGCATGGGAGAGTATTGATATATTTGCTGCTTGCTCTGTGCCATGCCTGATACTGCTGATTTGACTTCAGAACATGAATCCTATCTGAATAAAATGCTGCTTTAGTTTAATTGCAGAAGTTTGGGATGAGGGAATCTCATCCTCAGCAACAGTTCAACCTAATGAACTGATTCTGCCCCTCTGCTCTGCTGAAACCTCACCCTGGAGTACTGAGTCCAGCTCTGGAGCTCTCAGCACAGGAAGGACATGGACCTGATGGAGAAGGTCCAGTGGAGGCCATGAAAATGATCAGGAGGTTGAAGCACCTCTGCTGTGAGAACAGGCTGAGGGAGCTGGGGGTGTTCAGCCTGGAGAGGAGGCTCTGGAGAGACCTAATGGCAACCTGCCAGTGCCTGAGGAGGGCTACAAGAAGGCTGCAGAGGGACTGTTTGCAAAGGCCTGCAGTGAGAGGATGAGGGACAGTGGTTTGAAATGAGAGCAGAGCAGATTCAGATTGGATGTCAGGAACCAGTTTTTTACTGTGAGGTTGGTGGAACATTGGAACAGGCTGCCCAGGGAGGTAGCTGAGGCCCCTTCCCTGGAGATATTCAAGATCAGACTCAACAAGGCTCTAAGCAACCTGATTGAGTTAATAAACGTCTGAGGGCTGGGGTTCAGGGTGGGGGGACAGGCTCTGCTCACTGCTCCCTGGGATAGGACAAGCAGCAATGGATGGAAGCTGCAGCACAGGAGGTTCCAGCTCAACACAAGGGGGAACTTTTTGACTGGAAGGGTCCCAGAGCCCTGGCACAGGCTGCCCAGAGAGGCTGTGGAGTCTCCTTCTCTGGAGCCTTTCCAGGCCTGTCTGGATGTGTTCCTGTGTGCCCTGCACTAGATCCTGTGGCTCTGCTCTGGCAGGGGGGTTGGACTCGATGA
Source organism: Pogoniulus pusillus (assembly GCF_015220805.1). Lineage (NCBI taxonomy): Eukaryota > Metazoa > Chordata > Aves > Piciformes > Lybiidae > Pogoniulus > Pogoniulus pusillus. The sequence continues at coordinate 13,597,353 of NC_087296.1, read as the reverse complement.
TCTCTTTGAGTGCCTTCTAACTCCTGACATCTGTGATCTGTGATCCTGTGATCTTGTGAGTGCAGAATGTCCCTGCTGACTGCAACAGGGGCTGGACTGGATGACCTTTGGAGATCTCTTACAACCCAAACCATTCCATGAGTCTCTGAGTCTCTCTCTTCTGTTAGTTGCTGGCTTTTTTCTCCTTAATATTCCAGGTCTCAGGGGTCATTAGTTCAAGATGTGGGTGTACTGCACTGATGCTGGCCGTGCCCATCAAGGCTCCTGTAGTGCCACTTAGAATCACAGAATCATAAAATCAAGCAGGTTGGAAGAGACCTCCAGGCTCATGCAGCCCTACCTAGCACCCAGCCCTGCCCAACCAACCAGACCATGGCACTAAGTGCCCCAGCCAGGCTTGGCTTCAACACCTCCAGGGATGGGTACTCCACCACCTCCCTGAGCAGCCCATTCCAATGCCAATCACTCTCTCTGGCAAGAACCTCCTCCTAACATCCAGCCACTTACCAGGCATTCTCCTGTGAGGTCATCACACGACTCTGCATGGCCAAAGCACCTGCAGGGAGCGCAGACCCCGGCGAAGATTGTGCCGTTCACACGCCTGTGGCCAGGCCAGCAGGACTGCAAGGGAAAGCAGAGCCAGAGTTAGACTCCACCTGAACAGAGAGAGGAAAGCAGTGGTTAAAATACTGGTGAGGTTGGTAGCTGGACACTCTAACCCATACTTGCCAAGTGAATACAGGTACCAACATGGCCCTAGGAAGTTGTTCCTTCTGGCCCTGGGGCTTAGCCTCAATGGGAGGAGAGAGATTAGAGGAAGCCTTAACTTGAGCATTCTTCTGCAGTAGTAAAATGTGCTCGTTTGAGCCTAGCTGGAATGTTTTGGTGAGAAGAATTAGATGCTGGGCTGTGAAACAATGGTGATGTCTGCTGCACTCATAGGCTTGCTGAGATGGATACGAACAAGAACACAAAGAAAGATAGAATCACAGAATCAACCATGTTGGAAGAGAGCTCCAAGCTCAGCCAGCCCAACCTAGCACCCAGCCCTATCCAGTCAACCAGACCATGGCACCAAGTGCCCCATCCAATCTTTTCTTGAACACCCCCAGGCACGGCCACTCCACCACCTCCCTGGGCAGCCCATTCCAATGCCAATCACTCTCTGCCAACAACTTCCTCCTAACATCCAGGTTCTTCTCCCCCTCTACTCTGCCCTGCTGAGACCACAGCTGCAATACTGTGTCCAGTTTGGGGCTCCCCAGCTCAGGAGAGACAGGGACTTGCTGGAGAGAGGCCAGCAGAGAGCCACCAGGGTGAGTGGGGGACTTGAGCATCTCCCCTATGGAGAGAGCCTGAGAGCCCTGGGGCTGTTTGGTCTGGAGAGGAGAAGGCTGAGAGGAGATGTGAGCAATGTGTACAAATCTCTGAGGGGTGGGGGTCAGTGCCTGGGGCCAAGCTCTTTTGGGTGGTCAGCAGCAATAAGCCAAGGAGCAATGGATAGAAACTGGAACAGAGAAGGATTCAGCTCAACATGGGTAGAAACCTCTTTGCTGTGAGCAGAATGCTGCCCAGAGAGGTTGTGGAGTCTCCTTCTCTGGAGCCTTTCCAAACCTACCTGTGTGAACTACCCTGGGTGATGCTGCCTTGGCAGGAGGTTGGACTGGATGAGCTCTGGAGGTCCTTTCCAACTTCTAATGTGATTCTGTCCCTTCCAACCCAAACCATTCTGTGATGCTATGATTAAGATGTTGTTTTTCTGTCAGCACCATTTTGGAAGTGAAAGGCACATCCATTGGTTCCTTCAGGCCTTCTCTCTAGGTTAGTTTCTCTAGCCCCAGCAATAGGTAACCACATTTGGCATGAAACTAGACTGGAAGCCCTAAATATCACACATATGCATGGGGGATTGTAAAGAAAAGGAGAGCTGACAAGCAACTGCCCAGAGTGCCTGCATGAATGGCACACTGAGTGTGCTTTGTGAAGCAGAGCATCTTGGGGTTTGCAACTGTTGCCTTAAAGGCAAAGCACAAGAGGAGTTCATGATGGTTTTTGGCTTCTCTTCACCCCAAGCTATGGCCAGATGAGGTAGTTAAGCACATGTGTCCTTGGATCCACACACCCCAGGGCAACTAAGGGATTAGTTGGGAGAGGGAGCACTTCCTGAGCCTGTGTGTATGTAGAAGAGCATGAAGCTGAGGTGTAACAGTCCTCACAAGAGCACACAAATGACCCTCAGAGACTCGAAGGCAAATGACAAAGCCTTGGGAAAACAAAAGACAGAGAGCAGCAATATGGAGAAGGACCTTGGGGTCCTGGTGGATGAGAAGTTCTTCATGGGACAGCAATGTGCACTTGTGGCCAACAAGGTCAGTGGGCTCCTGGGGTGCATTAGGAAGACTGTGGATAGCAGGGCAAGAGAGGTTCTTCTCCCCATCTACTCTGCCCCAGTCAGGCCTCATCTAGGGGACTGTATCCAGTTCTGGGCTCTCCTGTTGAAGAGGAAGAGGGAGCTACTGGAGAGTGCTCAACAGAGGCTATGAGGATGCTGAAGGGACTGGAAAATCTGAATGATGAGGAAGGGCTGAGAGCCCTGGGGCTGGGTAGCCTGGAGAGGAGAAGCCTGAGGGAGGATTTGAGCAATGGTTACAAAGATCTGAGGGGTGGTAGTCAAGAAGCAGGGTCCAGGCTCTGAGCAGTGCTGTCCTGGGATAGGACAAGGAGCAATGGACACAAACTGGAACCCAAGGAGTTGCACCTCAGTGTGAGGATGCTGGAGCCTTGGAGCAGGCTGCCCAGAGAGGATGTGGAGTCTCCTTCTCCGGAGACTTTCAAGACTCACCTGAACATGTTCCTGTGTGACCTGCCCTAGATAATCCTGCTTTGGTAGGGGGTCCCTTCCAACTTGTACTGTGTGATTCTGTCCCTTCCAACCCCTACCATTCTGTGATTCTGTGATTATCAAATGCAATGAAACATCATCTAGGTAACTAGACAAGGGATTCCCATCAGGAACAGGCAGCTCTCTCACTATTTCCTTCTAGCACAGGGCCATTGGTAGAATAGAATAGAATAGAATAGAATAGAATAGAATAGAATAGAATAGAATAGAATAGAATAGAATAGAATAGAATAGAATAGAATCAAGCAGCTTGGAAGAGAGCTCCAAGCTCAGCCAGCCCAACCTAGCACCCAGCCCTGGCCAGTCAACCAGACCATGGCACTAAGTGCCCCAGCCAGGCTTGGCTTCAACACCTCCAGGCACAGCCACTCCACCACCTCCCTGGGCAGCCCATTCCAATGCCAATCACTCTCTCTGACAACAACTTCCTCCTGACATCCAGCCTAGACCTGCCCTGGCACAACTTGAGACTGTGTCCCCTTGTTCTGTTGCTGGTTGCCTGGGAGCAGAGCCCAACCCCAGCTGGCTATAAGCTCCCTTTACAACCATCACAGCATCAGTACACATGCTCTGGGCTGCACCACGACACTCACCTCACATGAGCTGCCATCGTATCCTGGGGGACACTCACACAGCTCCACTGCAGATGCCACCTTCCTTCCAGCTGAAGTGTGTCCAGCAGCTTCCATGCTAACGTTTCTCAGCCTGTGTGTAACAGAAGGGAAAGAGTGAAAACAGCAAATCAGAGCAGTGTAGCTGCAGCTGGATGCCACAACCATTCCTGTGACATGCTGTGGCTTGGCTGTGTTTGCCTGTTTGAAAATAGGGAGGTTTTCCTATCAGCTCTCTCTTCCTAAAGCACACAGCTCTGGGATTGTTCTCATTCTCTGTCCATCATCTGAGGGAGACTGTGGTCAGGCAGACACTGACAAAAGATTAGACACATTAGGTCCCATCACTGGACCAGCAGTTTGCTCTCCTCAGACCCCACTTGCAGTCCTGGGTGCAGTTCTGGAGCCCCCAACACAAGCAGGACATGGAAGTGTTAGAGCCAGTCCAGAGGAGGCCACCGAGATGCTGAGAGGGCTGCAGCAGCACAGGCTGAGAGAGTTGGGGCTGTGCAGCCTGGAGAGGAGAAGGCTTCCAGGAGACCTTGGAGTGGCCTTGCAGGATCTGCAGGGGGCTCCAGGAGGGCTGGGGAGGGACTATTGACAAGGTCTGGGAATGCCAGGAGGAGGAGGAATGGGTTTGAAGTGGCAGAGGAGAGATTGAAAGTGGATGTTAGGAAGAAGCTGTTTGCAGTGAGGGTGGTGAGAGACTGGCACAGGTTAAGGGTGGTGAGAGACTGGCACAGGTTAAGGGTGGTGAGAGACTGGCACAGGTTGAGGATGGTGAGACACTGGCACAGGTTGAGGGTGGTGAGACACTGGCACAGGTTGCCCAGGGAGGTTGTGGAGCACAGAAGCACCCAATGTGATCAAAGATCACATTGGGTGCTTCTGTGCTCCACAACCTCCCTGGAGGTGTTGAGCACCAGGTTGGATGAGTCCTTGAGTGACCTGTTCTAGTGGGAGGTGTCCCTGCCCATGGCAGGGGGCTTGGAACTGGCTGAGCTTTGAGGTCCCTTCCAACCTAAGCCATTCTATGATTCCATGATTCTGTGAGAGGCTGCTCCTGGCCTGCAACCCACCACAGGTGGCAGCTGCATGGGGCACAGAGCATGTCTGCCACTGAGCAGTGCCTCCAGATTTGACCAACCACTGCCCCGGCTTTAGAGGAGATTGCAGGATCAGGTTCTGCTTGTAGGGGATTCTTATTCAGCAGGATCTAAGTGGTAGCTGCACCAACACAAAAGGCAGAGGTGGAGAACTTTGTGTTCCTTGCTGTTGGACCTGATGGTCTGAAAGGTGCTTTCTGGTGATCCTAAATGTACTTTCAGATGATCCTAAAGGTGCTCTCAGATGACCTTAAAGGTACTTTCTGATGACCTTAAAGGTACTTTCAGATGATCCTAAAGTTACTTTCTGATGACCTTAAAGGTACTTTCAGATGATCCTAAAGTTACTTTCTGATGACCTTAAAGGTACTTTCAGATGATCCTAAAGATACTTTCAGATGACCTTAAAGGTACTTTCAGGTGATCCTAAAGGTACTTTCTGATGACCTTAAAGGTACTTTCAGATGATCCTAAAGGTACTTTCTGATGACCTTAAAGGTACTTTCTGATGACCTTAAAGGTACTTTCAGATGATCCTAAAGATACTTTCAGATGACTTTAAAGGTACTTTCAGATGATCCTAAAGATACTTCCAGATGACTTTAAAGATACTTTCAGATGATCCTAAAGGTACTTTCTGATGACCTTAAAGGTACTTTCAGATGATCCTAAAGGTACTTTCTGATGACCTTAAAGGTACTTTCAGATGACTTTAAAGATACTTTCAGATGATCCTAAAGGTACTTTCTGATGACCTTAAAGGTACTTTCAGATGATTCTAAAGTTACTTTCAGATGACCTTAAAGGTACTTTCAGATGATCCTAAAGGTACTTTCTGATGACCTTAAAGGTACTTTCAGATGATCCTAAAGTTACTTTCTGATGACCTTAAAGGTACTTTCAGATGATCCTAAAGTTACTTTCAGATGACCTTAAAGGTACTTTCAGATGACCTTAAAGGTGCTTTCAGATGATCCTAAAGATACTTCCAGATGACTTTAAAGGTACTTTCAGATGATCCTAAAGGTACTTTCAGACAATCTTAAAGGTACTTTAAAGCCTACCTGACTCTCTGATTCTATGCAGAATCACTCCTACAGAATAGCTGCCAGAGAGTGGCCAAAGCACTGCTGTTTAGCCAAACATTGGCCATGGCTTTCATTTTAAAGCCCCTTGAAGTATGAAGAGAGAGACAAGAGAAGCCTTTTGATAATCTTGACAGGTAGTATGTGAACCAGATGTGGTTTATCTCAGCAGCATCCATCTGGGGAAAGAAACAGGGGATTTGGGGGTTTAATTCTTGTGAGAGTTGTGGAGGCACATGAAGGCACTCTGGAGGCTGAATGCCTTCTGTTTCCAGCCAGCACTCTCAGCACTGTTGGATTGCTACAGCTACCTGAAAAGCTTTTTTTCAGCAGAAAATACCTTTCTAGCAGGACATGAATTTTCTTCATACTCCATTTGCTTTGCAAAATGTAACCCAGGCTCTTTCTCTTTGGTTGTTTCTTTCTCCATTCTAAAGTGTTTATCTTTTGGCTGCCAAAAGAAAAAACCCCAATCCCACCCAAAATCTGCCAATTCTTTGGATGACCTTGGATAAGAAAACCACCAAGAAAAATATTGTGGTTTTCCTGCAGTGGTTGGAGGAAAGGTTCAGAGAGGATCTTTTGCCATGCAGTTTGATGACTGCTCTTGATGAGACAGGCAGGAAAGGTAAGGAAGCTGGGGAAGGAAGGTGGCTGAGAGTGCAGAATCAGAGTCACAGAAACATTCAGGCTGGAAGAGCTCCTGGGGATCACCAAGTCCAACCAATAACCACCCTCTGCAAGGCTCACCCTAAACCATATCCCCAAGCACCACATCCTAGTCTGGAGAAGAGAAGATTGAGAGGGGATTTAATACATATCTGTAACTCTCTGGGGGCAGGAGGCTGGGGAGGGAATGGACAGGCTCTGCTCACTGCTGCCTGGGATAGGACAAGCAGCAATGGATGGAAGCTGCAGCACAGGAGGTTCCAGCTCAACACAAGGGGGAACTTCTTGGCTGGAAGGGTCCCAGAGCCCTGGCACAGGCTGCCCAGAGAGGCTGAGAGGTGTTCAAGAAAAGCCTGGATGAGGCACTTAGTGCCATGATGTGGTTGATTGGCAGGGGCTGGGTGCTAGGTTGGGCTAGATGAGCTCGGAGGTCTCTTCAACCTGCTTGATTCTGTGACTCCTTCTCTGGAGCCCTTCAAGGCCTGTCTGGATGTGCTCCTGTGTGCCCTGAGCTATACTGTGTGCTCCTGCTTGTTGTGGTAGGCCTGATAGGCCCCAAATAGGCTCATACATGTCCTGCCTTGCCTAGGCAGGCTCCTCTGCTCCACCAGGGAGGCAAGCGGGGGATATGGACACACAAGGACCTGTAGCCACTGAGCCTGGCCTGCCCAGGGCCCTGTGGTGTGAGGCACACACTGAGCTTGTGCCTGCCTAGGGCAAGGCCTGTGCTGCTCCCAAATGAGGGAGAAGAGAGCCTGTGCCCTTGCCTAACATGGTCAGCTTTGGCTAACTGCCATCCTGGTTGGCTCTTCTGTGTCCAAAGGGCAATAAACTTCAGCCCACATTGATAAAAGGACATACAAAAACCTGCTTTTGCTCCCCTGCTTTGCTGCCCTGCTCTGTGCCTGCTCTCTCTGCTTTGCTTCTCTGCTTTCCTCCCCTACTCTTTGCCTGCTCTCTCTGCTTTGGCTTCTCTGCTTTGCTTCCCTGCTTTGCTCCCCTGCTTCTGCTTCCCTGCTTCTGCTTCCCTGCTTCTGCTTCCCTGCTTCTGCTTCCCTGCTTCTGCTTCTGCTTCCCTGCTTCTGCTTCCCTGCTTTGCTTCCCTGCTTCTGCTTCCCTGCTTTGCTTCCCTGCTTTGCTCCTCTGCTTTGCTCCCCTGCTTCTGCTTCCCTGCTTTGCTTCCCTGCTTTGCTCCCCTGCTTTGCTCCCCTGCTTCTGCTTCCCTGCTTTGCTTCCCTGCTTTGCTCCCCTGCTTCTGCTTCCCTGCTTTGCTTCCCTGCTTTGCTCCCCTGCTTTGCTTCCCTGCTTTGCTTCCCTGCTTTTCTTCCCTGCTTCTGCTTCCCTGCTTTGCTCCCCTGCTTTGCTTCCCTGCTTCTGCTTCCCTGCTTTGCTTCCCTGCTTTGCTCCCCTGCTTTGCTCCCCTGCTTTGCTTCCCTGCTTTGCTTCCCTGCTTCTGCTTCCCTGCTTCTGCTTCCCTGCTTTGCTCCCCTGCTTTGCTTCCCTGCTTTGCTTCCCTGCTTCTGCTTCCCTGCTTCTGCTTCCCTGCTTTGCTCCTCTGCTTTGCTTCCCTGCTTTGCTTCCCTGCTTCTGCTTCCCTGCTTTGCTCCCCTGCTTTGCTCCCCTGCTTTTGCTTCCCTGCTTTGCTTCCCTGCTTCTGCTTCCCTGCTTTGCTCCCCTGTTTTGCTCCCCTGCTTTGCTCCCCTGCTTTGCTTCCCTGCTTTGCTCCCCTGCTTTGCTTCCCTGCTTTGCTTCCCTGCTTTGCTCCCCTGCTTTGCTCCCCTGCTTTGCTTCCCTGCTTCTGCTTCCCTGCTTTGCTCCCCTGTTTTGCTCCCCTGCTTTGCTCCCCTGCTTTGCTTCCCTGCTTTGCTTCCCTGCTTTGCTCCCCTGCTTTGCTTCCCTGCTTTGCTTCCCTGCTTTGCTTCCCTGCTTTGCTCCCCTGCTTTGCTTCCCTGCTTTGCTTCCCTGCTTTGCTCCCCTGCTCTGTGCCTGCTCTCTCTGCTGTGCCCAGCCCTGCTGCCATTGCACACTGCCTCACTGCCTGCCTGGTGAACTCCACTGCTGCAGTTACCAGGAGCAGACCCTGGATGCCTGCACACCATCAGCCTGTGTGGCCAGCTGACACCGTGCTGAGACTGCACATATCTGCCCCTGCACCTGATGTCCTGCCTGGAGTCCCTGGACTCACACACAGGTGGTGCAGAAGCAGCCAGGAGACAGGGGCAGAGATTGGCTGTGTCCTGTCCCCAGAAGAAGATCCAAGCCTCAACGTCCAACAAGGCAGAGTCCCCTGGCAGCATCTGGGCACTGTCTGGGCTGTGGGCAGCCCTGTGAGAGTAATAACAACAATCTGTGAGTGAATGCTGAGTGCCTCTCTGTGATGCTCTACTGCCTGCTGCCATGGAGCAGAAGGAGCTGGGGCCCAGCTGCTGGGCAAGCAGCACATTGGCTGCGAGCGGCGTTTGAGCGCAGGAACCTCCTGTGCCAGGTCAGTGAATGTTTGTGTGCTTTGCTGGCTGTTACCAGGGCTGGATCTGGGCCAGAGAAGGTTTCCATCACTGTGTAAGCACAGAGCTGTCAGTGGGGGGGTGGCAGAGCTCTGAATAGCAACATTAATAAACAACACTAACTTTGGGCAGTATCACCTCGCATCAATTCATTTCCCCTCCCCAACACTGCTCTGGCAGGGGGGGTTGGACTCGATGATCTCTTTGGGTCCCTTCCAACCCCTGACATCCTGGGAGCCTGTGATCCTTCAAAGCTCAGCTCTGCTCCTGGACACAGCCACACCCCAGGTGTGCCAAGCTCTCACCTGCCAGCACAGCAGCTCTGCAGTGGTGACAGTAAGATCCCCAGGGAGGACAGTGGCCCAACAGGAGACTGCATTTGTGGCCAGAACACAGAAATTCGACTCCAATCAACTCAAAAGTTAGGATGGGAGCTTCAGACAAGCAGAAATGTTACCATCAGTGGGGTTGTGGATGAGCTTTGGAGGAACTACCAGTGAAGATTATGCAGTTAGAGAGCTGAGTTTAATTTGGTGATACTAGAAGCTCTCTGAGAGACTCTTGAAACTCTTTTAAGAGAAGGAGGCAGCTTCCTAGCCTGACCTGCAGTGAGATCTCTCTCACATCTCAGTGTTTCCCCTTGGCTTCCTTGCAGCATGCTTATTTTGCAATCATCCTCTTGCACTTTCCTTTACAGTAAGATAAACACTTTCCAGGATATTAAATCTCAAAAATGGTGATGAATCACAGAATTAGCCAGGCTGGAAGAGAGCTCCAAGCTCAGCCAGCCCAACCTAGCACCCAGCCCTGGCCAACCAACCAGACCATGGCACTAAGTGCCCCAGCCAGGCTTGGCTTCAACACCTCCAGCCACAGCCACTCCACCACCTCCCTGGGCAGCCCATTCCAATGCTAATCACTCTCTCTGACAACAACTTCCTCCTAACAGCCAGCCTAGACCTGCCCTGGCACAGCTTGAGGCTGTGTCCCCTTCTTCTGTTGCTGGCTGCCTGGCAGCAGAGCCCAACCCCACCTGGCTACAGCCTCCCTGCAGGCAGCTGCAGGCAGCAATGAGCTCTGCCCTGAGCCTCCTCTGCTGCAGGCTGCACACCCCCAGCTCCCTCAGCCTCTCCTCACAGGGCTCTGCTCCAGGACCCTCCCCAGCCTTGCTGCCCTCCTCTGGACTCCTTCCAGCACCTCAACATCTCTCTGCAATGCAGGAGCCCAGAACTGGACACAGCACTCCAGGGGTGGCCTGAGCAGTGCTGAGCACAGGGGCAGAAGAACCTCCCTTGTCCTGCTGCCCACACTGCTCCTCAGCCAGCCCAGGATGCCATTGGCTCTGCTGCCCACCTGGGCACTGCTGCCTCAGCTTCAGCTCCTCTCTCCCAGCACCCCCAGCTCCCTCTCTGCCTGGCTGCTCTCAGCCACTCTGGCCCCAGCCTGTAGTGCTGCTTGGGGTTGTTGTGGCCAAAGTGCAGAACCCTGCCCTTGGCCTTGTTCAATCTCATCCCCTTGGCCTCTGCCCAGCCATGCAGCCTGGCCAGGTCCCTCTGCAGGGCTCTGCTACCTTCCAACAGATCAACACTAAAAAAACCCAAACCAATCTAACAATGTAAGGAGAAAGACCTGTAAATGAAGGAAGAAATAACTACCAAAAGGCAAGTTTTATTCCTCCTTTGAACTGCAGCTCATTCCCTCTCAGCACAGCTCTTGGGAGAAGCAGAAGCACTCACACACACACACACACACAAACAATCCACCCAGCATTAGCCCCCATTTGTAGTCACTGAATGGTTCTAATTTTCATTACCTTCTGCTATTTGCTAAATGGGATTTTAATGTGGTTAACACTTTTCTGCATTAAGAGTTTCCCAGTGAAGGGAGCTGCAGTGATTATTGCTGGGGGTTGGGGTGGGTTTTTTTCCCCCTCCTCTCCCATTTTGATGGTGCAGTTTTGATTCCTGGCTGCCACTCTGCACTCATTAAAATACATAATGCTGGCAGTAATGGGGCACTGCATCCTGGAGACGCAGCAACAATCTGAGATGCAACATTGAGACCAAATATTTAAGCTGACTGTTGCTGTCAGCAGGCAACTGTTGACTTCTAAAAACAAACAACATTAGAAGGGAAGGGAACGTTTCAGGCAGCATCAGCATAGTTTACTGTCTGCTGTGCCAGGCATCTGAATCACATCAGCTACAGGAGGCACACGAAGTACTGACCCAGTTATGGCTCTCTTGTCTTGAAGCCATTTCTGCATATGGAAGGAAACCCCTTGGCTTTTTCTACCTTCTTCCCTCTTCCTCCCAGTGCTAGAGAATCCAGCACTGATTCTCTATGTGTATCACACAGTATCACAGTATCACAGTCTCACAGTATCATCAGGGTTGGAAGAGACCTCACAGATCATCAAGTCCAACCCTTTACCACAGAGCTCAAGGCCAGACCATGGCACCAAGTGCCACGTCCAGTCCTGCCTTGAACAGCTCCAGGGACGGCGACTCCACCACCTCCCCGGGCAGCCCATTCCAGTGTCCAATGACTCTCTCAGGGAAGAACTTTCTCCTCACCTCCAGCCTAAATCTCCCCTGGCACAGCCTGAGGCTGTGTCCTCTTGTTCTGGTGCTGGCCACCTGAGAGAAGAGAGCAACCTCCCCCTGGCCACAACCTCCCCTCAGGTAGTTGCAGACAGCAATGAGGTCTGCCCTGAGCCTCCTCTTCTCCAGGCTAACCAATCCCAGCTCCCTCAGCCTCTCCTCGTAGGGCTGTGCTCAAGGCTGCAAGCACTCCCTTCTCTTTGGCACCTCCCTTCCCAGTGCCCATCTGAGTGCCTCCAACAGCAGCAGCCACTTGGAATGTTCAGACTGAACAATCAGTGCAACCAAACTGTCTTTGAAGCACAGTGGATCTGCAGGTTTGAGACCTATGAGGAGAGGCTGAGGGAGCTGGGGGTGTGCAGCCTGCAGCAGAGGAGGCTCAGAGCAGAGCTCATTGCTGTCTGCAGCTGCCAGCAGGGAGGCTGTAGCCAGGTGGGGGTTGGCCTCTCCTGCCAGGCAACCAGCAACAGAACAAGGGGACACAGTCTCCAGTTGTGCTGGGGTAGGTCTAGGTTGGATGTTAGGAGGAAGTTGTTGTCAGAGAGAGTGATTGGCATTGGAATGGGCTGCCCAGGGAGGTGGTGGAGGCACCGTGCCTGGAGGTCTTCAAGAAAAGCCTGGATGAGGCACTTAGTGCCATGGTCTGGTTGATTGGCCAGGGCTGGGTGCTAGGTTGGACTGGATGATCTTGGAGGTCTCTTCCATCCTGGTTGATTCTATGATTCTGTGATTCATTGGAGCATTTTAATGAGAGAAATTAGATCATTGTCTGTCAAAAGACAATCAGGTGATGTCTGCATTACCCATTCATCCTGCCGGGACATATAAAAGCAAGGACACAAACACAGATCAGGTCAGTCTCTGCCTGGCTGTCACCATATTAACTCTTCTGCCTGTCCCTGCACATTCCCAACTCATCATTCTGCTTCTAACTCCTCTTGCTGACCTTTCCAACTCACCCTGCACATAGCACCTCCAACCTAGCACCCAGCCCTGGCCAACCAACCAGACCATGGCACTAAGTGCCCCAGCCAGGCTTGGCTTCAACACCTCCAGCCACAGAGACTCCACCACCTCCCTGGGCAGCCCATTCCAATGCCAATCACTCTCTCTGACAACAACTTCCTAACAACATCCATCCTGAACCTGCCCTGGCACAACTTGAGGCTGTGTCCCCTTGTTCTGTTGCTGCTTGCCTGGCAGAAGAGCCCAACTCCACCTGGCTACAGCCTCCCAGGCAGGTTAAACTAAACAAGGGTGAAAAATACAACCCTCAAGTTAGCTCCTGCTAACTGCAGACAACTCCATTGAACTTTCAAGTCTCTTTCTCCCTGACTGCAAGGAAGTTGCTTAATCTTTGGAAGTTGCTTCCGTTCTGGCCTCTTCTGAAAGCCAGATGCTAATAGCATCCTTGGTAGTCCTTAACCAGGCCATGCCATTGTCCATTGTGAGATCTTTCAGGACTTAAGTGAGTCAGTTGCTTCATAGAGCAATCCCTAATTATTATGTTGAACAGCTCTGCTGATGCTTTGAGGCAGAAAGTGTCACTGGTGAAGGATCTAATCACCCTGTAATATTGCTGTCTCTCTGCCAGACCCTCTTTACTCTCTCAGAGGAATTGCCACCACACATACCTGCTCAGGAGACAGTAAAGCTCCTCTTATTTCATACCTACTTATCTGTTAAAGCTTAGCTCTGTGCTACTTCTTTGGCAAAAATTACTTCCCTTGAAATCCATCAACAGAGATCCTGAATCAGTCCAAGGTATCACAACAATTATCCACTTCCCTGGCTCTGGATCAGGAGTGAGGCTGCCTTCCAGCCCACCTGGAGTATTTGCTCATAGGATTATAGAGCTCTTGAGGTTGGAAGAGACCTCTGAGATCACCAAGAGCTCACAACCTCACCACTGCTGCTAAGCCACTGCCACTAAAACGCCTCCCTCAGCACCATATCCATGCACCTCTTACTCTCCAGGATAGTGACTCCACTACCTCCCTGGGCAGCCTCTTCCAGTTCCTGAGAAGCCTTGCTGGGAAGAAATTGTTGCTCATATCCAATCTGAAGCTCCCCTGGCACAACCTGAGGCCTTTCACGCCGTTAGGAAAATGTGAACTGCAAGATGAAGCTCATGGCTTTGACCACACTGCAGCCCCAGGGAGAGAAAAGTTGTGTCCTTCACTTCATCAGGAGGGGCAGGGGAGTTCACACGAAAGCAGTGGCAGCAATCTGGCATAAATCAAAGGAAGGGCTTTGGGAGCAGCCAGTTCTGTGTGCAGCACTGATTAAAAACATAGACAGCTCCCCTGGAGACACTTTGCCAGCTCAGAGACTCAAGGTATTATTCTCTGGCCCACTGCTAATGTGTCCCTGTATGCTCATTAAGCAGGGTAAACAACATCTAAGTGCTAGATCATTCCATGCTCCAAGATGTCCTTACTGCACTCCATGATCTACTCTGTCCATGGGAATTACAGCACTCGCCAGCTACCCACATCTGAAGTGCTGCATTTCCCACTCAGGCTGCTGCTCTCTGCTCCCTCTCCTACCCCACATGATAAAAACCAAGACACTAGCAAGTGGTGGAAAGTGGAAATAAAAGCTATGGGTTACATGGCCACAGATGAGTGTGTTTTAAATCTCCTCCCCTGCAGAGGGAAAACAAAGGACCTGTGGCCAGCAGGGCAAGGGAGGTTCTTCTCCCCTTCTATTCTGCCCTGCTGAGACCACCCTTGGAATACTGTGTCCAGTTTGGGGCTCCCCAGCTCAGGAGAGACAGGGACCTGCTGGAGAGAGGTCAGCAGTGAGCCATCAGGGTGAGTGGGGGACTTGAGCATCTCCCCTGTGGAGAGAGCCTGAGAGCCCTGGGGCTGATTGGACTGGAGAGGAGAAGGCTGAGAGGAGATCTGAGCAATGTGCACAAATCTCTGAGGGGTGGGGGTCAGTGCCTGGGGCCAGGCTCTTTTGGGTGGTGCACAGCAATAAGCCAAGGAGCAATGGACACAAACTGGAACAGAGAAGGATTCAGCTCAGCATGAGGAGAAACTTGTTTGGTGTGAGGGTGCTGGAGCCCTGAAGCAGGCTGCCCAGAGAGGTTGTGGAGTCTCCTCCTCTGGAGCCTTTCCAAACCCCCCTGGATGCCTTCCTGTGTGAACTCCCCTGGGTGGTGCTGCCTTGGCAGGGGTTTGCACTGGATGACCTCTGGAGGTCCAACCTCTAAGGTTCTGTGGTTGTGCTGCCTGTAGCAAGGGACATGTTCCCAAGTTCCCCTGGGGATGGCACTGATGGTGACCTCTGGAGGTCCCTCCCAGCCTCCAATATTCTGTGATTCTCACTGGGCAGTTGTCCTTACGTGCTGTAGGATGGGCTGGTGGCAAAGACCTGCCTGGCTGCAGAGGAGGCTTTGCTGCAGCTCAGGGAGAAGAGGTGGCCTTTGGAAGAAGGGCCAGGCCAAATGTGATGGCCACAGAGATGTTGTGAGGCTGTGCAGGGAGAACATTAGCAAATCTAAAGGTTAAATCTGGTCTGCTTCTCTGAAGCCTTCCCACACCCTCCCGGAGGCATTCCTGGGTGACCTGCCCTGGGTGATGCTGCCTTGGCAGGGGCTTGCACTGGATAATCTCTGGAGGACCCTTCCAACCTCTAAGGTGCTGTGACTGTGTTCCTGTGAGGAGCTGCCTGCAGCGTGGGACACGTCCCCAAGTTCACCTGTAGATGGCATTGGTCCCATAGCTGTAGGTGGCTCTTATGAGGATGCTCTTCACGTTGGCCAGGACAGTCATGAACTGCCTCCTGCTGAGGGGAACGTCAGTGCCATGCACAGAGAAAGATTCTGGCTTCAGCACGATTTCCTCCGTGTGCTCCTCAGAAGGCTGCAGGTGAATCCCATCTTCTGGAGTGCTGATCCTCAAGTTACCTCCCTGGAGAGAGCCATGAGAGAGAGAGACAGAATCACAGAATGGGTTTAGGTTGGAAGGGACCTCGAAGCTCAGCCAGTTCCAAACCCCTGCCATAGGCAGGGACACCTCCCACTAGAACAGGTTGCTCATGGACTCATCCAACCTGGTCCTCAACATCTCCAGGGAGGTTGTGGAGCACAGAAGCACCCAATGTGATCAAAGATCACATTGGGTGCTTCTGTGCTCCACAACCTCCCTGGGCAACCTGTGCCAGTGTCTCACCACCCTTAACCTGTGCCAGTGTCTCACCACCCTCACTGCAAACAACTTCTCCCTAACATCCACTTTCAATCTCCCCTCTGCCACTTCAAACCCATTCCTCCTCCTCCTCCTGCCATTCCCAGACCTTGTCAATAGTCCCTCCCCAGCCCTCCTGGAGCCCCCTGCAGATCCTGCAAGGCCACTCCAAGGTCTCCTGGAAGCCTTCTCCTCTCCAGGTTTCACAGACCCAACTCTCTCAGCCTGTGCTCAGAGCAGAGCTGCTGCAGCCCTCTCAGCATCTTGGTGGCCTCCTCTGGACTGGCTCCAACACTTCCATGTCCTGCTTGTGTTGGGGGCTCCAGAACTGCACAGAGGACTCCAGGTGGGGTCTGAGGAGAGCAAATGAAAAAGCCAG
Source organism: Pogoniulus pusillus (assembly GCF_015220805.1). Classification (NCBI taxonomy): domain Eukaryota; kingdom Metazoa; phylum Chordata; class Aves; order Piciformes; family Lybiidae; genus Pogoniulus; species Pogoniulus pusillus. The sequence goes on along the minus strand of NC_087296.1, from coordinate 13,581,298 downwards.
GGAAAAAAGCTGCATCTGTAGCCAGCTGGGGGCAGGATTGATTAATATAATTTACAGGAATAATGAATATTAGGAATAATATGCATAAGGAAGACATTTGGTCTGTTGGAGCCAGCCCAGAGGAGAGCCACAAAGATAATCCAAGAGCTGGAGAAGTTCTGCTATGAGAGAGCTGGGGCTGTTCATCCTGGAGTAGAGAAGGTCCAGGGTGGGCTTAGAGCTGCCTGCCAGTACCTGAAGGTATCCTCCAGGAAGGTTGCAGAGGGATATTTCCTGAGGGTTTCTAGAGATAGGACAAGGAGGAATGGTTTGGAGCTGAGAAAGAGCAGGGTTAGACTGGAGCTGAGGAAGAAGTCAGTACAAAGGTGATGAGACACTGGCAGAGGTTGAGGGTGGTGAGACACTGGCACAGGTTGAGGGTGGTGAGACACTGGCACAGGGTGCTCAGGGAGGTTGTGGAGCACAGAAGCACCCAATGTGATCAAAGATCACATTGGGTGCTTCTGTGCTCCACAACCTCCCTGGAGGTGTTCAGCACCAGGTTGGATGAGTCCTTGAGTGACCTGTTCTAGTGGGAGATGTCCCTGCCCATGGCAGGGGGGTTGGAATAGATGATCTCAAAGGTCCCTTCTAACCTAAGCCATTCTGTGATCCTCAGTATGGTTCACCAAGTCAGACTGTAAGATCTAAGCAGACTCTGTTGATTCTCTGCTTCCACAACCCTGGAAGGGCCTTGCCTGACAGCTCTGAAAGTCAGTGCAGAAGAAAGTTTGAGTTCTTCAGCTGAAACCTGGTGACTTTGCACAGGCAAAAAGCAACTTTGCCAAGCTGCACAGCAACTGCTCTGATGAAAGAATGTGGAAGTCTCACCTCAGCCAAACAAACAGGCAAACAGCTATTTCATTTTCTCCATCCCTCCACACAAACAGGAAGAAAATCATGTTTGAAGCCACTGGAGTAGTGCCAGAGGCTCCTTGAGATGCTGAAGATTTTCTCTCCTCCCAAACTGTGTCCATTTTCTGCTGCTCTAAATTAGCTGAAGGTACATGCACCCTGCTATTCTGTGTCCTCAGCCAGCAGCCTTCCCACTGAACATCTGAAGTAGGCAATTTCCTTTTTTCTCTCCTTCTCTGTGGCCAAAAATACAATCACTTTACCTCTATGATAACATCAGCTTGAACCACCAATTGCACTGCCTCTTCTTCCTCTGTGAAGTCATAGGAGACTGTAAACTTCAGATGTCCTCCAGCAGCTGCTACCTGGGGAGGGAAAAAAAGAGAGAGAGAGGAAAATGCAACTCAGTGAAAGCAAACAGGTCATTTGGGGACAGTTATCTCCAGCTTGGCTACTTCCAAAGGCCTCCAGGGACAGGTGGAGGAGCAGAGGCCACAAACTAGAGCAGAGCAGATTTACATTGGATGTTAGGAACAAGTTCTGCACCAGGAGGGTGGTGGAACACTGCAACAGGTTGTGCAGGGAGGTGATTGAGGCTCCTTACCTGGAGATATTGAAGGTGGGGCTGGACAGGGCTCTGGGCAACCTGATCTAGCTGAGGCTGTCCTTGCTGAGTGCAGAGTATGTTGGAGTAGAATCACAGAACCATAGAATCAGCCAGGTGGGAAGAGAGCTCCAAGCTCAGCCAGTCCAACCTAGCACCCAGCCCTGGCCAGAGCCCTCTTGAGGCTCAGCTTGAGTGTCCCCAGGGATGTGGCCTTGGGAAAAGGCCAACACCAGCCTCACTCCAACCAACTTTCAAGGGAGCTGCAGAGAGCAATGAGCTCTGCCCTCAGCCTCCTCTTCTCCACACTGCACACCCCCAGCTCCCTCAGCTGCTGCTCCCCAGCCCTGTTCTCCAGACCCTTCCCCAGCTTGGTTGCCCTTCTCTGGACCTGCTCCAGCCCCTCACTGTCTTTGTTACACTTCAGTGTCCAAAACTAACATGATTTCAGAACAAAAAAAGGCCCAGTGATGGTTTGCTTACAAAGAACTGTAACCTAAAAGAAGGAATTTGCTGTGATGCAGTCAAATCAACCTGCTCTAACAGAACATCTCAGCCTTTGCTCTCAGTGTGATTCCATCCTCAACACGAGGACTCAGTCACCAGGCTCTCATCTCATGCACTGGTTCTTTTCTATGCCCTTCTAGCCCCCAAACCACATGTGACAGTTCTCCCATGGAGAACTTCTTGTCCACCAGGTCCTGCTTGCCCAGATGTGCTCTCACCAGGGCAGAATGGGAGGAGAACCTCCTTGTCCTGCAGACCACACTCTTAGTAATGCACCCCAGGAGTGCTTCTTGGCCACAAGTGCACATTGCAGTCTCATGGAGAACTTCTTGTCCACCAGGACTGCAAGCTCCTTCTCTGTGGAGCTGCTTTCCAGCAGGTCAACCCCTAACCTGTTCTGGTGCATGGGCTTGTTCCTGCCCAGGTGCAGAGCCCTGCAGCTATTTCTGTTGCCCCTCATTATGTTCAGGACAGCACCAGTGGGGTTTGGTAATTATGTGGAAGCAGCACAAACAAATCTACCATAAAGAGAATCATCTGCTCACACTCAAGGACATCATCTGCTGCCTCTTCTTCATCACACTAGATGGCTTTGCACACAGGGACAGAAGGCAGTGAAAGCCATCAGCTTCATTATTTTGTTATGGATCTAATTAAAGGGGAGGAAAAAAGCTGCCAGTGTTTAAGGCATGGAAATCACCTGATTGTGAATCATCCACGAAGAACTAAGATCCACATGTGGCACTTGAGGCTCTACAGCCAGAACAGCCTCTTTAGAGCCACAGAATTCACTCCAGATGGCAGCCCAAAGCTTGGGTAAGAGAGCATCTCCAGTGGGAAGGAATCATAGAATCCTAGGATCAACCAGGTTGGAAGAGAACTCCAAGCTCAGCCAGCCCAACCTAGCACCCAGCCCTGCCCAACCAGCCAGACCATGGCACTAAGTGCCCCAGCCAGGCTTGGCTTCAACACCTCCAGCCACAGCCACTCCACCACCTCCCTGGGCAGCCCATTCCAATGCCAATCACTCTCTCTGACAACAACTTCCTCCTAACATCCACCCTCAACCTGCCCTGGCACAGCTTGAGGCTGTGTCCCCTTCTTCTGGTGCTGGGTGCCTGGCAGCAGAGCCCAACCCCACCTGGCTACAGCCTCCCTGCAGGCAGCTGCAGGCAGCAATGAGCTCTGCCCTGAGCCTCCTCTGCTGCAGGCTGCACACCCCCAGCTCCCTCAGCCTCTCCTCACAGGGCTGTGCTCCAGGCCCCTCCCCAGCCTTGCTGCCCTTCTCTCAACACCTTCCAGCACCTCAGCATCACTCTGCAATTGAGGAGCCCAGAACTGGACACAGCACTCAAGGTGTAGCCTGAGCAGGGCTCCTAAGGATCATTAAGTCCAACACCCAGCTCCCTGCAGGACTCCCTAAATTTAAACCATATGAGTGGGAGCATGGTCCAGGGGAGCCCTGAACTCTGACAGGCTTAGTGCCATGACCACTTTACTGTGGAGCCTGTGCCAGTGCCTGACCACACTCCCACTGAACCACCTTTTCTCAGTGTCTAGTCTGAACTCCTCCTGATGCAGCTCCATTCCATTCCATGGAATCACAGAATCAGAGAATGGTTTAGGTTGGAAGGGACCTCAAAGCTCAGCCAGTTCCACCCCCCCTGCCCTAGGCAGGGACACCTCCCACTAGAGCAGGTTGCTCAAGAACTCATCCAAACTGGTTCTCAACACCTCCAAGGAGGCTGTGGGGCACAGAATCAGAGTGTGATCTTCTCCACCTTCTTGTGGCCTTTCAGTACCTGAAGGGGGCTACAGGAAAGCTGGGGAGTGACTGTTTAGGCTGTCAGGTACTGATAGGACCTGGGGGGAATGGAGCAACACTAGAAGTGGGTAGATTCAGACTGGATGTTAGGAAGAAGTTCTTCAGCATGAGGGTGCTGAGAGCCTGGCACAGGTTGCCCAGGGAGGTGGTGGAAGCCTCATCCCTGGAATTTTATAAGGCCAGGCTGGATGTGGCTCTGAGCAACCTGCTCTAGTGTGAGGTGTCCCTGCCCATGGCAGTGGGTTGGAGCTGGCTGATCCTGGAGGGCCCTTCCAGCCCTGCCAATGCTGTGACTCCGTGGCAGGCAGAGCCATAGAAATCAATGAAACAACATTCAGCCTGGGCCATAATAACCTGGAAATGCCTTCCCCATCCCCCCCCTCCTTAAACAGCCCTTTGGCAGCACTTTTGGTTTGCCTGTGGTCAAGGCTAGGCAAGTGGAAGAAGAGAATAGGAAATTCAGCCATGCTAGAGGCTGCCTGAAGCACCCAAAATTGTTCTCAGCTTCAGACAAGCACCTTAAAAGAGCAACTTCTGTGAGAACTTCTCTTGCCACTTCAGCCTGGCTCCAAGGCTTCAGCAAACATAAACCAAGGGGAAAGTAAAGGCTCTGTGCTTTCAGGCAGCCTATTAAAGAGAGAGTACCAAGGCAGGTTTAACTTCATCCCAACTGCATAACCTTTACCTTAGTGAATGAAAATCCAACCTTGGGAATTGAAAGGTCATACAGGGAAAAGAAAGCACAGCTGAAAGGAAAGGCTCTGATCTAAACCAAATGCAGGCAGAGGAGAAGACAATGCAAGCTTCCAGCAACTCCATTGGAAAGGAGCAGACAAACAGGTACCAGTTTAGAGGAGGCAACCAGAATGGATTAAGGGCTTGTAAAACCCAACTGGCACGAAACCCCAGGGACAGGGGGGAGCTTGACCAGTCCAGAAAAGAGAGCACTAAGAGGGAACAAAATGTTAGAGGCAGGGGGTATGAATTGGCTGTTTCTGTCTTCCTGTGGCAGCTGCAGGGAGTGCATGGAGATTCAGCTTTCGGGCTCCAAGGATGGTCCAAACACTATCAAGCTACTTGAAAAAGCTGCACAGTTCATGGAATCATAGAAGGCATCAGCTGGCAAGGGACCCTCAAAGGTCATCTTGTCCAACCACCTCCCTGCAGGCAGCAGGGACACCTCCAACTAGAGCAGGCTGCCCAGGGCTGCATCGAGTTTGGCCTTGACTGCCACCAGGGATGGGGCCTCAAGCACATCTCTGAGCAACCTGTTCCACTGCTTCACCACCCTCATTGTGCAGAACTTCCTCCTGATGTCCACCTGCTGCTCCAGTTCAAACCATTGCCCTCATCACAGAATCACAGAATCAGCCAGGTTGGAAGAGAGCTCCAAGATCATCCAGGCCAACCTAGCACCCAGCCCTGCCCAACCAAACAGACCATGGCACTAAGTGCCCCAGCTAGGCTTGGCTGCAACACCTCCAGCCACAGAGACTCCACCACCTCCCTGGGCAGCCCATTCCAATGCCAATCACTCTCTCTGACAACAACTTCCTCCTAACATCCAGCCTGAACCTGCCCTGGCACAGCTCCAGGCTGTGTCCCCTTCTTCTGTTGCTGCTTGCCTGGCAGCAGAGCCCAACCCCACCTGGCTACAGCCTCCCTGCAGGCAGCTGCAGGCAGCAATGAGCTCTGCCCTGAGCCTCCTCTGCTGCAGGCTGCACACCCCCAGCTCCCTCAGCCTCTCCTCACAGGGCTGTGCTCCAGGCCCCTCCCTAGCCTTGCTGCCCTGCTCTAGACACATCCTATCCCCACAGTCCCTCCCCAGCCTGCCTTTAGGTCCCCTTCATATATTGAAATGCAGCTCCAAAAGTCTCCCCAGAGCCTTCTCTGCTCCAGGCTGGGTGGCCCCAACTCTTTCAGCCTTTCTCCCCAGGACACTCTACAACCTCTCTGTGCAGCCTGTTCCTGCACTTCTATCCTGAAGTTTCACGTTGATAAAGGATCTGACCAGAGGGCAAACCAAACTGGTTACAGCATCCTGACAGCTACAGTCTGGATCAGCCAAAGGCCTCCAAAGCAGGCGAGGTGGCTGCTTTCCTGTGAAGAAATGGCCCTGCTGAGCAGGAAGAAAGCTGGAGGGCAGGAGGAAGGCTGTAAAGCAGGCTTTGGTGTTGTGGCTGCCACACTCCAATCACTTTTGAGCTCAAGAGGAGTGATAGCAAACCAGAAATATCTACCATGCATCACTCCAAATCCTTGCAGAGCCAGAGATGTGCAACCTTTGCCTCTCTTTCTATGGAAATCAGAGTCTAGAAGGCTGCATCTTCCCCCACTTAGGCAGTCTGCAGTCAAAGCTCTTCCCAAGCAAGCTGTCAGGATCTGAACTCATTGGCCCTTTCTTCCACAGCTTTCACAACCCACCTTACACTTGACTCACCTACTGAGCCACACTTTGCCTCTCCACTGCCTCTTGTGCCTCTGCCAGTAAGGTTTTAGCACCTTCTCTGCCACACCAGAAGCTGCCTCTTCTCCTCTGAACAAGGTCTGCTAACTGTAACTTCAGCAGAGCAGCTGCTACCTCCTGGTAGCCTTCCCTGAAAGGCTTCTCAAAGCTGCTCAGGGAGCTGGGTCTATCTCCATCCCTGCAGGGGTTGCAAAGAGGCAGAGATGTGCTGCCAAGGGCCATGGGTTAGCAGCAGCCTTGGCAGAGTTAGGGAATGGTTTGACTTGGTGACCTTAAAGGTCCTTTTCAACCAAAGTTATTCTGTGGTTCTGTGATAGGAAAGAAGAGCAGACTGGAGAGGACAAGAGAGAAAAGCCAGCCACAGAGCATCCCAGAGACCACTGTCATAGAATCTAGACCATGGCACCAAGTGCCCCAGCCAGGCTTTGCTTCAACACCTCCAGCCACAGCCACTCCACCACCTCCCTGGGCAGCCCATTCCAATGCCAATCACTCTCTCTGACAACAACTTCCTCCTAACATCCAGCCTGAACCTCCCCTGGCACAACTTGAGGCTGTGTGCCCTTCTTCTATTGGTGGTTGTCTGGGAGAAGAGGCCACCTCAACCTGGCTACAGCCTCCCTGCAGGCAGCTGCAGGCAGCAATGAGCTCTGCCCTGAGCCTCCTCTGCTGCAGGCTGCACACCCCCAGCTCCCTCAGCCTCTCCTCACAGGGCTCTGCTCCGGGCCCCTCCCCAGCCTTGCTGCCCTTCTCTCAACACCTTCCAGCACCTCAACATCTCTCTTCAATTCAGGAGCCCAGAACTGGACACAGCACTCAAGCTGTGGCCTGCCCAGTGCTGAGCACAGGGGCAGAAGAACCTCCCTTGTCCTGCTGCCCACACTGCTCCTGAGCCAGCCCAGGATGCCATTGGCTCTGTTGCCCACCTGGGCACTGCTGCCTCCTCTGCAGCTCCTCTCTCCCAGCACCCCCAGCTCCCTCTCTGCCTGGCTGCTCTCAGCCACTCTGGCCCCAGCCTGGAGTGCTGCTTGGGGTTGTTGTGGCCAAAGTGCAGAACCCTGCCCTTGGCCTTGTTCAATCTCATCCCATTGGCCTCTGCCCACCCATCCAGCCTGGCCAGGTCCCTCTGCAGGGCTCTCCTCCCCTCCAACAGCTCCACAGCTGCTCCTAGCTTGCTGTCATCTGCAAACTCACTGCTGCTGGACTCAATGCCCTGCTCCAGATCATCCATAAAGATATTGAACAAGACTGGTCCCAGCACTGGTCCCTGGGGAACACCAGCAGTGCCAGCTGCCAGCTGGATGTGGCACCATTCACCACCACTCTCTGTCTTTAACTGAGGGGCCACCAACTGGTCCAGCTTTGGTCTGGAACTGACACATCCCTTACTCAAGAGACAAGAATAGAATTCCACCAGGACCACCACCAAGAAAACACCAAACTTTCACTCAGTTCCTAATAGCTCTCAGCACAGCCTGCATCTCTTAGTTCCACTCAAGATCCAATTGGAGATGAAACAGTCTCCTCTTTTAGGCAGGCTTGGATTTAGACAGGCTGTAGAAGCTCTTCTGAGGCATTAGAGCAATGTTTCAGAGAAAGCAGGCAGCAGAATAATTCTGCTCCATGTGAATGGCAGCAGAGTTCTGCCTGGCTCTACAAACCTTGCCAGGTTTCTTTCTTCCTCCATAAGGGAGCTAATTTTTTGTGCCCTTAAAGAATGAGCTCCTTCCTTCAGCTCTCTCCCACCTGCTCTGCCCTGGCTACTTTAGAAGCCTACAGCTTCCTTCCTTACACTCAGAATTCTTCTCCACAAACTGCATACATTGATGTTAGATTCTGCTTAAATCCACTTACTCTGAATTCTGCCTGCAGAGGAGTTGACAGAAGGAGGAGGAAATAAGGTTATGTAAAGGGACCTGACTAAGAGATTGCCTGGGTTAGCTGCTTCCCATGAGTGTTTTCCCACACCACTGAACACTGCAGGGGCAAATGAGCATTTCAGAGCATTCACTGTCACCTCCAGTTGCCTGAAATAGACCTCCCTGACTGCCAAAACTTCCAATTCATTCATTCCTGCAATCTTCTCATGGAATCACTGAATTGTCTTCATTGGAAAAGCCCTCCAAGGCCACCAACCCAACCCCACCATGGCCATTAAACCATATCCCCCAGGGCCAGGGCCACAGGTTTCTTGAACCCCTCCAGGCATGGGGACTCCACCACCTCCCTGGGCAGCTACCATAAACCCTGGTGTGCTTAAGCTGCCCAGTGCTGGCCTGTCACAGCTGACACTTGGGAAGAGAAAACTGATTTTGACTGCTTCATAGAGTCAGAGAAGAGTCTAGGTTGGAAGGGACCTCAAGGATCATCCAGTTCCAGCCCCCTGCCATAGGCAGAGACATCTCCTACTAGAACAGCTCACTCAAGGCCTCATCCAACCTGGTCCTGAGCACCTCCAGGGAGGTTGTGGAGAAGACCTCCAAGGCCATCAACCCACACCACCATCCAACCATATCCCCCAGGGCCATGGCCACAGGTTTCTTCAACATCTCCAGGGATGGAGACTCCACCACCTCCCTGGGCAGCCTCTGCCAATCCCTGATCACTTTTGCAGGAGAGAAATTTTTCCTCATCTCCAACCTAACCCTTCCTGGCACAATTTCAGGCCATTTCCTCTCCTTGTATCGCTAAGGAGAAGGGTCCAAATCTCGTCTAGCTCCAACCTCCTCTCAGGGAGCTGTAGAGAGCAATGAGGTCTGCCCTCAGCCTCCTCTACTCAAGACCAAACACCCCCAGCTCCCTCAGCTGCTCCTCCCCAGCCCTGCTCTCCAGACTCTTCACCAGCTTGGTTGCCTTTCTGTGATCCATACTCCCTAAGTTGCAGTTTTGGCTCTGCTAATCCTGTGTAAAAGCTCACAGCATCACAGGATGTTAGGGGCTGGAAGGGACCTCTGGAGATCCTCAAGTCTAACCTCCCTGCCAGAGCAGGAGCAGAGAATCCAGCACAGATCACAGAGGAACACATCCAGACAGGGCTGGAAAGGCTCCAGAGAAGGAGACTCCACAACCTCTCTGGGCAGCCTGTGCCAGGGCTCTGGACCCTTACAGTCAAGAAGTTCTTCCTCATGTTGAGGTGGAACCTCCTGTGCTGCAGTTTCCATCCATTGCCTCTTGTCCTATGCCAGGGCACAGGTGAGCAGAGGCTGTTCCTGTTCCTGTCCCTTCCTGCCTGCCCCCTAGCCCTCAGCTAGTGACAGACATTGCTCAGATCCCCTCTCAGCCTTCTCCTCTGCAGACTAAGCAGCCCCAGGGCTCTCAGCCTCTCCCCAGCAGGCAGTGCTGCAGTCCCTGCAGCATCCTTGCAGCCCTGCCTTGGACTCTCTCCAGCAGATCCCTGTCTCTCTTGAACTGGGGAGCCCAGAAGTGGGTGCAGTATTCCAGGTGGGGCCTCAATAGAGCAGAGGACAGTGAGAGCAGAACCTCCCTGGGTCTGCTGGCCACACTCTCCTGAATGCACCCCAGGACCCCACTGGCCTTTTTGGCCACCAGGGCACATTGCTTCCTTCCTTCATGCCTTGGCCAGTTGAAACCTTACACAATTTCTTTCACTCCAGTGCATCTGCAGCATTTCATTGGCAAATAGTAAAGAACTGAGTAAGCAGCTTCTCACTTGTGAGTTTCCTGAATTACAGCCCTAAACTCATCTCAGCCTCACTGCTGCTCAGATGCTGCATCCACCCTGCTCCTCTTTCTTCTTGGAGGAATTGAACTGCATTACTTGGAAGCAAAGGGAGATTAGGTGTCTGCATAAAATGCACCAATTCATTGTGCTTAGTGCATTATGCTGAAAGATTCAATATCATGGAACTCTAAAAGGAAAAATGGCATCAATCTCAGCTCCTGAGGAAATCTCAGCTCCTCTCTCCCAGCACCCCCAGCTCCCTCTCTGCCTGGCTGCTCTCAGCCACTCTGGCCCCAGCCTGCAGTGCTGCTTGGGGTTGTTGTGGCCAAAGTGCAGAACCCTGCCCTTGGCCTTGTTCAATCTCATCCCCTTGGCCTCTGCCCACCCATCCAGCCTGGCCAGGTCCCTCTGCAGGGCTCTCCTCCCCTCCAACAGCTCCACAGCTGCTCCTAGCTTGCTGTCACCTGCAAACTTACTGATGCTGGACTCAATCCCCTGCTCCAGATCATCACTAAAGACATTGAACAGGACTGTGCCCTGCACTGATCCCTGGGGCACAGCACCAGTGCCAGCTGCCAGCTGGATGTGGCACCATTCACCATCACTCTCTGGGCCCAGCCCTGCAGCCAGTTTTTGACCCATACCAGAGTGAATCTGTCCCAGCCAGGAGCTGCCATCAGTGCCAGGAGCTGCTTGTGGCAGATGGTGCCAAAAGCTTTGCTGCAGTCCAGGCAGACTCCAACCACAGCCTGCCCCACATGCACCAGGCAGGATCCTGAGCATAAAAGGAGATCAGGTTGGTCAGGCAGGAGCTGCCCATGCTGGCTACTCACTCTGCTCCTCCTCCTTTGCTTTCTCTGTGATCAAGCCCATCTGTGCCTGTGGCTTCCCAACCAGCACTGCCCCAGCTGCTGTAGGCAGATCAGGGGTTCATAAAGAACTGTTGTGGCAGTGCTGTGGTGATGCTGTTTCCCCTGCAGCTCCTGCCCATGCCTGTTACTGCAGGGACAAGTCAGCCTCGATCTGCAACATGCCAGGCACTGGGCAGAGGGGCTGGTTTTGGGAAGTGTCACCTCATGTCTCATCACAATCCCAGACAGCTTTCTCTGGCTGCCAGTTGCAAAGTGCAGAGCAGGAAACCCCAGAGACCACAAACCCCCCAGCTGCTGCCCAGCTTCCCAGCAGCTGCTCTCAGCTCCACAAGCACCCATCAAGCAGGGCAGGAGTGGCTGAAGGGTGGAGGGCTGGATGGAAACACCACTTGAACCGTGGAGATGTTTCAGAACTGATGTTGAAATCCAACTCACTATTTGAGCATCAGCTCTGAGATGTGTTTCTAACTGACAACAGGCACCAGCACAGCTTGGGAGCTGCCCTGCTGGAAAGCAGCTCCGTCTTGAAAGCCCTTGGAGTGCTGGTGGGCAGCAAGTTCTGATGGGCAGCAATGTGCCCTTGTGGGCAAGAGAGCCAGTGGCAGCCTGGGGGGCATCAGGAAAAGTGTGGGCAGCAGGGCTAGGGAAGTTCTTCTCCTCTGCTCTGCCCTGCTGAGACCAAACCTGCAATACTGTGTCCAGTTTGGGGCTCTCCAGTTCAGGAGAGGCAGGGACCTGCTGGAGAGAGGCCAGCAGAGAGCCACCAGGGTGAGTGGGGGACTTGAGCATCTCTGCTGTGAAGAAAGCAAGGGAGCCCTGGGGCTGTTTAGTCTGGAGAGGAGAAGGCTGAGAGGGGATCTGAGCAATGTGCACAAATCTCTGAGGGGTGGGGGTCAGTGCCTGGGGCCAGGCTCTTTCGGGTGGTGCACAGCAATAAGCCAAGGAGCAATGGACACAAACTGGAACAGAGAAGGATTCAGCTCAACATGAGGAGAAACTTCTTTGGTGTGAGGGTGCTGGAGCCCTGGAGCAGGCTGCCCAGAGAGGTTGTGGAGTCTCCTTCTCTGGAGCCTTTCCAAACCCCCCTGGATGCCTTCCTGTGTGAACTTCCCTTGGTGGTGCTGCCTTGGCAGGGGTTTGCACTGAATGACCTCTGGAGGTCCAACCTCTAAGGTTCTGTGGTTGTGCTGCCTGTAGCAAGGGACATGTTCCCAAGTTCCCCTGGGGATGGCACTGATGAGGACCTCTGGAGGTCCCTCCCAGCCTCCAATATTCTGTGATTCTCACTGGGCAGTTGTCCTTATGTGCTGTAGGATGGGCTGGTGGCAAAGACCTGCCTGGCTGCAGAGGAGGCTTTGCTGCAGCTCAGGGAGAAGAGGTGGCCTTTGGAAGAAGGGCCAGGCCAAATGTGATGGCCACAGAGATGTTGTGAGGCTGTGCAGGGAGAACATTAGCAAATCTAAAGCCCAGCTGGAGGTTAATCTGGCTTCTGCTGGATAGACAACAAGAAATCTGCCTGTGGACTGCTGCAAAAGAAGAGCCAGGGAGAGCCTCCATCCTCTGCTAGTTGCAGGAGGAAACATGATGGCAAAGCATGAGGAAAAGGCTGATGTCCTTGATGCCACCTTTGTCTTTAGTAACAGGACCAGCTGTACTGCTGGAATCCAGCCCCCTGAGCTAGCAGAGACCAGGAGCAGAATGGTCCCCCCAGTTCAGGAAGAGATGGTTGGTGACCTGCTGCACCACATGGTTGTACACAGGTCTATGGAAACAGATGGGATCCAGCCACAGGTTCTGACAGAGCTGCTGGAGGTGTTCACCAAGGCACTTCACATCATTTACCAGCAGTCCTGGCTGAGCAGGGAGCTCCAAGCAGACTGGGAAGTACCCAGTGTGACACCCATCTACAGGGAGGGCTGGAAGAAGGACCCAGGAAGCTACAGACCTGTCAGTTTGAGCTTGGTGCCAGGGAAGTTGATGGAGCAGCATCACAGGCTCACAGGATGGCAGGGGTTGGAAGGGACCTCTGGAGATCCTCAAGTCCAACCCCCTGCCAGAGCAGGAGCAGAGAATGCAGCTCAGGGCACACAGGAACACATCCAGACAGGGCTGGAAAGGCTCCAGAGAAGGAGACTCCACAACCTCTCTGGGCAGCCTGTGCCAGGGCTCTGGGACCCTTCCAGGCAAGAAGTTCCCCCTTGTGTTGAGCTGGAACCTCCTGTGCTGCAGCTTCCATCCAGTGCTGCTTGTCCTATCCCAGGGAGCAGTGAGCAGAGCCTGTCCCCCCCTCCTGACCCCCAGCCCACAGAGAGTTACAGACATTGATTCAATCCCCTCTCAGTCTTCTCTTCTCCAGACTAAGCACCCCCAGGTCCCTCAGCCTCTCCTCATCAGGCAGGCCCCACTCCCCTATTTATCCCTCTAGCCTTCCCATGGACTCTCTCCAGCAGATCCCTGTCCCTCTTCAACTGGGGAGCCCAAAACTGAACACAGTACTCAAGATGAGGTCTCAGCAGTGCAGAGTAGAGGGGGAGGAGAACCTCCCTTGATCTGCTGGACACGCTCCTCTTAGTGCACCCCAGGATCCCATTGGCTCTCTTGGCCCCCAGAGCACATTGCTGTGCCATGGATGTTCTCCCCCAGCACCCCCAAGTCACTCTCCTTGAGGCTGCTCTCCAACAGCCACCTCCCCATCTGCCCTGCTGCAGTGTACTACTCCTCCCCAGGAGCAGATCATCTTGACTGCTGCCAGGCAGCACCTGCAGGGCAGGCAGGTGATCAGGCCCAGGCAGTATGGGCTTAGGCAGGGTTCTGCACTTTGGCCACAACAACCCCAAGCAGCACTACAGGCTGGGGCCAGAGTGGCTGAGAGCAGCCAGGCAGAGAGGGAGCTGGGGGTGCTGGCAGAGAGGAGCTGAAGAGGAGGCAGCAGTGTGCCCAGGTGGGCAGCAGAGCCAATGGCATCCTGGGCTGGCTCAGGAGCAGTGTGGGCAGCAGGACAAGGGAGGTTCTTGTGCCCCTGTGCTCAGCACTGCTCAGGCCACCCCTGGAGTGCTGTGTCCAGTTCTGGGCTCCTCCATTGCAGAGAGATGTTGAGGTGCTGGAAGGTGTTTGGAGAAGGGCAGCAAGGCTGGGGAGGGGCCTGGAGCAGAGCCCTGTGAGGAGAGGCTGAGGGAGCTGGGGGTGTGCAGCCTGCAGCAGAGGAGGCTCAGGGCAGAGCTCATTGCTGCCTGCAGCTGCCTGCAGGGAGGCTGTAGCCAGGTGGGGTTGGGCTCTGCTGCCAGGCAGGCAGCAACAGAAGAAGGGGACACAGCCTCAAGCTGTGCCAGGGCAGGTTCAGGCTGGCTGTTAGGAGGAAGTTGTTGTCAGAGAGAGTGATTGGCATTGGAATGGGCTGCCCAGGGAGGTGGTGGAGTCTCTGTGGCTGGAGGTGTTGAAGCCAAGCCTGGCTGGGGCACTTAGTGCCATGGTCTGGTTGATTGGCCAGGGCTGGGTGCTAGGTTGGGCTGGCTGAGCTTGGAGCTCTCTGCCAACCTGGCTGACTCTATGAGTGCAGCTACACTGGGGTATGTGCTCTGGCTGCTCTGGTTCCACGACTGTGGCACAGCAGTCACCTTCTGAACTTTGTAGAGGTCTGGGGACTTTAGACTTTGCCAGTGGTTGGCCAGACAGTTCTGTTTGTCTTCTGCAGTGAGAGGAAATGACATCTGAGGAGAATGTCCCCTCTGCTCTTCCCTGCTATGACTATATCTGGAGTATTATGTCCAGCTCTGGGCTCCACAGTGCAAGAGAGGAAAGTGCTGGAGAGAGCCCAGTGGAGAGCCACTGGTCTGGTTGCTTGGCCAGGGCTGGCTGCTAGGTTGGGCTGGATGAGCTTGGAGCTCTCTTCCAACCTGGCTGATTCTGTGACTCTATGGTTCCATGAAAGCACTCCTTGCAAGTCAGCAGATGACACCAAGCCAGCTAAGTAGCCACACCAATAAATGCTTTCCCCCCATATTGGAATGCAACACTAACTGGACCATTGTGTCATTGGCAGACCAGGACTGAGCCTTACCCTCCCATCTCTGCCTGAACTCCTTCATGAAGCTTTTAACAAGGAAAAGAATTTGCAGGCTTTTCCCCAGCTAGAACTGCTGCTATTTCTATGGCAACACCAGCCCAGTGTGCAAGGATCAGTAAGAACAGAAAATGCAGGACTGAAACAAGAACAACTCTTCACACCCAAATTAAAAGCTGTTCTGAAGCAAAAGCATTGCCCTCAGCCTTGCTGCTGTGTCTGGGGGGAATCAATACTTGCATCCAGCACTGGTGAGGACCTGTCACTGGGTATCATCCAGGAGGACTTTCTGGAGTGTTGCCTTCCTACTGGAAAAGTCTAAAGAGTGTCAGCAGCAAGCAGACATAGTTACATGAGACACTGGCACAGGCTGTCCAGGGAGGTTGTGGATGACTCTTCCTGAAGGTGTTCCTTGAGCAACCTGGGCTAACTGGCAGGCAGGTCGGAGTAGATGACCTCTGAGTGGCCTAAGCCCTTCTATAATGCCATGAATCCTGTTTCTCACAGAATCATAGAATCAAGCAGGTTGAAAGAGAGCTCCAAGCTCAGCCAGCCCAACCTAGCACCCAGCCCTGGCCAAGCAACCAGACCATGGCACTAAGTGCCCCAGCCAGGCTTGGCTTCAACACCTCCAGCCACGGCCACTCCACCACCTCCCTGGGCAGCCCATTCCAGTGCCAATCACTCTCTCTGACAACAACTTCCTCCTAACATCCAGCCTGGACCTGCCCTGGCACAGCTTGAGGCTGTGTCCCCTCACTCTGTTTCTGGGTGCCTGGCAGCAGAGCCCAACCCCACCTGGCTACAGCCTCCCTGCAGGCAGCTGCAGACAGCAATGAGCTCTGCCCTGAGCACCCTTCAGGCTGCTCTCAAGTCTCCCTGGAGCTTTCTCTTCTCCAGTTTGAACAATCCCAACTCTCTCAGCCTGTCCCCATAGGCCAGGTTCTCCAACCCTTTGGTCATCTTCACGGTCTCCTCTGGACCCACTCCACCACTTGAACATCCTTGTGTTGGGGTTAGCAGAGCTAGATGGAGTAGTCCAGGTCAGGGCACCAGCAGAGCAGAGGAGAGGCAGAATGCCCTCCCTGTCCTGCTGCTCACACTGCTTCTGCAGCTCAGACAAAAGTCTGCACACCCTCATCAGCCCAACTGCAGAGCTGTGCTGCTGGTTAAACAGCAAACAGAATGCAAACTGCTTCCACACAACCACAGAGGAAAGATCCCTTCTGAAGATTGCAGTAGCTGAAATGTGTTTATGTTCCCTTAGAGTTCTTTTTCTTTCTTAGATATGGTCTTTTCTAAAAACCCCTCTGTTTCTTTGGGGAAGGGCAGAGGGAGGCTGAGCAACCAGGCTGATGAGTATGGAGACTCCAAAGGATGGCAGAAGAGAAGTGAGTGTGTGCCCAAGTGTGTGCCCAAGTGTGAGAAGGGGCAGATCATAGAATCATAGAATCATAGAATCAACCAGGTTGGAAGAGACCTCCAAGCTCATCCAGTCCAACCTAGCACCCAGCCCTATCCAATCAACCAGACCATGGCACTAAGTGCCTCATCCAGGCTTTGCTTGAAGACTCCCAGGGACGGTGCCTCCACCACCTCCCTGGGCAGCCCATTCCAATGCCAATCACTCTCTCTGGGAAGAACTTCTTCCTAACATCCAGCCTAGACCTACCCTGGCACAACTTGAGACTGTGTCCCCTTGTTCTATTGCTGGTTGCCTGGGAGAAGAGGCCACCCCCCACCTGGCTACAATGTCCCTTCAGGTAGTTGTAGACAGCAATGAGGTCACCCCTGAGCCTCCTCTTCTCCAGGCTAAACAGGCCCAGTTCCCTCAGCCTCTCCTCGTAGGATTTGTGCTCCAGGCCCCTCACCAGCTTTGTTGCCCTTCTCCAAACACCTTCCAGCACCTCAACATCTCTCTTGAATTGAGGGGCCCAGAACTGGACACAGCACTCCAGGTGTGGCCTGAGCAGTGCTGAGCACAGGCACAGAAGAACCTCCCTTGTCCTACTGGCCACACTGTTCCTGATGCAGCCCAGGATGCCATTGGCTCTGCTGCCCACCTGGGCACACTGCTGCCTCCTCTTCAGCTCCTCTCTCCCAGCACCCCCAGCTCCCTCTCTGCCTGGCTGCTCTCAGCCACTCTGGCCCCAGCCTGTAGTGCTGCTTGGGGTTGTTGTGGCCAAAGTGCAGAACCCTGCACTTGGCCTTGTTAAATCTCACCCCCTTGGCCTCTGTCCACCCATGCAGCCTGTGCAGGTCCCTCTGCAGGGCTCTCCTACCTTCCAACAGCTCCACACCTGCTCCTAGGTGTTGATCTACTTTGCATTTACTTTTTTTTTGCCAGCACTTCGGAACATTATTCAAACCAGAACACTTTCAAGACAAAGTGGGAACTGCAGAGCCCCTCAGCCCAGCTCATCTCAGCTGTCTCACCTGCTTCCAGAGATGATATTCCCTGTCCCACTCCGCCACCCCTAAACTGCTGCAGAGCGTTAGACAGGATGACAAACTGCCCTGTGGGGAGGGACTCACCTCTCTCCTCCTGTTCCACAGCGAGCCATCAAGACCAGTTTGTGAATTGAACACACCAGCACCAAGCTAGGGTCCTGCATTTCTCCTCTAGGAAGTTCATTTGCTGCCCTGCAGGGCAGGGAGCAAAGCAGAGCCCTTTGCGCCGCTGGGGATGGCTCTCACCAGCAGTTCGCATCCTGCCAAACAATTAATGAGCTCTGGAGTTTTGCTGCACTCCACCAGATGTGTTTGGGTCTGCTTCACTCTGGAGAAGATGAGACACTGGCACAGGTTGCCCAGGGAGGTTGTGGAGCACAGAAGCACCCAATGTGATCTAAGATCACATTGGGTGCTTCTGTGCTCCACAACCTCCCTAGAGGTGTTCAGCGCCAGGTTGAATGAGACCTGTTCTAGTGGGAGGTGTCCCTGCCCATGGCAGGGGTGTTGGAACTGGATGATCTCTGAGGTCCCTTCCAAACTAAACCATTCTGTGACCACTGAGGGTGAGAGGTTTGAATAGTGCAAGAATTTAAGCAGGTGCACCTCTGGAGTTACTTCTTTACATAGTTGCTATGAATAGTTTCTACTTATGCTTGAAGAAGGGAGGTTGAGACTGGGTACTAAGGAGAGATTCTTTACAATGAGGGCAGTGAGACACTGGCATAGGTTGCCCAGGGAGGTTGTGGAGCACAGAAGCACAGAGTGGTTAAATACAACTTTGATATCCTGAGTTATGTCCCAAGTACCACTTTATCACCCCAGTTTCAGCCCTCTGGCTTGACAAGCTAATGACAAAGATCATTATTAATTCTCAGGGCTTCATTTCAATCCAGTTACAACTCTGGACTGGATGAGCTTGGAGGTCTCTTCCAACCTGGTTGATTCTATGATTCAACAAACTGCTTTTTCCTGTCCAGCTCCTCAATACAGGACTACCCAAGTGCCATCTGATGGTTAAATACAGATATGATGTGCTGAGCTGTGGCCCAAGTACCACTTTGTTACCCCAGTTTCAGCCCTCTGGCTTGACAAGCTAATGACAAAGATCATTATTAATTCTCAGGGCTTCATTTCAATCCAGTTACAACTCTGGGCTGGATGAGCTTGGAGGTCTCTTCCAACCTGGTTGATTCTATGATTCTGGAAGCTGCTTTTTCCTGCCCAGCTCCTCAATACAGGACTACCCAAGTGCCATCTGATGGTTAAATACAGATATGATGTGCTGAGTTATGGCCCAAGTACCACTTTGTTACCCCAGTTTCAGTCTTCTGGCTTGACAAGCTAATGGCAAAGATCATTATTAATTCTCAGGGCTTCATTTCAATCCAGTTACAACTCTGGACTGGATGAGCTTGGAGGTCTCTTCCAACCTGGTTGATTCTATGATTATGGAAGCTGCTTTTTCCTGTCCAGCTCCTCAATACAGGACTACCCAAGTGCCATCTGATGGTTAAATACAGATATGATGTGCTGAGTTATGGCCCAAGTACCACTTTATCACTGCAGTTTCAGCCCTCTGGCTTGACAAGCTAATGACAAAGATCATTACTAATTCTCGGGGCTTCATTTTAGTCCAGTTACAACTCTGGGCTGGATGAGCTTGGAGGTCTCTTCCAACCTGGTTGATTCTATGATTCAACAAACTGCTTTTTCCTGCCCAGCTCCTCAATACAGGACTACCCAAGTGCCATCTGATGGTTAAATACAGATATGATGTGCTGAGCTGTGGCCCAAGTACCACTTTATCACCGCAGTTTCAGCCTTCTGGCTTGACAAGCTAATGACAAAGATCATTATCACTTCTCAGGGCTTCATTTCAATCCAGTTACAACTCTGAACTCTGTGTTTTCCTGCCCAGCTCCTCAATACAGGACTACCCAAGTGCCATCTGATGGTTAAATACAGATATGATGTGCTGAGCTGTGGCCCAAGTACCACTTTATCACCCCAGTTTCAGCCCTCTGGCTTGACAAGCTAATGACAAAGATCATTATTAATTCTCAGGGCTTCATTTCAATCCAGTTACAACTCTGGACTGGATGAGCTTGGAGGTCTCTTCCAACCTGGTTGATTCTATGATTATGGAAGCTGCTTTTTCCTGCCCAGCTCCTCAATAGAGGACTGCCCAAGTGCCATCTGATGGTTAAATACAGATATGATGTGCTGAGCTGTGGCCCAAGTACCACTTTGTTACCCCAGTTTCAGCTCTCTGGCTCGACAAGCTAATGACAAAGATCATTATCAATTCTCAGGGCTTCATTTCAGTCCAGTTACAACTCTGGACTGGATGAGCTTGGAGGTCTCTTCCAACCTGGTTGATTCTGTGATTCAACAAACTGCTTTTTCCTGCCCAGCTCCTCTATACAGGATCACCCAAGTGCCATCTGATGGTTAAATACAGATATGATGTGCTGAGTTATGGCCCAAGTACCACTTTATCACTGCAGTTTGAGCCCTCTGGCTTGACAAGCTAATGACAAAGATCATTATCTATTCTCAGGGCTTCATTTCAATCCAGTTACAACTCTGGACTCTGCTTTTTCCTGCCCAACTCCTCAATACAGGATCATTTTCCAATCAAATGAGGAAGTGGAAGGCATTTTAAGAGCACTTAAAGCTATCTAAAGTAAGAGTTGTTAAGTCCTAATGCGCTGCGCAGGGCAACTTTTCCCAGGCTAAGACAGAGACGTAAATTAGGAGCATATTGTACAGATGTTGCAGGAGGATCATGTCCTGCCAAGCAGGGAAATGTCACCCTAAAATAGAAAGCCACATTTCCTCAGGCCATTGATTGAGCTGAGCTGGATTCCATAAAAGATAGAAAAGTGGATAATGTAACTTCAGCCTCGAGAAGTTATTAAGGGAATTGGCTCTCTGAGCTCTACCTAATCCCCAGTCCCTGCAGCACGAGGATCTCTCAGGTCAGGTTGTTTTCAGAGCTCTAATCTCCTCCTGTAGCTCACTTTGGGGAAGAAGAAGGACCTCTGAACTGATTAACTTGCTGTGCTACCTCTGCCATGGATTTTTGCACAGCTATTTGCTTGCTTGCTTGCCAAAGTCATAAACCCAAATGCTTGGACTCCACAATTGCCTTTGAACATGCTTAGGAGGCCTTTATTTCTAGTCCTAGTGCTCCAGCAGTGATTGCTCTGGAGAGGTTTGTTTTCAAATTCATGGTGTTTTAACTTCCAAAAGACTTGATCAATGACTTCACATTCATGTAAAGCAGTACTTCAGCACTGCACTGATGGCTGGGCAGCTCTCTGCTTCAGCAGGGATCCCTCTCTGCAAGAAAGAGAAGCAGCAGCCTCAGGGGAACAGTGTGGAACTGCTCTGCTCTCATGAGACCTCCTCTGCAGCACTGCATCCAGCTCTGGGGCCCCCAGCACAAGCAGGACATGGAACTGTTGGAGAAGGTCCAAAGGAGGCCACCAAGATGCTCAGAGGGCTGCAGCAGCTCTGCTCTGAGGACAGGCTGAGGGAGTTGAGGGTGTTCAGCTTGGAGAAGAGAAGGCTCTGGGGAGATCATACAGCAGCCTTACAGTGCCTGAAGGGTCTACAGGAGAGCTGGGGAAGGACTTTTGACAAGGGCTGGGAGTGACAGGATGAGGAACAATGGCTTTGAGCTGGGAGAGAGGTAACTGAGATGGAGAGTAGGAAGAAATTGTTTCCAGTGAGGATTGTAAGACACTGGCACAGGTTGCTCAGGGAGGATGTGGACTTCCCCTCCCTGGAGGTGTTCAAGGCCAGCTTGGATGAGGTCTTGAGCAATCTGGGCTGGTGGGAGGTTGGCAGGGGGGTTGGAACTGGGTGATCTTGAAGGTGCCTTCTAACCCAACCCATTCTGTGAGTCTGTGATCACTGACTGAAAATTGGTCCCGTGCAGCTCGTAGTGCCCACAAGAACAGAGCAGGCAGTACCCAGGCAGAGCAGCTCCTGAACACAGCTGAGAACAAAAATCTCAGCTCCACATTGGGCACACACATTCAGCCTTATGGCTCCTAAACAGATGTTTAAAGTTGAGGGCAAAGCATTAGGAAATGAAGCACATCTGCCCTGCCCCATGGGAATCACAGAACCATAAATGTATTAAGGCTGGAAAAGACCTCTAAGATCATCAAGTCCAACCTTCAATCCAACCCCTCTGTGACCCAAATATATATCATATAGTGTCCAAAGGATCAGGAATTG
Organism: Pogoniulus pusillus; assembly: GCF_015220805.1. Classification (NCBI taxonomy): domain Eukaryota; kingdom Metazoa; phylum Chordata; class Aves; order Piciformes; family Lybiidae; genus Pogoniulus; species Pogoniulus pusillus. The sequence goes on along the minus strand of NC_087296.1, from coordinate 13,559,682 downwards.
CTGCACTTTAAGGGAATACAAAAGGCACTTTTCATAGCATCCAAAGGATCAGGAATTGCTGCACTTTAAGGGGATACAAAAGGCACTTTTCATAGCATCCAAAGGATCAGGAATTGCTGCACTTTAAGGGGATACAAAAGACACTTTTCATAGCATCCAAAGGATCAGGAATTGCTGCACTTTAAGGGAATACAAAAGACACTTTTCATAGCATCCAAAGGATCAGGAATTGCTGCACTTTAAGGGAATACAAAAGACACTTTTCATAGCATCCAAAGGATCAGGAATTGCTGCACTTTAAGGGAATACAAAAGGCATTTTCATAGCATCCAAAGGATCAGGAATTGCTGCACTTTAAGGGAATACAAAAGGCACTTTTCATAGCATCCAAAGGATCAGGAATTGCTGCACTTTAAGGGAGTACAAAAGACACTTTTCATAGCATCCAAAGGATCAGGAATTGCTGCACTTTAAGGGGATACAAAAGACACTTTTCACAGTGTCCAAAGGATCAGGAATTGCTGCACTTTAAGGGAGTACAAAAGACACTTTTCATAGCATCCAAAGGATCAGGAATTGCTGCACTTTAAGGGAATACAAAAGGCACTTTTCATAGCATCCAAAGGATCAGGAATTGCTGCACTTTAAGGGAATACAAAAGGCATTTTCATAGCATCCAAAGGATCAGGAATTGCTGCACTTTAAGGGAATACAAAAGACACTTTTCATAGCATCCAAAGGATCAGGAATTGCTGCACTTTAAGGGAATACAAAAGGCACTTTTCACAGTGTCCAAAGGATCAGGAATTGCTGCACTTTAAGGGAATACAAAAGACACTTTTCATAGCATCCAAAGGATCAGGAATTGCTGCACTTTAAGGGGATACAAAAGACACTTTTCATAGCATCCAAAGGATCAGGAATTGCTGCACTTTAAGGGAATACAAAAGACACTTTTCATAGCATCCAAAGGATCAGGAATTGCTGCACTTTAAGGGAATACAAAAGGCACTTTTCATAGCATCCAAAGGATCAGGAATTGCTGCACTTTAAGGGAGTACAAAAGACACTTTTCATAGCATCCAAAGGATCAGGAATTGCTGCACTTTAAGGGGACACAAAAGACACTTTTCATAGCATCCAAAGGATCAGGAATTGCTGCACTTTAAGGGAGTACAAAAGGCACTTTTCATAGCATCCAAAGGATCAGGAATTGCTGCACTTTAGGGGAATACAAAAGACACTTTTCACAGTATCCAAAGGATCAGGAATTGCTGCACTTTAAGGGAATACAAAAGACACTTTTCATAGCATCCAAAGGATCAGGAATTGCTGCACTTTAAGGGAGTACAAAAGACACTTTTCATAGCATCCAAAGGATCAGGAATTGCTGCACTTTAAGGGAATACAAAAGGCATTTTCATAGCATCCAAAGGATCAGGAATTGCTGCACTTTAAGGGAGTACAAAAGACACTTTTCATAGCATCCAAAGGATCAGGAATTGCTGCACTTTAAGGGGATACAAAAGACACTTTTCACAGTGTCCAAAGGATCAGGAATTGCTGCACTTTAAGGGAGTACAAAAGACACTTTTCATAGCATCCAAAGGATCAGGAATTGCTGCACTTTAAGGGAATACAAAAGGCATTTTCATAGCATCCAAAGGATCAGGAATTGCTGCACTTTAAGGGAATACAAAAGACACTTTTCATAGCATCCAAAGGATCAGGAATTGCTGCACTTTAAGGGAATACAAAAGGCACTTTTCACAGTGTCCAAAGGATCAGGAATTGCTGCACTTTAAGGGAATACAAAAGGCACTTTTCATAGCATCCAAAGGATCAGGAATTGCTGCACTTTAAGGGAATACAAAAGACACTTTTCATAGCATCCAAAGGATCAGGAATTGCTGCACTTTAAGGGAATACAAAAGACACTTTTCATAGCATCCAAAGGATCAGGAATTGCTGCACTTTAAGGGGATACAAAAGACACTTTTCACAGTGTCCAAAGGATCAGGAATTGCTGCACTTTAAGGGAATACAAAAGACACTTTTCATAGCATCCAAAGGATCAGGAATTGCTGCACTTTAAGGGAATACAAAAGACACTTTTCATAGCATCCAAAGGATCAGGAATTGCTGCACTTTAAGGGAATACAAAAGACACTTTTCATAGCATCCAAAGGATCAGGAATTGCTGCACTTTAAGGGAATACAAAAGGCATTTTCATAGCATCCAAAGGATCAGGAATTGCTGCACTTTAAGGGGATACAAAAGACACTTTTCATAGCATCCAAAGGATCAGGAATTGCTGCACTTTAAGGGGATACAAAAGACACTTTTCATAGCATCCAAAGGATCAGGAATTGCTGCACTTTAAGGGAATAAAAAAGGCACTTTTCATAGCATCCAAAGGATCAGGAATTGCTGCACTTTAAGGGGATACAAAAGACACTTTTCACTGTGTCCAAAGGATCAGGAACTACTGCACTTTAAGGGAGTACAAAAGACACTTTTCATAGCATCCAAAGGATCAGGAATTGCTGCACTTTAAGGGAGTACAAAAGACACTTTTCATAGCATCCAAAGGATCAGGAATTGCTGCACCTTTCAGGGAGTACAAAAAGCAGCACCACAGCTCTGAGGCTTTGAAGTATAAAGGGTGAGGGCATGATCACAGTTACAGTTAACTATACTTCACAACTCAAATTCTTGGCCAGTAATAGCAGTGAGGCCACATGAACCAGGAGAGGCATTTTTTGACCACTGCTTCTCTTGCTCCTCTGAAGAAAAGCCAAAACATGCCTTGAAAAGCAGTTGTGGTAATTCTCCTTCCCTGTATTCTCCTTCCATCCATGGAAGTGTTGAAGCCAAGCCTGGCTGGGGCACTTAGTGCCATGGTCTGGTTGATTGGCCAGGGCTGGGTGCTAGGTTGGGCTGGCTGAGCTTGGAGCTCTCTTAAACCTGCTTGGTTCTACGATTCCAATAAACAAACAACACCACATTGTTACTACTCTTCTAACTGATGTGGTGGCATCACACAACAGTTTTGTACTGCAGGAGATAAGAAGCAGTGAGCCCTGGAAGGTGATCTGAGTCAGTATGAAAATAGCTAAATGAGGTTCAGGAAAGGGAAGTGAAAAATGATAGAATCACAGAATCATAGAATCAAGCAGGTTGGAAGAGAGCTCCAAGCTCAGCCAGTCCAACCTAGCACCCAGCCCTGGCCAACCAACCAGACCATGGCACCAAGTGCCTCATCCTCTACTGTGATACACACCTCAACCAAAGAGAAGACTAAACATTGTTCAAGTCTTTGAAGAAGCAAACTGATGGAATGCATTAATGCCAAGGACATGCTGATCCTCATCCCTGCTAGCAGGCCTCTTTTATTCAGCCAGCAGAAGATTATAAGGGGAAGAGAGCAGTATGCTCAGGTGAGCAAGAAGGCAAACAGGACCTTGGCTTGGATCAGCAATGGTGTGACCAGCATGACCACAGAAGTGATTGTCCCCCTGTACTGGGCACTGGTGAGGCCACACCTTGAGTTCTGGGTTCAGGTTTGAGCTCCTCAGTACATGGAGGACATGGAAAGACTGGAGCATGTCCAGAGAAGGGAGGCCTCTCAGCTAGCCTTGGCTTCCCAAGGCCTCATCCAATCTGGTCTTGAACATCTGGAACGAGCTGCCCAAGGAGGTTGAGTCACAGACCCTGGATGTGTTTCAGGGTGGTTTGGATGTGCTGCTTGAGGCTATGGTTTAAGGTGAATCTTGTAGAGTAGGGTTACAGGTTGGACTTGGTGCTCCTGAGGGGCTTTGCCAGGCTGCATGTTGCTGTGATTCTGTGATGTCCAAGGAAGAGGCATCCACAACCTCCCTGGGCAATCCATTCCAGAGTCTCACCACCTTCATACTGCACAACTTCTTCCTCAACTCTGGTCTAACTCTGCTCTGCCTCAGCTTCAAACCATTCCACTCATCCTATTTCTAAACACCCTTATAGAAATTCCCTCTCCAGCCTCCCTGTAGGAAGCAACAGAACAAGGGGACACAGCCTCAAGCTGTGCCAAGGGAGGTCTAGGCTGGATGTTAGGAGGAAGTTGTTGGCAGAGAGAGTGATTGGCATTGGAATGGGCTGCCCAGGGAGGTGGTGGAGTGGCCATGGCTGGAGGTGTTGAAGCCAAGCCTGGCTGGGGCACTTAGTGCCATGGTCTGTTTGCTTGGCCAGGGCTGGGTGCTGGGTTGGGCTGGCTGAGCTTGGAGCTCTCTTCCAACCTGCTTGAGTCAATGGTTCTATGATTCTGTGAACCCTTCCTACAGCTATTTTCAGGCAGCTCTAAAGTCCCTCTCGAGTCTTCTCCATGCTGCACAACCCCAGCCTGTCCTCACAGCTGCTCCAGCCCTGGGATCATCTGATGACACATTTGTACTGCCACAGATGATGGATTAAGTGCAGGTTCAGTGTCCCTCCTGTTACTCATCCATGTGGTATTCTTTACTCCAACACTGGCCATAATGATATCTATCAGAGCTGACAATGGATGCCATGTTCCCTGCCTTAGGACTTCCATCATAGCTCAGCATAGCCAGCCACATGCTCATTACAATGGACCTTTTAATTACTAAGGTGGGCTTCTATGTAATTAATAATGTGGGTTTGTATCCACATCATCCAATCTAATAAGTGCTGGATCCAAGCATTAATTAGCATCCACTTATTTTCAAGAGGTAGTCACTAATTGACCAGAGCAGAATAAATCCTGCTTTGGAAAAGAAGCTTAAATTTACCTTCATAGCTGGCAGCAGAGCAGCCTGAGGGCTGCCCTCAGTGCTGTGCTAAGGATGTGCAGGGCAGTGTTAGGAGGAGGCAGCCAGGCTCTGCTCATGGCAGCACAAGGGGCACTGGGGGCAAGCTGGAGCAGAGGAGGTGAAAGGGAACAGGAGGGGAAACTTTGTCAGTGAGAGGGTGCTGGAGGCTGGAGCAGGCAGCCCACAAAGGTTGTGGAGTCTCTCTTCAAAAGCCAGCTGGATGCATTCCTGTGTGCCCTGCCCTGGGTGACCCTGCTCTGGCAGGGGGCTGGCCTGGATGATCTCTGCAGCTCCCTTCCAACCCCTGACACTGTGATTCTGAAATGTTCTTCAGGTCAAGTGGTCACCTTGCAGGAAATACTCAGTGTTTGCAGAGCTCTATGAGCTGGTGAAGCAAACCCATACAGGGAATGATTTTGGTTGGAAAAGCCCTCTAAGATCATCCAGTCCAACCATCAACCCAGCACCACCATGGCCACTAAGCCATCTCCCTGAGTGCCATGGCCACACACTTGTTGAACAGTTCCAGGGATGGGGACTCCACCACCTCCCTGGATCATCCCTCCCAGTCATCAGCTAAACAAGCTGCAGTGCAGTCCTTTCCACACTAGGACACAGCACATTTCCAATGGGCAAGAAACTCTGAAGCATTTCCATGGTCAGAGTGTCATAGAATGCTAAGGGTTGGAAGGGACCTTTAGAGATCATAGAGTCCAAGCCCCCTGCAAAGCAGCAGCACCCAGGGCAGGGCACATAGGAATGTGTCCAGGTGGGCTCTGAAGACCTCTGGAGAAGGAAAGTCCACAACCTCTCTGGGCAGCCTGCTCCAGGGCACCCTCAGTGTGTTGGGGAGAAGATTGTGGTTGAGTTTGCATCCACTGCTCCTTATCCTATCACAAGGCACCACTGCCCAAACCCTCCACTCTCCTGAGCCACCCCTCAGGTATTTGTAGACATTGACAAGGTTCAGTCTCAGGCTTCTCTCCTCCAGGCAGGTCCCAGCTCTCTCAGCCTCTCCTCCTAAAGAGATGCTCCAGTCCCTTCATCACCTTCCTCCCTTAGTTCTGCTGTGGCTCTCTACACCCCCAAGCACCACAGAACCTCCCAGGTACCTCAGCAGAGAATCCAGTCCATTGCTTTTCAGGTCTCTGAAGGTGTTGGCATTTGAACATGAAACTGAGTTTGTGCTGTGAAAATGTCAGAAGGACTTTAGTAGGTCAGATCCATTCAGACTGATGTCCTCTCTCTAAACACGAGGATTTCACCACAGTGCTGAGTAAATAATTGCTCTCCTTTGGCTCAGAATGTCCTGGATCTATCCATGCTGTGCCAGACCTCTGTGGTCATGAGGAAGAGCAGCCTTTGGCCTTCACAGAATCACACAACACTCAGGGCTGGAAGGGACCTCGAGGATCATCCAGTTCCAACCTCCCTGGCATGGGCAGGGACACCTCACACTAGATCAGGTCACTCAATGACTCATCCAACCTGGTGCTGAACACCTCCAGGGAGGTGGTGGAGAACAGAATGTGATCAGTACAAAGGTGGTGAGACACTGGCATAGATTGCCCAGGGAGGTTGTGGAGCACAAAAGCACCCAATGTGATCTTTGATCACATTGGGTGCTTTTGTGCTCCACAACCTCCCTGGAGGTGTTGAGGACCAGGTTGGATGAGTCCTTGGTTGACCTGCTGTGATGAGAGAATTCCCTGCCTATGGCAGAGGGTTGGAACTGGATGATCTTTGAGGTCCCTTCTAACCTAAACCATTCTATGAGTCTATGATCTACTCTATCAGGTGGTAGGATGAGAGGAAATGACCTGAAATTGTGCCAGGGCAGGGTTAGGTTGGACATGAGGAAAAATATCTTTGCTGCAAGAAAACTGAATGGGCTGCCCAGGGAGGTGGTGGAGTCCCTGGAGGTGTTGAAGCCAAGCCTGGCTGGGGCACTTAGTGCCATGGTCTGGTTGGTTGGCCAGGGCTGGGTGCTAGGTTGGGCTGAGTGAGCTTGGAGATCTCTTCCAACCTGCTTGATTCTATGATTCTAGAGAGAGCAGCCCTGGGGAAAAGGACCTGGGGGTCTGGGTTGATGAAAAGCTCAACACGAGCTGACAGTGTGCATGGGCAGCCCTGATAGCCAACTCTGTGCTGGGCTGCAGCAGGAGCAGTGTGGGCACAGGGCAAGGGAGGGGATTCTGCCCCTTGGCTCTGCTCTCCTCAGACTCCATCTGCACTCCTGGGGGCAGTTCTGCAGCCCCCAACACAAGCAGGACATGGAAGTGTTGGAGCCAGTCCAGAGGAGGCCACCAAGATGCTGAGAGGGCTGCAGCAGCTCTGCTGTGAGCACAGGCTGAGAGAGTTGGGGCTGTGCAGCCTGGAGAAGAGAAGGATTTGAGACCTTATAGTGGCCTTCCAGGATCTGAAGGGGGCTGCAGGAGGGCTGGGGAGGGACTATTGACAAGGTCTTGTCATGACAAGATGAGGAGGAGGAATGGGTTTGAACTGGCAGAGGGGAGATTGAAAGTGGACGTTAGGAAGGAGTTCTTTGCAGTGAGGATGGTGAGAGACTGGCACAGGTTGTCCAGGGAGGTGGTGGAGCACAGAATGTGATCAGTACAAAGGTGGTGAGACACTGGCACAGGTTGAGGGCGGTGAGACACTGGCACAGGCTGCCCAGGGAGGTTGTGGAGCACAGAAGCACCCAATGTGATCTTTGGGTGCTTCTGTGCTCCACAACCTCCCTGGAGATGTTGAGGACCAGGTTGGGTGAGGCTTTGACTGACCTGTTCTAATGGGAGATGTCCCTGCCTATGGCAGGGGGCTGAAGCTGGATGATCCTTGAGGTCCCTTCCAACCTAAACCATTCTGTGATTCTAAGAATGGTCAGGGATTGGCACAGGCTGCCCAGAGAGGTGGTAGAGATCTCCAAGAAACCTGTAGACATGGCACTTTGGGACATGATTTAGTGGCCATGGTGGTGTTGGGTTGCTGGGTGGACTGGATGACCTTAGAGGGTTTTGCCAACCCAAACAGTGCTGTGATTCTCTTCTGCTTTCATTTCCCTCTTTCTCCTTCCTCCATCTGCCTGTTTCAGTGCTTTTGCTTTAACTTGGCAAACATTTCCATTGCCTCTGTGCAGGTACAGCTCTGTAGTGTTGCATTTGATGCAAAACATGCAAGAAGGAAAACTTCCTCTATGAAGTGACAGACTTTGATCATCTGAGCTTCAAAATAAAACCCCAAAACCATACTTGAAAGGAAATGAACTTCCCTGCTACAGCTTTCTGGAGCAGGGAAGATACAATATGCTTGGGAAACTATGGCTTGCTAGTCCCTGTGGTTTATAGCCATTAATGCTGCTGCAAAGGTGCTCCCAGCAAAGCAAGCTGAGGTCTGTGCAAGTACTAACTGCACAGTAAATGTGTGCTGCAGAGAGGCATGGCACAGCTGAGCTATGGCACAGAGGCATGGACCTGGAGGGCAGAGCTCATTGCTGTCTACAGCTGTTCAATATCTTTATTGATGTTCAATGTCTTTTTGATGATCTGGAGCAGGGGATTGAGTCCAGCATCAGTAAATTTGCAGATGACACCAAGCTAGGAGCAGCTGTGGAGCTGTTGGAAGGTAGGAGAGCCCTGCAGAGGGACCTGGCCAGGCTGGATGGGTGGGCAGAGGTCAATGGGATGAGACTGAACAAGGCCAAGGGCAGGGTTCTGCTCTTTGGTCACAATAACCCCAAGCAGCACAACAGGCTGGGGCCAGAGTGGCTGAGAGCGGCCAAAAGGAAAGGGACCTGGGGGTGCTGGTGGATAGTAGGCTGAAGATGAGGCAGCAGTGCCCAGGTGGCCAAGAGAGCCAATGGCATCCTGGGCTGGCTCAGGAGCAGTGTGGGCAGCAGGACAAGGGAGGTTCTTGTGCCCCTGTGCTCAGCACTGCTCAGGCCACACCTTGAGTTCTGTGTCCAGTTCTGGGCCCCTCAATTTAAGAGAGATGTTGAGGTGCTGGAAGGTGTCCAGAGAAGGGTGACAAAGCTGGGGAGGGGCCTGGAACACAAACCCTGTGAGGAGAGGCTGAGGGAGCTGGGGGTGTGCAGCCTGCAGCAGAGGAGGCTCAGGGGTGACTTCATTGCTGTCTGCAGCTGCCTGCAGGGAGGCTGTAGCCAGGTTGAGGTGGCCTCTTCTCCAAGGCAGCCAGCAACAGAACAAGGGGACAGAGTCTGAAGCTGTGCCAGGGCAGGTTCAGGCTGGATGTTAGGAGGAAGTTGTTGGCAGAGAGATTGGCATTGGAATGGGCTGCCCAGGGGGGTGGTGGAGGCACCGTGCCTGGAGGTCTTCAAGAAAAGCCTGGATGAGGCACTTAGTGCCATGGTCTGGTTGACTGGATAGGGCTGGGTGCTAGGTTGGACTGGATGAGCTTGGAGATCTCTTCCAACCTGGTTGATTCTATGATTCTACCTGAAGGGACACTGTGGAGAGGCTGCTGCTGGGCTCTGCTCACAGGTACTTGGAGACAGAACAAGGGGGAATGGCCTCAGGCTGAGGTGGGGAGGTTTAGATTGGGCACTGGGAAAAAGTAGTCAGGCACTGGAATGAGCTGCCCAGGGAGGTGGTGGAGTCACCCACCCTGGAGGGGTTTAAAGGTCTTTTGGATGTGGTGCTGGGGGCTATGGTTTAGGCTGAGCCTTGGAGAGCAGGGATATGGGTTGGGCTTGGTGATCCTGAGTGGTTTTTCCAACCTGAACATTTATGTGATGCTATTTTAAGCCTTCCCAAAGGAATAAAACCAAAGCAGCCCACACTGTGTTGGAAGCTGAAATGGAAATGCTACTCACAAGTATAGGCAGGGACACAAGCTGCACAGATTCAGATTCAGCCCCAGCCCAGCCCTCTGACCTGCACTCACCACAACCTCATTAAGCCAAAAGAGTGGTTTGGATGTGGTGCTTAGGGCTATGGTTTAAGGTGAATCTTGCAGAATAGGGTTCTAGGTTGGGCTTGGTGATCCTGAGGGGCTGTGCCCACCTGGATGCTCCTGTGACTCTGAGTGCAGCTGCAGAGCTCAGAGCCCTTGAGCTCACTCCAGGCCACATTTGCAGAGCAAACCATCACTGTCTTATGGTTGAGTGATGACAGAATCACAGGATGGAAGGTTGGAAGAATGGTTGGGAGTGACCTCTGGAGATCAGCTAGGTCCAACCCCCCTGCTAGAGCAGGATCACACAGAGTAAAGCAAACAGGAACACAACCAGGCAGGTTTGAATGCCTCCAGAAAAGGAGACTCCACAGGCTCAGATTCCACAGCCTCCCTGGGCAGCCTGCCACTCTCAAAGGGGAGATGTTATTCCTTATGGTTAAGTGGAACCTCCTGTGTTCAACTTTGTGCCTTCTGCCCCTTCTCTTTTCACTGGACACCACCAAGAAGAGTCTGACTCCATCCTCCTGACACTCATCCTTCAGCTATTCATCAGCATCAATAAGATCCTCCCTCAGTCCACTCTCCTCCAGGCTAAACAGTCCCAATTCTCAGCCTCTCCTCCCAGGGCTGACATTCCAGTGCTCTCAGCACCTGCACTGCACTCTCTGTAGCACTTCCTTGTTCTCCTTGGGTCTGGGTAGACCATAACTAGACACAGGACCCCAGATAAGGCCTCAGCAGGACAGAGATATATTATACCACCACATCATATAACACCATGTAATATAACATGTCATGACCAAGCCTTCCCTGTGAGAAGATTTCCTGTCTCCAAAAGACTCAGTCAATCACTTGGGTTGCAAAAAACCCTTAAGATAAAATCTAACCACAGCCTGACCCTACCAAGGCTGGTGCCAAGCCATGTCCCTCAGCACTACATCTCTGCCTCTTTGGAACACCTCCAATGATCTGGATTCTACCACCTCCCTGGACAGCCTGTGCCAGTCTCTGGGAACCCCTTCAGGGAAGAAGATTCCTCTAATATCCAACCTAAACCCCCCCCTGGATGCAAACTGAGGCCATTTTCTCTTGTTCTATCAGTTGTTACTATGGTGAAGAACCAACACCTGAGAGTTAAACTAGGCAAGGACCTGGCCCAGAAGTGTCTAAGTTTCAAAAGCCTGTAGCAGAACAAGGCAAGCTCTTGGCAGCATTAAGAGCTTGTTTTTCTGAGGGAATTACCTCTGGCAAATCAGGTGCCAGGGCTAAGAGGGCAAAGCAAACAAGGCAGCCTTTAATTAGAAGGAACGATTCACAGATTGCATCAGGGTGGAAGGACCCTCAAAAGCCATCCTGTCCAACCCCCCCTGCAGTCAGCAGGGACACCTCCAGTACACCAGGCTGCCCAGGGCCACACCAAGTCTTGAGTGTCTCAATGGATGGGACCTCAACCACGTTCCTGGGAACCTGTTCCAGTATCTCCCCATCTTTATTGTAAAGAATTCCCTCCTCATGTCCAATCTAAACCTCCTCTGCTCCAGCTCCAAAGCACTGCCCTTGCCCTACCACTGCCCTTCTGAGCATAGAATCACAGAATCATAGAATCAACCAGGTTGGAAGAGAGCTCCAAGCTCAGCCAGTCCAACCTAGCACCCAGCCCTAGCCAACATCATGCAGTCCAACCTAGCACCCAGCCCTACCCAGTCAACCAGACCATGGCACTAAGTGCCTCATTCAGGCTTTGCTTGAAGACCCCCAGGGACGGTGCCTCCACCACCTCCCTGGGCAGCCCATTCCAATGCCAATCACTCTCTCTGTGAAAAACTTCCTCCTAACAGCCAGCCTGAACCTCCCCTGGCACAGCTTGAGGCTCTGGCCCCTTCTTCTGTTGCTGCTTGCCTGGCAGCAGAGCCCAACCCCACCTGGCTCCAGCCTCCCTGCAGGCAGCTGCAGACAGCAATGAGCTCTGCCCTGAGCCTCCTCTGCTGCAGGCTGCACCCCCCCAGCTCCCTCAGCCTCTCCTCACAGGGCTGTGCTCCAGGCCCCTCCCCAGCCTTGCTGCCCTTCTCTGGACACCTTCCAGCACCTCAACATCTCTCTTGAATTGAGGGGCCCAGAACTGGACACAGCACTCAAGGTGTGGCCTGAGCAGTGCTGAGCACAGGGGCAGAAGAACCTCCCTTGTCCTACTGGCCACACTGTTCCTGATGCAGCCCAGGATGCCATTGGCTCTGCTGCCCACCTGGGCACACTGCTGCCTCATCTTCAGCCTACTATCTATCAGTACCCTCAGGTCCCTTTCCTCCTGGCTGCAGTCCCTCCCCAGCCTTCCTGTGGGTCTCCTTCTGAACTGCTGCTCTAAGGTTTCCCTGCTGCACACTGAGTGCCTGCTGTGGGGCTGGCAAGTTGTGCCAGGTACCAACCAGAAACTCACCCAGGCAGCTCAGCAGACAGGAGTGGTGCTGCCATGCTGTGAGAAACAACAGCTGCTGCCAGCAAAATATGGAATCAGAGAATCACTCAGGGTTGGAAGGGACCACAAAGACCATCCAGTTCCAGCTCCCCAGGGACACCCTACCCTAGAGCAGGCTGTGCAGAGCCTCATCCAGCCTGGCCTTAAACACCTCCAGGGACGGGGCCTCAACCACCTCTCTGGGCAACCCATTCCACTCTCCTGTGGTTCAAGGCAGGCCCATCAAAAATGAAACAAACACCCAAATCCACTAACCAACCTCCCCCAACATAGCTGCAGGTACATCCATCTGGGTAAAGCCATCATCTGCCTACTCATGCAGAGCCTCTGCTGTCTCTCCTGTCAATCTGGAGTTGATAGGCAAGTGCCTTATGATTCAGGGAAGCTGCTGAACTGTGTGCTCAGGCTTCAGCTTGAGAGATGGGTTCATTTAGCATCCTAATAAGCTCTTCCCATTGATAGGTCACAACTCATTGAGCAGTCAGCCCAACTGGCTGTGTTCAGGCAGCTCAGGATGTGCCTCCAGCAGATGAGCAGAGCTGTACAGGTAGGGCTCAGCCACCCACCAAATCACTTCTTTAATGATTCATCCCAGCTCAGGCTGAGGTTCCAACACATGATGATGCCTTCAACATGCCAGATATCTGGAGAACACCTCCAGGCAGGGGACAGCCACAATCTCCCTGGGCAGCCTGTGCCAGTGACTCACCACCCTCATGGGAAACAACTTCTTCCTAACATCTAGTCTACATCTCATTGCTGTCTGCAGCTGCCTGCAGGGAGGCTGTAGCCAGGTGGGGTTGGGCTCTGCTGCCAGGCACCCAACAACAGAAAGAGGGGGCACAGCCTCAAGCTGTGCCAAGGGGAAGTCTAGGCTGGATGTTAGGAGGAAGTTGTTGGCAGAGAGAGTGATTGGCATTGGAATGGGCTGCCCAGGGAGGTGGTGGAGTGGCCATGGCTGGAGGTGTTGAAGCCAAGCCTGGCTGGGGCACTAAGTGCCATGGTCTGGTTGCTTGGCCAGGGCTGGGTGCTAGGTTGGGCTGGCTGAGCTTGGAGCTCTCTTCCAACCTGACTGATTCTATGATTCTATGAACTGTGCCAGAAGGCAGAGACCTGCTCCTGTCTGGTTTCGTGGTGCCACACTGACAGAGCAGCTCAGCAAAGACAAAGAGGCTAAACCAAATCAAGTGATGCAAATGAAATAAGCTCAAAGGCAGCATCAGTCAGCTGTGGCTCAGACCTTCCAAATGCTTTGCTCTTCACTTGTATCCCTGCTATGTTTATCTCATTTTTTCCCAATCTGAATTTGCCTCTTACCTCAATTTCCAGAAGCTGCAGTGAAGTGCTAATAAAATAAAAAGCACATTTGGTGTGAGCTGAAGGCATCTTCATGCTGCTAACTGAGCCTCTTCCTTCACTGACTTGATTTCAAGCCAGTTCAGACTGTGGTTTCAGGTACAATTACACTGCATTACAGAGGAGGCCACCAGGATGCTGAGAGGGTTGCAGCAGCTCTGCTCTGAGCACAGGCTGAGAGAGTTGGGGCTGTGCAGCCTGGAGAGGAGAAGGCTTGGAGGAGACCTTGGAGTGGCCTTGCAGGATCTGCAGGGGGCTGCAGGAGGACTGGGGAGGGACTAGTGACAAGGTCTGGGAATGCCAGGAGGAGGAGGAATGGGTTTGAAGTGGCAGAGGGGAGACTGAAAGTGGATATTAGGAGGAAGTTGTTTGCAGTGAGGGTGGTGAGACACTGGTACAGGTTGTCCAGGGAGGTTGTGGAGCACAGAAGCACCCAATGTGATCAAAGATCACATTGGGTGCTTCTGTGCTCCACAACCTCTCTGGGGGTGCTGAGGACCAGGTTGGATGAGGCCTTGGTTGACCTGTTCTAATGTGAGATGTCTCTGCCTATGGCAGGGGGGTTGGAACTGGCTGAGCTTTGAGGTCCCTTCCAACCTAACCCATTCTATGATTCTATTTATAATGGCTTAAGGAAGGTTTCTTTGTTAAACAAAACAAAAACCTGAAAATAGCTCAATAAACTGAACCAGAAGACAAAAGACCCCAAAGCAGATTTACAAAAGACATTTTCTTCAGGTTTAAACAACTCATTTTACATTTCAGCCACACATTTGCTGCTGACACTACAAAATTAGAGGACATGCAGTGCCTGTGGATGCCTGCTGGAGGAGAAGCTCAGCAGGAGCCAGCAGTGTGCACTTGCAGCCCAGAAAGCAACCAGAGCCTGGGCTGCAGCAGCAGAAGTGTGGCCAGTAGGGCCAGGGAGGGGATTCTGCCCCTCTGCTGTGCTCTGCTGAGACCTCACCTGGAGTCCTGCATCCAGTTCTGGAGCCTCTGGGACAAGAGGGATGTGGAGATGCTGGAGAGTGTCCAGAGCAGGGCCAGGAGGATGCTCAGAGGCTGCAGCAGCTCTGCTGTGAGCACAGACTGAAAGAGTTGGGGCTGTGCAGGCTGGAGCAGAGGCTCCCAGGGGACCTTCTTGTGGCTTGCCAGGATCTGAAGGGGGCTACAAAACAGCTGGGAAGGGACTTTATAGGCTGTGAGGGAGTGACAGGACTGGGGGGAATGGAGCAAAGCTGGAGGTGGGGAGAGTCAGGCTGGAGGTGAGGAGGAAGTTGTTGAGCAGGAGAGTGGTGAGAGGCTGGAATGGGTTGCCCAGGGAGGTGGTTGAGGCCCCATGGCTGGAGGTGTTTGAGGCCAGGCTGTGTGAGGCTGTGTGCAGCCTGCTCTAGGGTAGGGTGTCCCTGGGCATGGCAGGGGGTTGGAACTGGCTGCTCCTTGTGGTCCCTTCCAACCCTGACTGACTCTATGATTCTATGACTCCATGAACTTCAGGGCTATGGCAAGGAGTGGAGGTTTCCTGCAGGCTCTCTGTGATGCTGCTGCTGCCTGTTAGTTCCTTTTACAGACATGGGTGATGTGGAGAGATCTTAACTCCTTCAGCCCACTCCAACTTACAAGAGATTAACAATCAATAAATGCCTGTCAAAAACTGGCTTTGCTCTGTCATGCCTTATACTTGGAAATTACTTCCTGAGGGTAGGAAGCTTCTACAGAGGGATCTGGCCAGGCTGGGTCGATAGGTAAAGATTGGTTGTATGAGCTTTAATAAGGCCAAGTGCCAGGCACAGCACTCAGGACTCAACAACCCCACAAATGCTCCAGGCTTGGGGCAGGGAGGTTGGAAACTGCCCAGCAGGAAAGGACCCAAGGTGCTGGTTGACAGCAGCTGAAGATGGAGATGTGGCCAGAGAAGGGTGATGAAGCTGGTGAGAGGCCTGGAACACAAACCCTGTGAGGGGAGGCTGAGGGAGCTGGGGACAGACAAGCAGCACCAGAAGAAGGGGACACAGCCTCAAGCTGTGCCAGGGCAGGTTGAGGCTGGATGTTAGGAGGAAGTTGTTGGCAGAGAGAGTGATTGGCACTGGAATGGGCTGCCCAGGGAGGTGGTGGAGTGGCTGTGCCTGGAGGTGGTGAAGCCAATCCTGGCTGGGGCACTTAGTGCCATGATCTGGTTGGTTGGCCAGAGCTGGGTGGTAGGTTGGGCTGGCTGAGCCTGGAGCTCTCTTCCAACCTGCTTGATCTACAAGATCATCTACAAGATGAGTGAGGGTGTGCTTGGGTGGCCAAGAAGTCCTTTAGCACCCTGCCCTGGTTCAGCAACAGTGTGGCCAGCAGGAGTGGGGAAGAGATTGTGCCTCTGCACTTGGCAACACCTTGAGTCCTGGGCCCCTCACTCCAAGAAGGACATTGAGGGGCTGGAACAGGTCCAGAGAAGGGCAATAAAGCTGGGGAAGGGTCTGGAGAACAGGGCTGGGGAGGAGCAGCTGAGGCAGCTGGGGTTGTGCAGTGTGGAGAAGAGAAGGCTGAGGAGACACCTTCTCACTCTCTATAGCTTCCTGGGAGAAGGTTGCAGTGAGGTGGGGGTTTCATTCTAGGACAAATGAAAATGGTCTCAGTTTGCAGCAGTGGAGATTTAGATGGGACATCAGGGAAGCTTACTTCACCAACAGGGTTGGCAAGCAGTGGAGCAGGCTGTGAAGCAAGTGGTTGAGTCACTATCCTTGGAGATACTTAAAGGATGTGCAGACATGTTGCCCAGGGATGTGGTTTAGTGGTGGACTTGGCAGTGCTGCCTTAACAGCTGGACTTGATGATCTTAAAGGTCCTTTTCCAACCTCAAACATTCTACAGTTCTGTGGTCACCTCCCTTTCTCCAGCCTCAATTCCACAAGCAGGGCAATGTTTGCTCCACCTTCAAATCTGAGGCTCAAAATCATGGCTGTGAAGGTGTAAAGAGAAAATTCATCCCCAAGCAGTGAACTTAACCTTCACAGCAGGAAATTGCCTCCTGCAGGCAGCAGATACTTAAGCACTGTCAGTGTCTTACTAAGTCATGGAATGGTTGGGTTGGAAGGAACCTTAAAGATCATCTAATTGCAACCCTCCTGCCATGGGCAGAGACACCTCTCACCTCATCCAACCTGGCCTTGAACACCTCCAGGGAGGTTGTGGAGCACAGAAGCACCCAATGTGATCAAAGATCACATTGGGTGCTTCTGTGCTCCACAACCTCCCTGGGCAACCTGTGCCAGTGTCTCACCACCCCCAACCTGTGCCAGTCTCTCACCACCCTCACTGCAAACAGCTTCTTCTTAACATCCAGTTTCCATCTCTCTTCTGCCACTTCAAACCCATTCCTTCTTCTCCTGCCATTCCCAGACCTTGTCAATAGTCCCTCCCCAGCCCTCCTGCAGCCCCCTGCAGATCCTGCAAGGCCACTCCAAGGTCTCCTCCAAGCCTTCTCCTCTCCAGGCTGCACAGCCCCAACTCTCTCAGCCTGTGCTCAGAGCAGAGCTGCTGCAGCCCTCTCAGCATCTTGGTGGCCTCCTCTGGACTGGCTCCAACACTTCCCTGTCCTGCTTGTGTTGGGGGCTCCAGAACTGCACCCAGGACCAGGTATGGCCTCAGGAGAGCAGAGATGAGTGGTGGAAGCTGCTTTTGCCTGCCATCAGGGGAGATATAAACTGCATGCTAGGAAGAAGTTCTTTGCAGTGAGGGTGATTAGACATTGGCACAGGTTGCCCAGGGAGATTGTGCTCCACAACCTCCCTGGAGGTGTTGAGGACCAGTTTGGATGAGGCTTTGAGTGACCTGTTCTAGTGGGAGGTGTCTCTGCCACAGGTTGCCCAGGGAGGTTGTGGAGCACAGAAGCACCCAATGTGATCAAAGATCACATTGGATGCTTCTGTGCTCCACAACCCCCCTGGAGGTGTTCAGGACCAGGTTGGATGAGGCTTTGAGCGACCTGTTCTAGTGGGAGGGGTCCCTGCCACAGGATGCCCAGGGAGGATGTGGCTGCTCCCTCCCTGGATGAGCTTTGCTAACTGAGAGAAGTCAGTGTCTCTTTGAGTCCAGAAATGAAGACCCTACAATAAACCTGTAGTCAACACCTGCAAACCATCAGAATCTAACAGCTCTTTAGAAGGACTCCACAGTGGGAAGCTGGAGGTGGGGGCTGGAGTTTTCCAGCCTGAAGCATTCTCTGCTTCTATGCTCTAATTTGCATCTCACCCCTTGGCCCCACAAGGTGTTGCCTTCCATTATTCTCCTCTCTGAGGCAAGCAAGAGAAAGAGTTGTGGATCTGTCTAATTCTATCATGTCCTCTGAGGAAGAACAGCCCTGAGATCTGAAACCATGACAATAGCAGATGAAGCTCTCTGGGTTTAGAGGCATTCATAATTTAGGAGGATTGATCCTGGCAGTTCTGTTCCAGCTGATTATTGTATTATTTATGCTTCTTTATGGTTTGGGTTCCAACTCCCTCCCATCCCTCTGGGAGCTGTAGACTGCAATTTGCTTTGCATTATTCTGCCTTTTGCATCAGAATTGCCTAAGAAATGAAAACAAATGGAAGGAAATAAACATAAAAGCCACCAGGACCTTGCTCATGGTTATTTTATAATTCAATATTGAATCCTCTGAGGTATTGTGAGCAGTTTGCAATAGATAGTCATAGAATCAAGCAGGTTGGAAGAGAGCTCCAAGCTCAGCCAGCCCAACCTAGCACCCAGCCCTGGCCAATCAACCAGACCATGGCACTAAGTGCCCCAGCCAGGCTTGGCTTCAACACCTTCAGCCACAGAGACTCCACCACCTCCCTGGGCAGCCCATTCCAATGCCAATCACTCTCTCTGCCAATAACTTCCTCCTAACATCCAGCCTGAACCTGCCCTGGCACAGCTTGAGGCTGTGTCCCCTTGTTCTGTTGCTGGGTGCCTGGAAGGAGGCTACACTCTGCTGGACCTGTACAAACCCAGATGCAGTTGACATTGTAGCCAGGTGGGGGTGGCCTCTTCTCCCAGGTAACCAGCAATAGAACAAGGGGACACAGTCTCAAGCTGTGCCAGGGTAGGTATAGGCTGGATATTAGGAGGAAGTTGTTGTCAGAGAGAGTGATTGGCATTGGAATGGGCTGCCCAGGGAGGTGGTGGAGGCACCGTCCCTGGAGGTCTTCAAGAAAAGAATGGATGAGGCACTTAGTGCCATGGTCTGGTTGACTGGCTAGGGCTGGGTGATAGGTTGGACTGGATGATCTTGGGAGGTCTCTTCCAACCTGGTTGATTCTGTGATTCTATGATTCTATGACATTTGTCAGCTTGTCACAAAGCAAACTGCTCACTCACTCCAGCTCCACCTCTGGCTTCCCACAGTGGAGTCCTTTCCAAAGGGCTGATGGATTTGGAAGGTTGGTAGGTACTGACTACAGGCTTATTGCAGGGTCTTCCTTTCTGGACTGCAAAGAGACTCTGACTTCTGCCAGTCAGCAAGTAGGCTACAGAGCTAATTGTAGAACAGGCCAAAGAGCTGAAGTGGGAGCCTCAAGTCAAACGAGTCTCCTTCCTGCTCTGAGTGCACAGGATGCACACAAAACCTGCAGCTGTTGTCTTGGTTTTAGCCAGAGGTCAGAGCAAGAGGCCTGGAGCACAGCCCTGTGAGGAGAGGCTGAGGGAGCTGGGGGTGTGCAGCCTGCAGAAGAGGAGGCTCAGGGCAGAGCTCATTGCTGTCTGCAGCTGCCTGCAGGGAGGCTGTAGCCAGGTGGGGTTGGGCTCTGCTGCCAGGCAAACAGCAACAGAACAAGGGGACAAGGCCTCAAGCTGTGCCAGGGCAGGTTGAGGCTGGATGTTAGGAGGAAGTTCCTGGCAGAGAGAGTGATTGGCACTGGAATGGGCTGCCCAGGGAGGTGGTGGAGTGGCTGTGGCTGGAGATGTTGAAGCCAAGCCTGGCTGGGGCACTTAGTGCCATGGTCTGGTTGGTTGGCCAGGGCTGGGTGCTAGGTTGGGCTGGCTGAGCTTGGAGCTCTCTTCCAACCTGGCTGATTCTGTGATTCTGCCACATGGCTGCCTAAGTCTATGGAGCTGACAGACATGATCATAGAATGAGTTGGGCTGGAAGAGACTTTAAAGGTCATCTAGTTCCACCCCCTGCCATAGGCAGAGACACCTCCCACTGCAACAGGTTGCTCAGTGATCACAGAACGTTAGGGGTTGAAAGGGATGGCCAGAGATCATGAGGTCCAACTCCTCTGCCAAAGCAGGGGGCAAGTCACACAGGAACAGATCCAGGTTGGCTTTGAAAGTCTCCAGAGGAAACTCCACAGCCTGTCTGGGCAGCCTGCTCCAGAGCTCCAGCACTTTCACTGTAAAGAAGTTTCTCATGAGGTGGAACTTCATAATGAGTTTAAACTGGTAGAGAGGAGATTCAAACTAGATGTTGGCAAAGGGTTCTTTACAGTGAGGGTGGTGAGACACTGGCACAGGTTGCCCAGGGAGGTTGTGGAGCACAGAAGCACAGAATGTGATCAAAGGCACATTGTTGTGCTCCACAACCTCCCTGGAGGTGTTCAGCACCAAGTTGGATGAGTCCTTGAGCAACCTGTGCTAGTGAGAGGTGTCCCTGCCTATGGCAGGGGGTTGGAACTGGCTGAGCTTTGGAGGTCCCTCCCAACCTAAACCATTCTGTGATTGTATGATTCTGTGATGCTATTCTTTGGCCTATTTCTGGGTGCCACTGAAGAGAGCCTGGCACCTTCCTCTTGACACCCACCCCTTAGATATTTGTAGACACTGATCAGATCCCCTCCCAGCCTTCTCTTCTCCAGACTAAACAGCCCCAGGGCTCCCTTGCTTTCTTCACAGCAGAGATGCTCAAGTCCCCCACTCACCCTGGTGGTTCTCTGCTGGCCTCTCTCCAGCAGGTCCCTGTCTCTCCTGAGCTGGGGAGCCCAACACTGGACACATTATTGCAGCTGTGGTCTCAGCAGGGCAGAGTAGAGGGGCAGAACCTCCCTAGCCCTGCTGGCCACACTTTTCCTGATGCCTCCCAGGCTGCCATTGGCTCTCTTGGCCACAAGAGCACATTGCTGGCCCATGGGGCATTTCCTCTCTGCTAGAACATCCAAGGTCTTTCTCTCAGGACTTGCTTTCCAGCAGGACAGCCATATTCTTTCCATTAAACAAATGTGCCTGCTGCTAGCAAAGCACAAACTTGGCTGTGCTCCTGCAGATGAATCGTTTCAAAGCAAAGCATCTCACCTATCTGAGGATGGTAGTAGAGGTTTGAGCTGGAAACCTGAGCCCTGGCAACTTGGGGGAGTTACCTGGAGGAGCTGCATTTCTAGAAATAAAGTATCCAGTGGGTAATTGGGGAGGACAGACTCTTAAATGGGGGAAAGCAGCTTGTCTAAATGGATGAGAATAGATCTTTAAATGGCTACCATTAAGGTTTTAGTAGGTGACATAAAAAGAGTTTATCTTCTTGCCTGCCTACCTTATCACAGCCTACTGAACTGAGGACTGCAGCAATCATGAGGTCTTCTGGTGTGTTAGAGCCTCTATCTGCTGAAAATTTGTCCTGTTCTATCAATGGAAACACAGAATGTCAGGGGCTGGAAGGGATCTCCAAAGCTCAGCCAGGCCAACCCCTGCCAGAGCAGCAGCACCCAGAGCAGGTCACACAGGAACACATCCAGGCAGCTCTGGAATGTCTCCAGAGAGGGAGACTCCACAGCCCCCCTGGGCAGCCTGTGCCAGGCTCTGGCACCCTCACAGGGAAAAATTCCTCCTCCTGTTTCCATGGAACTTGCTCTGCCTCAGCTTCCACCATTGCCCCTTGTGCTGTCCCTGGCATCACCCAGCAGAGCTGGCTCCAGCCTCTGGCACTCACCTGCACATCTTTATAAGCATGACTTAGGATATCTCTCAGTCTCCTCCTCTCCAGGCTCCAACCCCCAGCTCCCTCAGCCTGTTCCTCTCCAGGCTCCAACCCCCAGCTCCCTCAGCCTTCTCCTCTCCAGGCTCCAACCCCCAGCTCCCTCAGCCTGCTCCTCTCCAGGCTCCAACCCCCAGCTTCCTCAGCCTGCTCCTCTCCAGGCTCCAACCCCCAGCTCCCTCAGGCTGCTCCTCTCCAGGCTCCAACCCCCAGCTCCCTCAGCCTGCTCCTCTCCAGGCTCCAACTCCCAGCTCCCTCAGGCTCTCCTCTCCAGGCTCCAACCCCCAGCTCCCTCAGCTTGTTCCTCTCCAGGCTCCAACTCCCAGCTCCCTCAGCCTGCTCCTCTCCAAGCTCCAACCCCCAGCTCCCTCAGCCTGCTCCTCTCCAGGCTCCAACCCCCAGCTCCCTCAGCCTGCTCCTCTCCAGGCTCGAACCCCCAGCTCCCTCAGCCTGCTCCTCTCCAGACTCCAACCCCCAGCTCCCTCAGCCTGCTCCTCTCCAGGCTCCAACCCCCAGCTCCCTCAGCTTGTTCCTCTCCAGGCTCGAACCCCCAGCTCCCTCAGCTTGTTCCTCTCCAGGCTCCAACCCCCAGCTTCCTCAGCCTGCTCCTCTCCAGGCTCCAACCCCCAGCTTCCTCAGCCTGCTCCTCTCCAGGCTCCAACCCCCAGCTCCCTCAGGCTGCTCCTCTCCAGGCTCCAACCCCCAGCTCCCTCAGCCTGCTCCTCTCCAGGCTCCAACTCCCAGCTCCCTCAGGCTCTCCTCTCCAGGCTCCAACCCCCAGCTCCCTCAGCTTGTTCCTCTCCAGGCTCCAACTCCCAGCTCCCTCAGCCTGCTCCTCTCCACGCTCCAACCCCCAGCTCCCTCAGCCTGCTCCTCTCCAGGCTCCAACCCCCAGCTCCCTCAGCCTGCTCCTCTCCAGGCTCCAACCCCCAGCTCCCTCAGCCTGCTCCTCTCCAGGCTCCAACTCCCAGCTCCCTCAGCCTGCTCCTCTCCGGGCTCCAACCCCCAGCTCCCTCAGCCTGCTCCTCTCCAGGCTCCAACCCCCAGCTCCCTCAGCCTGCTCCTCTCCGGGCTCCAACCCCCAGCTCCCTCAGCCTGCTCCTCTCCAAGCTCCAACCCCCAGCTCCCTCAGCCTGCTCCTCTCCAGGCTCCAACCCCCAGCTCCCTCAGCCTGCTCCTCTCCAGGCTCGAACCCCCAGCTCCCTCAGCCTGCTCCTCTCCAGGCTCCAACCCCCAGCTCCCTCAGCCTGCTCCTCTCCAGGCTCCAACCCCCAGCTCCCTCAGCTTGTTCCTCTCCAGGCTCCAACTCCCAGCTCCCTCAGCCTGCTCCTCTCCAAGCTCCAACCCCCAGCTCCCTCAGCCTGCTCCTCTCCAGGCTCCAACCCCCAGCTCCCTCAGCCTGATCCTCTCCAGGCTCCAACCCCCAGCTCCCTCAGGCTCTCCTCGTAAGACACGGCAAGATTTCCTGTAAATAAGGTTTTGGAGCTCCAGTGGACAATCAGGAGCTGCAGGCTGGTTACTCCCCTGTGTTGCTCCGTTTTCTTCGGGGGGGCAGCACTGCAGAGCACTGTTTTTTAGCAGCAAAAGGCAGCTTTCTGTGCCACAGTGTTTATCAACGACAATTGAAGTGTACATCTCCAGATATTGTTCTCTTGATTTCCTAAGATACGAATCCTTCCAGAAGCTTGCCTGCTCTGAGACACCAATTACTGCACTGTAACACAGCCAGCAATCACTCTCAGGAAAGGATGTTTTTATCCAGTTTCAGTTATTTGGGTTCATTCACTTTCAGCTATTTAGAGAGATCTTTTACTGAGCTTACAAATAACTCCCCCTCGCTGCTCTATTTCCATTTCCCTTCCCATAGCATAAATCATATGGCCTAAGCATGTCATTATGACTATAATTTACCTGCTGCAACATGACAGTTAAGATGTAGTGGTGGTGATTTGTGAAGTGCTCTCAGTGTTATTGTAGCATCAAAAATTTATGTGGTTGGGTTATTAAGGCAAATTGCTTCATTCATACAGAGCTCTCTGACAGTAACCACAAAGGACCTTCAAACTGCACTGGGGGGAGCAAAAAAAAAACCCTCCTGTCTTCTTCCACCTCCAAATAATTGCACAGATTCTTACCATTATTTTCCTCACTAAAGAGAAGCAGGATGGAATTCTGCCTGGAAAAGGATCGGTTCATGCCTCAAGGGTAAGTTCATCAGACGTGAAAGATTGTAGAAGGATCTCTCCCCTGCCCAGCTAAATGAGCTTGACTCTCTTTAACAATTTATAGGCATGAGCAGGGTGCCCAGTTCCTTGGAATGATGCTATTTAGTTCCAAGGTGCTCACTTACCTCCTGTCAGGTTGATTTTCAGCCAACAGGAAGAAAATAAATAAACAAGTGGTTGACTGGCCCAGAAAGAGTGCAGAGGGAAATGTATTCCAGCCTGGTTGTGGTAGCATTTCTGATCAGCTTGAGAGCAGCCCTGAGGGAAAGGAGGGAAAGGACCTGGGGGTCTGAGGAGATGCAAAGCTCAAAATGAGCCTGCAGTGTGAGTGCAGCCCAGACAGCAACCCTGTGCTGGGCTGCAGCAAGAGCAGTGTGGGCAGCAGGGCAAGGGAGGGGATTCTGCCCCTTGGCTCTGCTCTCCTCACACCCCACCTGCAGTCCTGGGGGCAGTTCTGGAGCTCCCAACACAAGCAGGACATGGAAGTGTTGGAGCCAGTGCAGAGGAGGCCACCAAGATGCTGAGAGGGCTGCAGCAGCTCTGCTCTGTGGACAGGCTGAGAGAGTTGGGGCTGTGCAGCCTGGAGAGGAGAAGGCTTGGAAGAGACCTTGGAGTGGCCTTGCAGGATCTGCAGGGGGCTCCAGGAGGGTTGGGGAGGGACTATTGACAAGGTCTGGGAATGGCAGGAGGAGGAGGAATGGGTTTGAAGTGGCAGAGGGAGATTAAAAGTGGATGTTAGGAAGAAGTTGTTTGCAGTGAGGGTGGTGAGACACTGGCACAGGTTGAGAGTGGTGAGACACTGGCACAGGTTGCCCAGGGAGGTTGTGGAGCACAGAAGCACCCAATGTGATCAAAGATCAAAGATCACATTGGGTGCTTCTGTGCTCCACAACCTCCCTGGAGGTGCTCAGGGCCAGGTTGGATGAGGCCTTGAGCAACCTGTTCCAGTGGGAGGTGTCCCTGCCTATGGTGGGGAGGTGGAACTGGATGATATAGACTTGATATAAGGAGGAAGCTCCTGGCAGAGAGAGTGATTGGCATTGGAATGGGCTGCCCAGGGAGGTGGTGGAGTCTCTGTGGCTGGAGGTGGTGAAGCCAAGCCTGGCTGGGGCACTTAGTGCCATGGTCTGGTTGGTTGGGCAGGGCTGGGTGCTAGGTTGGGCTGGCTGAGCTTGGAGGTCTCTTCCAACCTGCTTGATTCTATGTTTCTATCATGGAAGATAGCAGGAAGTCCACTGGTGAGAACCCTGACAGCCACTCAGGCATCCAAGACTTGAGACAGACAAGCCCTGCTATTAACCTGCAGGGATGAAGATGCAGGTGTGGGCACACAGGGGCACATGCAGGCTTGGATAAACATCAGAACTGGCACACAGCTCCCAGCAGCATTTTGAGTGGCAGGGCTTAGAGCTTCCCCCCACACAAGTATCTTACCAAGCATTCAAGTTCTGTACCACTCTGCCACACCACCTGAGACACAACTTGCCTCTCTCAGAAGCAGACCAGGGAATTCTTTGCAGAGCTGAGTGAAGGTGGGCAGGGAACAGGACAAACTGAGCCACACAGCTGCTAACTCATCCACAGTGCTGTGATCTGTGCAAAAGCTTCTCTAATATCTGATAGCAGAAGTCCACAGAGGGCTCAGAGTCAAACTTTCTCTACTTACCTTTCTGCCTCCCGTGCCTTGCCCTGCCTGGACATGTTCTTCTGCCCATAACCAGAGGTAAACACACAACGAGCACAAAGGGGCACAACAGGCCTGGGGCCATCAAGTCTGGCCTGCCCAGGGCCCCTGCTTGTGTAATGTGGCTGTGTAAGCCCCCCCACGCCCAGCTCATGTTTGCCAGGTGCTAGGCCCATGCTACCCCCATATTTGGGAGGTCCAAGCTTGTGGCTTTTGCCTATTATGGTATGTTTGGCTGCCTGCCAACATGATTGGCCATTCTGGTGGCCAAGGGGCCATTAACCTTGGTCCACATTTGATAAGTGGGGGCTGAAGCCTGCCGGTGTCTACGGAGCTCATGCTCCCGTGCAGCCGTGCACCCTGCTGCACACCTGCTGCCTTAGCGCTGCCTCAGCACTGCCTGCTGCACGCCTGCTGCCTTAGCACTGCACTGCCTGATGCCTTAGCACTGCCTCAGCACTGCCTGCTGCACGCCTGCTGCCTTAGCGCTGCCTCAGCACTGCCTTAGCACTGCACTGCCTGATGCCTTAGCACTGCCTCAGCACTGCCTGCTGCACGCCTGCTGCCTTAGCACTGCCTCAGCACTGCCTTAGCACTGCCTGCTGCCTTAGCACTGCACTGCCTGATGCCTTAGCGCTGCCTCAGCACTGCCTGCTGCACACCTGCTGCCTTAGCACTGCACTGCCTGATGCCTTAGCACTGCCTCAGCACTGCCTGCTGCACACCTGCTGCCTTAGCGCTGCCTCAGCACTGCCTCAGCACTGCCTTAGCACTGCCTGCTGCCTTAGCACTGCCTCAGCACTGCCTCAGCACTGCCTTAGCACTGCCTGCTGCACGCCTGCTGCCTTAGTGCTGCCTCAGCATGGCCTTAGTACTGCCTGCTGCACGCCTGCTGCCTTAGCACTGCCTCAGCACTGCCTCAGCACTGTCTGCTGCACGCCCACTGCCTTAGCACTGCCTGAGCACTGCCTGCTGCATGCCCGCTGCCTTAGCATTGCCTCAGCACTGCCTTATCACTGCCTGCTGCACGCCTGCTGCCTTAGCACTGCCTCAGCACTGCCTTAGCACTGTCTGCTGCAAGCCTGCTGCCTCAGCACTGCCTAAGCACTGCCTGCTGCACACCTGCTGCCTTAGCACTGCCTCAACACTGCCTTAGCACTGCCTGCTGCACACCTGCTGCCTTAGCACTGCCTCAACACTGCCTTAGCACTGCCTGCTGCACGCCTGCTGCCTTATCGCTGCCTTAGCACTGCCTTATTGCTGCCTGTTGCGCGCCGCTGCCACTGAGCTACCCGGAGCAGACCCCACTCATCTGCACACAATCAGCCTGCTGGCCAGCGTGACATCCTACTCCTCCTGCACCTGAGGCCCTGCCTAAGAACCCCTGCACAGAGCGCCCAGGAGAAGCCAGGAGACAAGGGCAGAGACTGCATCTGTTGCCAGGAGAACAAGGTCAGAGATTCTCCTTTCCCCTGGAGCCAGGAAGATTCTCCTTTCCCCTGAAGCCAGGAGGATTCTCCTTTCCCCTGGAGCCAGGAGGATTCTCCTTTCCCCTGAAGCTGGGAGGATTCCAGCCTCAAAGTCCACGGGCAAAGACTCCCCTGAAGCTTGGACACTAGTAATAGGCTGTGACACAGCCCCAGTGGATGATTGATAATTAATAGGAGTTGTAAGCAAATGCTTCAGTGCCTCTGTAATTTCTGTTGCCTCTGCTGAGCAGAAAGAGCTTCAGCCCACCTGCTGGGCAAGCAGCATGCTCACCCCAAGTGGCACTAAGCCACGGGGAACCTCCTCTCTCTGTTTACTGTTTGAACTGTGTGCTAGTTATTATAATAGTTACTGAGGGAGCTGGGATTGGTTAGCCTGGAGAAGAGGAGGCTCAGGGCAGACCTTATTGCTGTCTGCAACTACCTGAGGGGAGGTTGTGGCCAGGAGGAGGTTGCTCTCTTCTCTCAGGTGGCCAGCACCAGAACAAGAGGACACAGCCTCAGGCTGTGCCAGGGGAGATTTAGGCTGGAGGTGAGGAGAAAGTTCTTCCCTGAGAGAGTCATTGGACACTGGAATGGGCTGCCCGGGGAGGTGGTGGAGTCGCCGTCCCTGGAGCTGTTCAAGGCAGGACTGGACGTGGCACTTGGTGCCATGGTCTGGCCTTGAGCTCTGTGCTAAAGGGTTGGACTTGATGATCTGTGAGGTCTCTTCCAACCTTGGTGATGCTGTGACACTGTGATACTGTGATGCTGTTTCACAGTTTGATATAGTCCTGGCATGTCTTCCACAACCATGTAGATCCACATTAATACTCAAACTCCGCGGTTGGGGGTGGTGAGAGTGCAGAGTGTTGAAGTTAATAAATATGTAGTTTTATAGACTATCCTCTCACACCAATTCATTCCCCCCCCGCGCCACAATCGGCATAGGAGGCAGAGCACCTCTCTGCCACACAAGCACATCCCCAGTCCCTTTCTGTTTGCAGTTGAAGAGCTACCCAACTTCATCCTCCCTCAGCTCCATGCCCCTGCAAAGCCTTGTGAGCAGCATATCTGCACTTACTTTGTTGCCCAAATAAGAGCTTGGTGCACTCCAGTAGTAAATCTGTGGCAGCACTTTCCTCGCAGCCACGTTGCTGATGCTGAGCTGCTGGTGCCCATCAAATCTCTTTTGCTTGGGGGAGACTCTGATGAGACCTGGTAAATCAGTCAGATGCCAGCCATTCATGTCTGCTATCTGTAGTGACAAGGGGGGGGGGATAAAAAGCCAAACAAAACACACTGCAATGAGAATCAGGGCATCAATCACCGCAGCAGTCACAGCCTCCCCTTCTCCCACTTCCAAGCTCATTAGGTCTGTGTGATTAATAGCAGTTTAGGAACAAAGGAAACAGTTCAGGGAAGTAATAAGAGCAAAAATGTCTCTGCTGCATGTGACTGGAAGCTTTAACTTCTGAGTAGTTTGAAGTCACTGAGAGTATTTGAATCACAGAATGCCAAAATTGAGATCACAGAATCACAGAGTGTCAGGGGCTGGAAGGGATCTCCTGAGCACAGCCAGGCCAAGCCCTGCCAGAGCAGCAGCACCTAGAGCAGATCACACAGAACACATCCAGGCAGCTCTGGAATGTCTCCAGAAAGGGAGACTCCACAGCCCCCCTGGGCAGCCTGTGCCAGGCTCTGTCACCTTCACAGGGAAAAAATCCTCCTCCTGTTTCCATGGAACTTCCTCTGCCTCAGCTTCCACCACTGCCCCTTGTGCTGTCCCTGGCATCACCCAGCAGAGCTGGCTCCAGCCCCTGGCATTCAGCTGCACATCTTTACCAACATTGGTGCACTCTGTGATGCCATTGCACAGCACACAAGCCATGCCCACTGCGCAGTGCTGCTGCAGGCAGCTGGGGCAGGTTTGTGGCACGGAGATACAGTGTTGGTTATCACTGCCTTTACAGATGGCTCCATTTGCATCATTCTCACTCCTGCAGCCTCTTTGCTCTCTGTATCACTCAGTCCAGCTCTCTTTGTCTCACCCATGGGGCTTTACTCTTGATTTCTCCTTCCTATCCTATGGGAGGAAGGTGTTTGTGGAGGGGGGGCAGTTGTGTGAGTGACTTCATGGGGCTTGGCTGTGGCTGGCCCTGAGCCATGACAAAGCTTCTCAGCACTTTCTTTAGGATAAATGAAAAATCCATGGGGCACAGAACAACTTGTTCAACACCTTCATCAGTGACACTGCTGAGGGCACAGAGTGTCTGCCCAGCAAGTCTGCTGCTGACACCAAGCTGGGAGGCTTGGCTGAGACAGCTGCAGGCTGTGCTGCCATCCAGAGAGCCCTGGGCAGACAGAGCTGGGCACAGAGGAGCCAGATGAGGTTCAACAAGGACAAGTGCAGAGTCCTGCACCTGGGGAGGAAGAATAAACTACAGCAGTGCAGGCTGGGAGGTGACTGCTGGAGAGCAGCCCCAAGGAGAGGGACCTGGGAGTGCTGGTGGCTAACAGTTCCCCATGGCACAGCAATGTGCCCTGCTGGCCAAGAAGGCCATTGGGATCCTGGGGTGCATTAGGAGGATGTGTCCAGCAGATCAAGGGAGGTTCTCCTGCACCTCTGCTCTGCCCTGGGGAGACCTCATCTTGTGTACTGTGTTCAGTTTTGGGCTCCCCAGTTGAAGAGGGACAGAGACCTGCTGGAGAGGGTCCAGCAGAGGGCTAGGAGGATGATGAGGGGAGTGGAGGGCATGGCTGATGAGGAGAGGCTGAGGGCCCTGGGGCTGCTTAGTCTGGAGAAGAGAAGACTGAGAGGGGATTTGATAAATGTTTATAAGTATCTGAGGGCTGCCAGGTGGGGGGGACAGGCTCTGCTCACTGCTCCCTGGGATAGGACAAGGAGCAATGGGTGTAAGTTGCAGCAAAAGAGGTTGCAGCTCAACACAAAGGGGAACTTCTTGCCTGGAAGGGTCCCAGAGCCCTGGCACAGGCTGCCCAGAGAGGCTGTGGAGTCTCCTTCTCTGGAGCCTTTCCAGGCCTGTGTGGATGTGTTCCTCTGTGATCTGTGTTAGATTGTGTGGTCCTGCTCTGGCAGGGGGGGTAGGACTCGATGATCTCTTTGGGTCCCTTCCAACTCCTGACATCTGTGATCCTGTGATCCTATGAACTTGGATGCTTTTGGAATGAGCTGCCCTTGGGTAACAACAGACAGTGACAACAGAGAGAAAGGCAAAGCAAACAACATGCACTGAGCCAGTCTGGTTTTTCTTACCTCACTGTAGGTAAGGTGAGAGTGGGTGCAGATGTCTGTTTTCCCAGAGCAGAAGCACTCCTCACAGCCTGTGGGATTCCTCTGCTGCAGGTTGAAGAAGCCTGCTTTGCAGCGATCGCAGTTCTCCCCTTCGGTGTGTTCCTGCAAGAGCACGTTAGAGTGTCCTGGCAGCTGGCACAGGCTGCAGCCCCAGAGCAGCAGCCTCATACTGCAGAGACATCTGTAGGCAAGGCTGTGCTGATGTGGGAATAGCTCTACACAGCAGAAGCTACTATGGCAGCTCAGAAATAGCAGCACATGGACCCGGACAGGCTGCAGAGGCAGCTGAGGAGGATCTCAGGAGGTTCCGTAAGGCAAAGTGCAAGGTCCAGCACTCAGGCTGGGGCAATCCTCAGTACCAATCCAGGCTGGGGGACAATGAGGTTGAGAGCAGCCCTGCAGAGAAGGACCTGGGGGTGCTGGTGAGGGAGAAGCTGGACAGGAGCCAGCAATGGGCAGCACAGAAGGCCAAAGGCAGCCTGGGTGCTAGGTTGGGCTGGATGAGCTTGGAGGGCTCTTCCAACCTGCTTGATTCTATGATTCAAAGCAACATAGGCAGAGATGGAGAGAGGGGATCCTGCCCCTCTGCTGTGCTCTGGGGACACTTCATCTGCAAGGCTGAGTCCCCCTCTGGGACCCTCAACACAAGAAAGACATGGACCTGATGGAGTGGGTCCAGAGGAGGGACATGAAATGAATGGAGGGCAGGAGAACCTCTGCTATAGGGACAGGCTGGGAGAGTTGAGGCTGTTCAGCCTGGAGAAGAGAAGGTTCTGATGAGATCTTAAAGCTACATTTCAGCATGTGAAGTGGACCTACAGGAAGGCTGGGGGGGACTGTTTAGAAGGGCCTGTGGGGATAGAACAAGGGGAAAAGGTTGCCACTGGAGCAGGGTAGACTGAGGATGGAAATCAGAAGGAAGTTCTGCACACTGAGAGTGGTGAAATACTGGAACAGGTTTCCTAGCAAGCTGGTGAAGTCCCCATCCCTGGAGGTGTTTAGAAAACCTGTGGCCATGGCACTCTGGGACATGTTTAGTGGCCATGGTGGTGCTGAGCTGGTGGTTGGAGTGGATGACCTTAGAGGGCTTTGCCACCCCAAACAATCCTATGATTCTAACCATCTGTGCTTGCCAGCCAGGAGCCAGGTCTGCAAACTCTCCCCCAGCAGAAAGGCAAGCACTAAACATGCAGGAGGAAGTCTAAGCTTAGCACTTAGCAATGACATTTCTCAGAGCAAGCCTTGCCTGCCTTACACAGTAAACCAATCCCTGCTGCAGGCAAAGCCAAAGCTCAGTGTTCCACAAGGAGCATGTTGCAAGAGGCTCACACTGTGGGGCTGGCTCAGTAGCTCCAGATTTTATTCCCAAGATAGCCCAGAAAATCCTGCACCTTTCAGAAGTGTTTTGTGCAGTCTCTCTGAGACTGGAGAGCAGTGCTCTGTGGCACACACAGGACCAAGCTGTTGGCTCCCCAGCAGCAGGGAATGAGCACATCAAGCAAAGCCTGCCCATGCTGTGTAGTCTCCAAAGTGCTTGAAATGTGCAGGCACAGCTCTGAAGTAAGTTCACCAAGAGCCATTTGAGAGCCAGCAGATGGGGAAATCAGGGCAAAGCATATTGAGGTGAGGAAGGGGTTAGGAAGGTAAAGGAGAAGATGAAATGTAAATAAGTTCTCATCCCTAATTGCACTCCACAACCTGTGCAGCAAAATCTCTTGCTCTACCTCCATGCTTTGCTGTAGCCATCCTCCCCTTCAGCAACACCAAACAGGGAAAGATCTCTTCAGTATAGTCCAAGGCCTGTGGCACTGTCTGCTACAACAAGTCCTGGCACAGCTGGCAGCTCGTGGTTTGGACAGATTCACTCTGGCATGGGTCAAGAACTGGCTGCAGAGCTGGGCCCAGAGAGTGGTGGTGAATGGTGCCACATCCAGCTGGCAGCTGGCACCAGTGGTGTGCCCCAGGGATCAGTGCTGGGCACAGTCCTGTTCAGCATCTTTATTGATGATCTCCAGTCTCAACCTCTCCTCTCCCAGCTCAAAGCCATTGCCCCTTGTCCTGTCACTACAAGCCCTCTTCAGAAGTCCCTCTCCAGCTCTCCTGTAGACCCCTTCTGGCACCTGAAGGCTGCTCTAAGG
This sequence comes from Pogoniulus pusillus, assembly GCF_015220805.1. Lineage (NCBI taxonomy): Eukaryota > Metazoa > Chordata > Aves > Piciformes > Lybiidae > Pogoniulus > Pogoniulus pusillus. The sequence continues at coordinate 13,527,365 of NC_087296.1, read as the reverse complement.
TCTCACTGAAGCCTTCTCTTCTACAGGCTGACCAGATACATAAAACCTGAAGCTGGGAAGCAGATCTAACCTGTCCTTCAGCCACTGAAGCACTTGGTGCCATGGTCTAGTTGACTGGCTAGGGCTGGGTGCTAGGTTAGACTGGATGATCTTGGAGGTCTCTTCCAACCTGGTTGATTCTATGATTCTATGATTTCTACAGTCTCATTTATTTCTGAATGCTCTGTTCTGTCTGCTTGTAAATGATGTAAAAACGAAGCCTTGACCTGCAGAAAGGTCTCTGAGATCCTCAGTGACCCAGCAGACACTTCTGCTTCTCCCTCACCCTCCTGCACTCCAGCTTACTGTGCCCAAAGTGGCAAAGTTAACACTCTGATGCCCATTTGCCTGCCTTTTGCTGCTTACAGAGAATTGTTTCTTTTCAGCAGTCAATTTCCTTCCCAAGAAAACTATCTTTAGTAAATTTAGAGCTCATCAGATGGAACTGAAAGATGTGATTAAAAGAAGGGAAGCATCTTTCCTAAGAGCTGCTATTAACTTGCCCAGACTTACCACTTTATTCTTCCTATGGAGCAGAACTAATCTGATGATTTCAGTGTCCCTTTGACCATAATCTGCTTTGATTTGAATGTGAAGATTGGTGGGGAAAAGAAATGTGCAGGTACCTGCACCTCAGCTCTCTGCAAAGGGTAGCATTTTTCTCCCACAAGCACTTAAAAAGGGGTTAGAGGAGCAGAAAGGAAACAAAGGGTGGACAGCAAGGAGAAGATGTAGATAGTGTGGACTTGACAGCACTGCAGGGCTGTCTGTTCCAGTGCACCATCACCCTTAAAGCAAAGCAGTTCCTAGTTCACCCAGGGAAGGTCCCACAGGAACACAGTCAGGCAGGTTTTGAATGACTCCAGAGATAGAGACTCCACCAGCACTCTGGGCAGCCTGTTCCAGGGCTCTGTCAGCCTTGAATTAAAGAAGTTCCTCCTCGTGCTTAAATGGAACTTCTGATGTTCAGGTCTCTGCTCTCAGCCATTCCCCACCCAGCCTGGAGCTGTGCTTAGCATTGTGCTGACCCAGGTGCAGGACTTTACACTTGGCCTTGTTGAATGTCATGAGGTTGACCTGGGCACAGCTCTGCAGCCTGTCCAGGTCCAACTAGTTAAAATGTGACTTAAACACCATCACCTGGCGACCATGAGGGTGTCTGGCAACCAGATTGAGGCAGAGCAGGGTTAGGCTGGAGCTGAAGAAGAAGTTCTTCAGTAAGAGGGTGATGAGCCTCTGGAACAGGCTGCTCAGGGAGGCTGTGGCTGCCTCCCCCCTGGAGGTGTTCAAGGCCAGGCTGGATGAGGCTTTGAGCAGCCAAACGTAGTTGAGTGATGTCCCTGTCCATGGCAGAGGGGTTGGAAGAGATGATGTCTGAGGTCCCTTCCAGCCTGAGCCATTCTGTTCAATATCTTTATTGATGATCTGGAGCAGGGGATTGAGTCCAACATCAGTGAGTTTGTAGATGACACCAAGCTAGGAGCAGCTGTGGATCATCTGGAGGGTAGGAGAGCCCTGCAGAGGGACCTGGCCAGGCTGGAGCTTCATTGAAGCATAGCCTGGATGAGGCACTTAGTGTCATGGTCTGGTTGATTGGCCAGGGCTGGGTGCTAGGTTGGGCTGGTTGAGCTTGGAGCTCTCTTCCACCCTGCTTGATTCTATGATTTTATGATTCTCTGCTCTCCAAAGCATTTCTGGTGGCAGGTATATTTTCAGAAGTGGATGCACATGTGTTTAGGGATTCTTTGAATTTCCCTACAGCATGGAGAGAGAATTTGCTGAGGGTACAAGGAGGCAGAGAGAAAACAGCTCTTCCATTTGCTTCCTAGAAATGCATGCTGCAGACAGGGCAGATGTCAACTATGGTAGGAGATTTCTAAACAACCATCTCAAGCTCTCAGTTCAGAGCTTAGAAGAGGATAGAATCATAGAACCAACCAGGTTGGAAGAGAGCTCCAAGCTCAGCCAGCCCAACCTAGCACCCAGCCCTGCCCAACCAACCAGACCATGGCACTAAGTGCCCCAGCCAGGCTTGGCTTCAACACCTCCAGCCACAGCCGCTCCACCACCTCCCTGGGCAGCCCATTCCAATGCCAATCACTCTCTCTGCCAACAACTTCCTAACAACATCCAGCCTAGACCTGCCCTGGCACAGCTTGAGGCTGTGTCCCCTTCTTCTGTTGCTGGCTGCCTGGCAGCAGAGCCCAACCTCACCTGGCTACAGCCTCCCTGCAGGCAGCTGCAGGCAGCAATGAGCTCTGCCCTGAGCCTCCTCTGCTGCAGGCTGCTCACCCCCAGCTCCCTCAACCTCTCCTCATAGGGCTCTGCTCCAGGCCCCTCCCCAGCCTTGCTGCCCTTCTCTGGACACCTTCCAGCACCTCAACATCTCTCTGCAATTGAGAGGCCCAGAACTGGACACAGCACTCCAGGGGTGGCCTGAGCAGTGCTGAGCACAGGGGCACAAGAACCTCCCTTGTCCTGCTGCCCACACTGCTCCTGAGCCAGCCCAGGATGCCATTGGCTCTGCTGCCCACCTGGGCACACTGCTGCCTCAGCTCCAGCTACTATCCACCAGCACCCTCAGGTCCCTCTCTGCCTGGCTGCTGTCAGCCACTCTGATCTCAGCCTGTAGTGCTGCTTGGGGTTGTTGTGGCCAAAGTGCAGAACCCTGCACTTGGCCTTGTTCAGTCTCAGCCCCTTGGCCTCTTCCCACCCATGCAGCCTGGCCAGGTACCTCTGCAGAGCTCTCCTCCCCTCCAACAGCTCCACAGCTGCTCCTAGCTTGGTGCCATCTGCAAACTTACTGATGCTGGACTCAATCCCCTGCTCCAGATTATCAATAAAGATATTGAACAGGACTGTGCCCAGCACTGATCCCTGGGGAACACCACTAGTGACAGCTGCCAGCTGGATGTGGCACCATTCACCACCACTCTCTGGGCTCTGCCATCCAGCCAGTTCTTAACCCAGCACAGAGTGAATCTGTCCAAGCCATGAGCTGCCAGCTGTGCCAGGAGTTTGTTGTAGCAGACAGTGCCAAAGGCTTTGCTGAAGTCCAGGTAGACTACATCCACAGCCTGCGCCACATGCACCAGGCATAAAAGGAGATCAGGTTGGTGAGACAGGACCTGCCCTTCCTAAACCCATGCTGGCTGGGCCTGATCCCTTGGCCATGCTGTAGGTGCTTTGTGATGGCACTCAAGATGACCTGTTCCCTGCCCTTGCCTGGCACTGAAGTCAGGCTGACAGGGCTGTAGTTTTCTGGCTCCTCCTTTCGATAATACCCCTAAAGACTACTCCCAAAAGGTAGCTTCTTTCTTTGTTTTGATACCTCATCAGCTCATGTAAGTTTTTGCTTCTGAAGAGTGCTGAATTTCATTATCTGAAGAGGACCTACCAGGAGTTTGGGGAAGGACTGTTCAGAAGGGCCTGTAGGGACAGGATGAGAGGCAATGGTTTGAAACTGGAGCCGAGGAGATTTAGGTTGGACATGAGGAGGAAGTTCTGCAGAGACACTGGAAGAGGCTGTCTGAGGGTTGTCCACTACATCCTATAAACATCCAGGGACCTATAACCATCCCTGGAGACATTCAGGATCAGACTTGATGTGGCCCTGGGCAGCCTGATCTAGTTGGTAGCGTCCCTGATGACTGCAGGAGGGGTTGGACCAGAAATCCTTTGAGGGTCCCTTCCAAGCTGACAACCTGTGAATCTGTGTAGTTTTAGAGCTCTCCATTCTTTGAGGACAGAGGTTCTGAGGAGCTGAGGGTGTGAGGCAGACACAACTGGTTCACCTGCTTCCAAAATAACTTCTCCCATCCTCAGGATCACAGAAACATTCAGGTTGGCATAGCCCCTCAGGGTCATCAAGTCCAATCCATATCCCTGCTCTACAAGGTGCACTCTGAACCACATCCCCAAGCCCCACATCCAAACAAGCTTTAAACACATCCAGGGTTGGTGACTGCAGCACCTCCCTTCATTAGAGGTATCTACAGACTTGCATGACTGGCAGCAGGCTCTTACCAGGCACCTGTGCTGATTCCAACGAGCACTGAGGTGACCCAAGACAATCTCAGACTACAGGACCAAGGTCCATGACAAGTAAACTAACAGAGAATCATGCAACCACAGAGTGGTCAGGGCTGAAAGTGACCTCAAGGATCAGCCAGTACCGACCCTCCTGCCATGGGCACAGACATCTCACACTAGAATGTGTCCAGAGAAGGGCAGCAAGGCTGGGGAGGGGCCTGGAGCACAGCCCTATGAGGAGAGGCTGAGGGAGCTGGGGGTGTGCAGCCTGCAGCAGAGGAGGCTCAGGGCAGAGCTCATTGCTGTCTGCAGCTGCCTGCAGGGAGGCTGTAGCCAGGTGGGGTTGGGCTCTGCTGCCAGGCAAGCAGCAACAGAAGAAGGGGACACAGCCTCAAGCTGTGGCAGGGCAGGTTCAGGCTGGATGTTGTTAGGAAGTTGTTGGCAGAGAGAGTGATTGGCATTGGAATGGGCTGCCCAGGGAGGTGCTGGAGTCACTGTCCCTGTTGAAGCCAAGCCTGGCTGGGGCACTTAGGGCCATGGTCTGGTTGATTGGCTCGGGCTGGGTGCTAGGTTGGGCTGGCTGAGCTTGAAGCCAACCTGCTTGATTCTGAATCTATGGTTCTTTGGTTTAGCTAATTGGAAGGTGCTGGGTAATAGGTTGGACTCAGTGATCTTGGAGGTCTTCTTCAGCCTAGTTGATTCTAGGATTCTATGCTGATTACAATGAGCACTGACTAAGGTGACCCAAGACAACCTCAGACTTTACAGGACCGAGGTCCATGAGAAGTAAACTAACACAGAATCATGCAATCACAGAATTGTCAGGGCTGGAAGGGACCTCAAGGATCACCTAGTTCCAATCCTCCTGCCATGGGCAGGGACACCTCACACTAGATCAGGTTGCTTAGAGCCCCATCCAGCCTGGCCTTAAACACCTCCAGGGATGAGGCTTCCACCACCTCCTGAGCAACCCATTCCAGTGTCTCACCACCCTCATAGAATCATAGAATCATAGAATCAACCAGGTTGGAAGAGACCTCCAAGCTCATCCAGTCCAACCTAGCACCCAGCCCTAACCAATCAACCAGACCATGGCACTAAGTGCCTCATCCAGGCTTTTCTTGAAGACCCCCAGGGACGGTGCCTCCAGCACCTCCCTGGGCAGCCCATTCCAATGCCAATCACTCTCTCTGTGAAGAACTTCTTCCTAACATCCAGCCTAGACCTACCCTGGCACAACTTGAGACTGTGTCCCCTTGTTCTATTGCTGGTTGCCTGGGAGAAGAGGCCACCCCCCACCTGGCTACAATGTCCCTTCAGGTAGTTGTAGACAGTAATAAGATCACCTCTGAGCCTCCTCTTCTCCAGGCTAAACAGGCCCAGCTCCCTCAACCTCTCCTCATAGGATTTGTGCTCCAGGCCCCTCACCAGCTTTGTTGCCCTTCTCTGGACATGTTCCAACACCTCAACATCTTTCTTGAAGTACTAACACAGCTAGGTAGAATCATAGAATCATAGAATCATAGAATCAACCAGGTTGGAAGAGACCTCCAAGCTCATCCAGTCCAACCTAGCACCCAGCCCTATCCAATCAACTAGACCATGGCACTAAGTGCCTCATCCAGGCTTTTCTTGAAGACCCCCAGGTAGGGCAGGGCAATGCTGCTGTGAGATAGAAACCATTAGCTATAACCTTTCAACACCATCAGTATCTCTCTGTGGCTCAGAAGGATTTGCTATCCATACCTTGCAGATGCAGGGACCTATGCAAGGGTCAGCGTTCAGACTGCCTTGCAGAGAGCAGTTGCAGGGCTGGCACTCAGGATATCCTTTGTAGCCCAGGGCACATCTGTTGCAGCTCTCTCCTGCATAGCCAGGCTTGCAGTGACAGAAACCAGGCAGCATATCTATGGGTAAAGGGAGAAAAAGATGAGACACATTTGATTAAACATCATTTCTACTGTTGTTGTTGTTAGCAGGGTTGGGTGCTCGAAGCAACTCCTTTGGTAGGTGTAACTGTAACATGAGGCTGTAACTGTGGGTCAGATTATCACAGTCATAGAATGGGTTAGGTTGGAAGGGACCTCAAAGCTCAGCCAGTTCCAACCTCTCTGCAAGCTGGAACCCAGGATGTTCCACCTCAACATGGGGAGAAACTCCCTTGGGGTGAGGGGGCTTGTGATGGTTTGGGTGTTGGAAATCACCCAGACTAGACTCAGCCAGCTCTGGAAATTTGAATGAAGCTTATCTCAAAGTCCCCAGGAGGGGCTCCCAACTGCCCTTCCACCTTCTCCCACCCCTCTCAACCTTACCCCAGCCCCAAGGAAGAATGGAGGTTTGGCCAGGGGGTTAGGAAGCAAAGTGGATTAATCAGAGAGACAGCAGAGAGGCTAGAGAGAGAAAGAAATGCAGCTCAGAGCTCCCAGGCAGAAGAAGTGCCTTATCTATGTTTGGCTTCTTGTTCTTATACCTCTCAGCAAGCCTATGAGTGAAGCAGACATCATCACTGTTTCCCTTTCCCAGCCTGTGATCTGGTTCTTCTCACCAAAGCCTTCTAGCTGGCTTCAACCTAGCACAGTGCTGGAGGCCTGGAGCAGGCTGCCCTGAGAGGTTATGCAGTCTCCTTCTCTGGAGACTTTCCAGACCCACCTGGATGTGTTCCTGGTGATCCTGCTTCGGCAGGGAGCAGGACTCAGTGGTCTCTGAAGGTGCCTTCCAGCCTATGAGTCTCTGTGTTCTGTAATTGCTACAGAGCTTCCTCAGCTGTTTCACTCTGCAGACTGTGACTATTTGGAGACCTTTCTGAACATTCTGCAGTTACAGTATCACAGTCTCACAGTATCACCAAGGTTGGAAGAGACCTCACAGATCATCAAGTCCAACCCTTTACCACAGTGCCCAAGGCTAGACCATGGCACCAAGTGCCACGTCCAACCTTGCCTTGAACAGCTCCAGGGACGGCGACTCCACCACCTCCCCGGGCAGCCCATTCCAGTGTCCAGTGACTCTCTCAGGGAAGAACTTTCTCCTCACCTCCAGCCTAAATCTCCCCTGGCACAGCCTGAGGCTGTGTCCTCTTGTTCTGGTGCTGGCCACCTGAGAGAAGAGAGCAACCTCCCCCTGGCCACAACCACCCTTCAGGTAGTTGTAGACAGCAATAAGGTCACCCCTGAGCCTCCTCTTCTCCAGGCTAAACAACCCCAGCTCCCTCAGCCTCTCCTCGTAGGGCTTGTGCTCGAGGCCTCTCACCATTCCTCTGTGCTGAAAGATTTTGTACTTGCTAACTCTGTCACCTTCCTACTCATCTCTTTTCCAGGTTAAATAGGAATGTTTCCAACAGCTCACGTGGATGGCCACAGGCAAACTGGTCCATTGATCATTTTAACCAGGTACTAATCCATGAAGCACCCTTTCCTCCTCGTTCTGTTCCACCTTTGGGTACAGGATTTGGTCAAACCTTTTTGTAAATCAAAACACAATATTAATGCCAGAAGCTACATGTTCACAGGCTTACAGGAGGTTAGGGGTTGGAAGGGACCTCTGGAGATCTTCCACTCCAATCCCCTGCCAGAGCAGGAGCAGAGAATCCAGCACAGATCACACAGGAACACATCCAGACAGGGCTGGAAAGGCTCCAGAGAAGGAGACTCCACAACCTCGCTGGGCAGCCTGTGCCAGGGCTCTGGGACCCTTCCAGTCAAGAAGTTCTTCCTCACATTGAGGTGGAACCTCCTGTGCTGCAGTTTCCATCCATTGCCTCTTGTCCTATGGCAGGGCACAAGTGAGCAGAGGCTATCCCTGTTCCTTCCTTCCTGATCTCCAGCTAGTGACAGACATTGCTCAGATCCCCTCTCAGCCTTCTCCTCTGCAGACTCTCAGCCCCAGGGCTCTCAGCCTCTCCTCAGCAGGCAGTGCTGCAGTCCCTGCAGCATCCTTGCAGCCCTCCCTTGGAGGATCTGCAAGGATCCAGTAGATCTCTGTCTCTCTTGAACCAGGGAGCCCAGACTTGAATGCAATATTCCAGGTGGGGCCTCAGTAGGGCAGAGTAGAGTGGCAGGAGAACCTCCCTGGGTCTGCTGGCCACACTCTCCTGAAATGCACCCCAGGATCCCATTGGCCTTCTTGGCCACAAGGGCACACTGGATGATCCATGGATGATTTGCTGTCCACCAGGACTCCCAGGGGCTGCTCTCTAGCATTCCAGCTCCAGTCCCTTCACCATCATTGTAGCCCTGTCCTGGACTCTCTCCAGCAAATTCTTATCCCTCTTAAACTGGGGAGACCAAAAGTGAAGGCAGTACTCAAGGTGAGGTCTCACCAGGGCAGAGCAGAGGGGGAGGAGAAGCTCCCTTGATCTGCTTAGTGCCCCCCAGGATCCCACTGGCCCTGTTGGCCACCAGGGCACATTGCTGTGCCATGGATAATTTGTTATGCAAATGTTGAATTTGTCTCTCCTTCAGGAGGTGAGTTTTGAACCTCTTCCTCAGGCATAAATAAGAATGTTACAGGCTCTCTAACTAGCTGTCTGGAGCAGCAGCCACCTGCAGGAGCCTGCAAGGACATTATCTGTTCATCTAGACAGAGATCAAATCCAATCTGCCTTCTCTCACCTTGCAGCCCCTTTGATCTCCTGCAGCACATCACACTGGCTCTCACCTTTTTGATCTGTCCTAATTAGAGGTGGAATGGCAGAGCATGACACCTGTGGGGAACTTACTACCAGGAAACCCTCTGCTCAGAGACTCACAGAACCACAGAGTGTCAGGGGAGGAGAGGGAACTCCAAAGTCAGGCAGGCCAACCCCTGCCAGAGCAGGAGTGCCCAGAGCAGGTCACACAGGAACACATCCAGGCAGTGGCACGGAGGGTCCATAAGCCCAAAATAGGCTCACACATCTTAACTCATCAAAAGGACACAAAGGGACACAAAGGGTCTGGTGCCATAAGCTCTGGCCTGCCCAGGGCCCAGGTTGCATATCATAGAATCATAGAATCAACAAAGTTGGCAGAGACCTCCAAGCTCCTCCAGCCCAACCTAGCACCCAGCCCTGGCCAGTCAACCAGACCATGGCACTAAGTGCCCCAGCCAGGCTTGGCTTCAGCACCTCCAGCCACAGCCACTCCACCACCTCCCTGGGCAGCCCATTCCAATGCCAATCACTCTCTCTGACAACAACTTCCTAACAACATCCAGCCTGAACCTGCCCTGGCACAGCTTGAGATGGCTGTGTAAGCCCACGTGCCCAGCTTATGGCCTACTGGGTGCAAGGCCTGTGCTCCTCCCACATCTGGGGAGCCAGGCCTGTGGACCCTGCCCAATATGGCCAGGTTTGGCTAACTGCCATCCTGGTTGGCTGTTCTGTGTCCAAAGGGCAATTCACCTCAGCCCACATTGATAAAAGGAGATGTGCAGGTGAACAACCTGCTTCTGCTTCCCTGCTTTGCTTCCCTGCTTTGCTCCCCTGCTTCTGCTTCCCTGCTTTGCTTCCCTGCTTTGCTTCCCTGCTTTGCTGCCCTGCTTTGCTTCCCTGCTTTGCTGCCCTGCTTTGCTTCCCTGCTTCTGCTTCCCTGCTTCTGCTCCCCTGCTTTGCTTCCCTGCTTTGCTGCCCTGCTTTGCTTCCCTGCTTTGCTTCCCTGCTTTGCTTCCCTGCTTCTGCTCCCCTGCTTTGCTTCCCTGCTTTGCTGCCCTGCTTTGCTTCCCTGCTTTGCTTCCCTGCTTTGCTTCCCTGCTTCTGCTCCCCTGCTTTGCTTCCCTGCTTTTGCTCCCCTGCTTCTGCTTCCCTGCTTTGCTTCCCTGCTTTGCTTCCCTGCTTTGCTGCCCTGCTTTGCTTCCCTGCTTTGCTGCCCTGCTTTGCTCCCCTGCTTCTGCTTCCCTGCTTTGCTCCCCTGCTTCTGCTTCCCTGCTTTGCTTCCCTGCTTTGCTTCCCTGCTTCTGCTTCCCTGCTTCTGCTCCCCTGCTTTGCTTCCCTGCTTTGCTGCCCTGCTTTGCTTCCCTGCTTCTGCTCCCCTGCTTTGCTTCCCTGCTTTGCTCCCCTGCTTTGCTTCCCTGCTTTGCTGCCCTGCTTTGCTTCCCTGCTTTGCTTCCCTGCTTCTGCTTCCCTGCTTTGCTGCCCTGCTTTGCTTCCCTGCTTTTGCTTCCCTGCTTTGCTTCCCTGCTTTTGCTTCCCTGCTTTGCTGCCCTGCTTTGCTCCCCTGCTCTGTGCCTGCTCTCTCTGCTGTGCCCAGCCCTGCTGCCATTGCACACTGCCTCACTGCCTGCCTGGTGAACTCCACTGCTGCAGTTACCAGGAGCAGACCCTGGATGCCTGCACACCATCAGCCTGTGTGGCCAGCTGACACCGTGCTGAGACTGCACACATCTGCACCTGATGTCCTGCCTGGAGTCCCTGGACTCACACACAGGTGGTGCAGAAGCAGCCAGGAGACAGGGGCAGAGATTGGCTGTGTCCTGTCCCCAGAAGAAGATCCAAGCCTCAACGTCCAACAAGACAGAGTCCCCTGGCAGCATCTGGGCACTGTCTGGGCTGTGGCCAGCCCTGTGAGAGTAATAACAACAATCTGTGAGTGACTGCTCAGTGCCTCTCTGTGATGCTCTACTCCCTGCTGCCATGGAGCAGAAGGAGCTGGGGCCCAGCTGCTGGGCAAGCAGCACATTGGCTGCGAGCGGCGTTTGAGCGCAGGAACCTCCTGTGCCAGGTCAGTGAATGTTTGTGTGCTTTGCTGGCTGTTACCAGGGCTGGATCTGGGCCAGAGAAGGTTTCCATCACTGTGTAAGCACAGAGCTGTCAGTGGGGGGGGGGTGGCACCTCCCTGGAGATGTCGAGGACCAGGTTGGATGAGACCCTGAGAGACCTGTTCTAGTGGGAGGTGTCTCTGCCTAAGGCAGGGGGTTGGAACTGGCTGAGCTTCGAGGTCCCTTCCAACCTAACCCATGCTGTGACTATGATTTGCTCTGGGGCTGGTGGCCTTGTAGGCATTGTCCCAGTGGGGCTCCATGTGTTGAAGTTGCTATTCCCTGCTTTCTAGCTGAGCCTTCTCAGTTTCTCTCCTAGCCTTGGAAATTCCTCCTGGAGGCTGAGTCACCTGATCTGGCAGTTGTCTCCCAGCCTACAGGTCTTTCAAAGCTGCACAAAAATTGATCTGTACAAAACCCATGCAGCAGACCCCTGCCAAAAACCTGAACTGTCAGGACCTGCCTCTGCCATGCTCACTCCTGTCCAACAGTGCATGAATCCCAGAAATGATCTGATGGAAGTCACTGGGTTGTTTGCTGAATGAAGCACTGTGGCCTGATTACAGAGCAGAGTTACACAGTGCTGAACTCAATGATCTTAAAGTTCTTTTCCAACCAAAAGCATTCTGTGATTCTCTGCTGGAGGTGTCTGGATCTTATTTATCCTAAACTGTCTGCAGCAAAAATAAACTTCTGTCATTGGGATTAAATTGCTCACGAAAAGGAAAAAAAACCTTCACTGCATGGCAGTGTGAAGTGAAGACTGAGCCACAGATCTCTGGCAGGTCCCCTGGGCCCAGTCCTCTTCAATATCTTTAGTGATGATCTGGAGCAGGGGATTGAGTCCAGCATCAGTAAATTTGCAGATGACACCAAGCTAGGAGCAGCTGTGGAGCTGTTGGAGGGTAGGAGAGCCCTGCAGAGGGACCTGGCCAGGCTGCATGGGTGGGCAGAGGCCAAGGGGATGAGATTGAACAAGGCCAAGGGCAGGGTTCTGCACTTTGGCCACAACAACCCCAAGCAGCACTACAGGCTGGGGCCAGAGTGGCTGAGAGCAGCCAGGCAGAGAGGGAGCTGGGGGTGCTGGGAGAGAGGAGATGAAGCTGAGGCAGCAGTGCCCAGGTGGGCAGCAGAGTCAATGGCATCCTGGGCTGGCTCAGGAGCAGTGTGGGCAGCAGGACAAGGGAGGTTCTTCTATCTACAACTACCTGCAGGGAGGCTGTAGCCAGGTGGGGTTGGGCTATTCTGCCAGGCAAGCAGCAACAGAAGAAGGGGACACAGTCTCAAGCTGTGCCAGGGCAGGTTCAGGCTGGATGTTAGGAAGAAGTTGTTAGCAGAGAGAGTGATTGGCATTGGAATGGGCTGCCCAGGGAGGTGGTGGAGTGGCTGTGGCTGGAGTTGTTGAAGCCAAGCCTGGCTGGGGCACTTAGTGCCATGGTCTGGCTGCTTGGCCAGGGCTGGGTGCTAGGTTGGGCTGGATGAGCTTGGAGCTCTCTTACAACTTTGTTGATTCTATGATTCTATGATCACAGCTCTTGCAGGTGCTTAGAAGCCCACCCCAAAGGCTGTTAGTTGGCCACTACAGCTTGAAACACACCAAAAGCCTCATTGCTGCAGTCTTCAGGAGTTCTGGATCCATAGGATCACAGAATTGTGCTGCTGGAACAGCCCTCTAAGCCCATCCAGTCCCACCAGCAACCCAGCACCACCATGGCCACTAAACCTTTTCCCACAGTGCCATGGCCACACATTTCTTGAACACCTCCAGGGATAGGGACTCCACCAACTCCCTGGGCAGCCTGTGCCAATCCCTGACCACTCTTGCAGACATTTTTCATCATCTCCAATCTGGGCCTCCCCTGGCACAATTTCAGGCCATTTCCTCTCTTTCTATCTCCTGATCCTAGGGAGAAGAGCCCAACCCCCAGCTCACTACTTAGGTTCCACCTTTGCTACTGCATGGACAACTCTTTGCCTGAGGATAGCAGCCTTTGGGAGGGACCCACACTGGAGCTGGGAAGGAACACCAGAGAGGACCCATTGTAACCAAACCCCTCATTCCCCATCCCCTGCACCTCTTGTGGTAGGGAGGGAGGTGGGTAGGGGAGTGGGAATGAAGGAGTCAGGTTGAGCCTGGAGTTAAAAAAATGGCATGGAGAGGAAGGTGGCTTTTAAATTTTGGGGTTTGTTTATCACTATCTGACTGAATTTAAATTGGCAACAGTCAAGCTCATCTCCCCCAGGTGTCTGCATTCCCTGGAGCTGTTCAAGGCAGGATTGGACATGGCACTTGGTGCATGGTCCAGCCTTGAGCTCTGTGCTAAAGGGTTGGACTTGATGATCTGTGAGGTCTCTTCCAACCTTGGTAATACTGTGATACTGTGATACTGTGGTTGCCAAGGACAGTAGCTGGCAATTAATCTCCTGGTCTTTGAGGTCTGTGAGCTGCTTCCCTGCAGTTTCTTCTCCTGTCCCGTCGAGGAGGGCACTGAGAGAGTGGCTGAGTGGGCAGACAGAGCCAACCCTAATGGGCAACCCACTCTGGACAGCACTCTGGCAGTAATCAGCATGGTTGTATTGACCTGCTGTAATCAGTGCTTGGCTGTCAAAGGAGATTCACACCTCTGCCTCCTGCATTTGCATCTCTGCTATGCTGCTTTTATGTTCCATCGACCTCTAGTTAAAACAGAAAAGATTGCTGCAACTTCCCTTGGCAGTTATCCCACATAAAACACCTCTTCAGAGCAGGCTTTGTTGTTCTCTTCCTACAGTACCTGCAGAAGTTTGTCAACAGCGCTACAGGCTGGGGATGGAGTGGCTGGAAAGCAGCCAGGAGGAAAGGGACCTGGGGGTACTGATAGATAGTAGGCTGAAGATGAGGCAGCAGTGTGCCCAGGTGGGCAGCAGAGCCAATGGCATCCTGGGCTGGCTGAGGAGCAGTGTGGGCAGCAGGACAAGGGAGGTTCTTGTGCCCCTGTGCTCAGCACTGCTCAGGCCACACCTTGAGTGCTGTGTCCAGTTCTGGGCTCCTCAATTCAAGAGAGATGTTGAGGTGCTGGAAGGTGTCCAGAGAAGGGCAACAAAGATGGGGAGGGGCCTGGAGCACAAACCCTGTGAGGAGAGGCTGAGGGAGCTGGGGGTGTGCAGCCTGGAGAAGAGGAGGCTCGGGGGTGACCTCATTTCTGTCTACAACTACCTGAAGGGACATTGTAGCCAGGTGGGAGTGGACTCTTCTGCAAGGCAACCAGCAATAGAACAAGGGGACAGAGCCTCAAGCTGTGCCAGGGCAGGTTCAGGCTGGATGTTAGGAGGAAGTTGTTGGCAGAGAGAGTGATTGGCATTGGAATGGGCTGCCCAGGGAGGTGGTGGAGTCACCGTGCCTGGAGGTGTTCAAGAAAAGCCTGGATGAGGCACTTAGTGCCATGGTCTGGTTGACTGGCTAGGGCTGGGTGCTAGGTTGGACTGGATGAGCTTGGAGCTCTCTTCCAACCTGGTTGATTCTATGATTCTAAGAGCCAGAGAAACGCAGCAACTCCTCCTGTGCAAAGGACAAGAAGCAGAATCTCCTCCTTCTGGAGCTGCGTTTTGCAGGGCCATGGCAAAGAGCCTGCAGTGCTACCCTGGCAATCTACCTGGCACAGGTATGGCACCTTCCCAGCAGACTGCTTTGCTAGGCTTCAGATGCAAATCTGCTCAGAGACTGAAAGAGATTGAAACGTTAAGGCTGCAAGAGTTTTAATTGCTGCTGTAAAGAGAAGGGGGAAAATTAAACCAGCCCAGCTCTGCAATGCCCAAATTCTCCACCACATTCCAAACCTTCCAAACGTCCTCCCCAAGGCTGCAAGTCACAGGAGATTCATAGAAAGCTCTGGGTTGGAAGGGACATTAAAGATCATCTAATTGCAACCCCTGGCAGGGACACCTCCCACCAGCACAGCTTGCTCAAGGTCTCATTCAGCCTGGCCCAGAACACCTTTAGCCAGGGGCATTCACAGCCTCCCTGGGCAACCTGTGCCAGTGTCTCACCACCCTCACTCTAAAGAGTTTTCTCCTCATCTCCACTCTCAATCTCCCCTCTCTGAGCTCAAAGCCACTGTCCCTCATTCTGTCACCACAAGCCTTTGTCAAAAGTCCCTCCCCAGCTCTCCTGTAGCCCCTGCAGGTACTGGAAGGCTGCTCTGAGGTCTCCCCAGAGTCTTTTCTTCTCCAAGCAAAACAGCCCCAACTCCCAGCCTGGCCCTATAGGAGACGTTCTCCACCCCTCTGATCACCTTCATGGGCTCCTCTGGAACCACTCCAACAGATCCATGTCCAGAACCATGTCCTTCTCTTCTCCAAGCTGAACAGCCCCAACTCCCAGCCTGGCCCTATAGGAGAGGTTCTCCACCTCTCTGATCACCTTCATGGGCTCCTCTGGAACCACTCCAACAGATCCATGTCCAGAACCATGTCCTTCTCTTCTCCAAGCTGAACAGCCCCAACTCCCAGCCTGGCCCTACAGGAGAGGTTCTCCACCCCTCTGATCACCTTCATGGGCTCCTCTGGAACCACTCCAACAGATCCATGTCCAGAACCATGTCCTTCTCTTCTCCAAGCTGAACAGCCCCAACTCCCAGCCTGGCCCTATAGGAGAGGTTCTCCACCTCTCTGATCACCTTCATGGGCTCCTCTGGAACCACTCCAACAGATCCATGTCCAGAACCATGTCCTTCTCTTCTCCAAGCTGAACAGCCCCAACTCCCAGCCTGGCCCTACAGGAGAGGTTCTCCACCCCTCTGATCACCTTCATGGGCTCCTCTGGAACCACTCCAACAGATCCATGTCCAGAACCATGTCCTTCTCTTCTCCAGGCTGAACAGCCCCAACTCCCAGCCTGGCCCTATAGGAGAGGTTCTCCACCTCTCTGATCACCTTCATGGGCTCCTCTGGGACCACTCCAACAGATCTATGTCCAGAACCATGTCCTTCTCCAGGCTGAACAGCACCAACTCCCAGCCTGGCCCCACAGGGGAGGTTCTCCACCTCTCTGATCACCTTCATGGGCTCCTCTGGAAACACTCCATCAGATCCATGTCCAGAACTGGGCACAGTGCTCCAGATAGGCTCATGAATGTTAAAGACACCTCAGCAAATTCAGGAATACAAAAGCTGACCTTCCAAAGAGAAAAGCCTGGCAAGAGTGCAGGTGGATTACTGTTCACATGAGCCATTTTTTAAAGTGATTGATTTTAGAGATGCCAGAAATGTCTTTTAGCTTCTCCTTGACCACTGTGGAGCTTAAGCTTTCACATCACAATCACTTATGGACCTTACTTCACTATCAGTGGTGAGACACTGGCACAGGTTGAGGGTGGTGAGACACTGGCACAGGGTGCTCAGGGAGGTTGTGGAGCACAGAAGCACCCAATGTGATCTTTGATCACACTGGGTGCTTCTGTGCTCCACAACCTCCCTGGAGGTGTTCAGGGCCAGGTTGGATGAGACCTTGAGTGACCTGTTCTAGTGGGAGGTGTCCCTGCCCATGGCAGGGGAGTTGGAACTGGATGACTTGAAGGTTTCTTCCACTTCAAACCATTCTTGTGATTCTCTCAATCTTTCCTGGATCTTCCCTCTATGTCCTTTATGGATCTTACCTCCTTCTGCATGTTTCTCATCTTTGACACAGGTATCATGTATAGACCCAACTGGATCACAGGAACATGGTTGGCATGGATCTGGGCTATCTGGCAACACCTATAAAAACAAAGAGATTACAACATGAAATCTTAACTGGAACCTTTTATTTACCTCTGAAAAGTTGGAGAGAATGACTTCTGTGTTCAAAAGAAAGGAGATGGTTGCCAAACTGTTCAGTATCATTATTGATGACCTGGAGCAGGGGATTGAGTCCAGCATCAGTGAGTTTGCAGATGACACCAAGCTAGGAGCAGCTGTGGAGCTGTTGGAGGGGAGGAGAGCTCTGCAGAGGGACCTGGCCAGGCTGCATGGGTGGACAGAGGCCAATGGGATGAGACTGAACAAGGCCAAGTGCAGGGTTCTGCACTTTGGCCACAACAACCCCAAGCAGCACTACAGGCTGGGGCCAGAGTGGCTGAGAGCAGCCAGGCAGAGAGGGACCCGGGGGTGCTGGGAGAGAGGAGCTGCAGAGGAGGCAGCAGTGCCCAGGTGGGCAGCAGAGTGAATGGCATCCTGGGCTGGCTCAGGAGCAGTGTGGGCAGCAGGACCAGGGAGGTTCTTCTGCCCCTGTGCTCAGCACTGCTCAGGCCACACCTGGAGTGCTGTGTCCAGTTCTGGGCTCCTCCATTGCAGAGAGATGTTGAGGTGCTGGAAGGTGTTTGGAGCAGAGCCCTGTGAGGAGAGGCTGAGGGAGCTGGGGGTGTGCAGCCTGCAGCAGAGGAGGCTCAGGGCAGAGCTCATTGCTGTCTGCAGCTCCCTGCAGGGAGGCTGTAGCCAGATGGGGTTGGG
Organism: Pogoniulus pusillus; assembly: GCF_015220805.1. Classification (NCBI taxonomy): domain Eukaryota; kingdom Metazoa; phylum Chordata; class Aves; order Piciformes; family Lybiidae; genus Pogoniulus; species Pogoniulus pusillus. The sequence goes on along the minus strand of NC_087296.1, from coordinate 13,510,097 downwards.
CTCTGCTGCCAGGCAAGCGGCACCAGAACAAGGGGACACAGCCTGAAGCTGTGCCAGGGCAGGTTCAGGCTGGATGTTGTTAGGAAGTTGTTGTCAGAGAGAGTGATTGGCATTGGAATGGGCTGCCCAGGGAGGTGGTGGAGTCACCGTGGCTGGAGGTGTTGAAGCCAAGCCTGGCTGGGGCACTTAGTGCCATGGTCTGGTTGACTGGATAGGGCTGTGTGCTAGGTTGGGCTGGCTGAGCTTGGAGGTCTCCTCCAACCTGTTTGATTCTATGATTCTATGATTCTCAGTCTAAGCTTTAAGGTTGAATTTGGGATTTTTTGCTTAGAAATGAGTGATTTAGACACAGATATGTTTTGAAGTGGAAATCCAGGTCTAGAGATAAGAACAGACCCTTGCATAATTCAAATCAGTAAGAGTAATGAAGTAGATTTTAAGCATCCACTACCTAAAGGAATATTGACAAAGAGTTCAGCTGCTCTGCTCAGCAGGATTCAAACAAACAACTGAAGTTAGTCAGCAACTGACTAAAAAAAAGTGAAAAGTGAACATCAGGCAATGGAATCATCTCCTTTTGCTCTTGAAGAACTTAACTCAACTTAAGTCTTGGCCTAACCTCACACTGGGAGTGTAAAACAGAAGCTTTCTGTTGGCTTGGTCTGTACTCAGACTACAGACACACACAGCTCTAAAATCCCTCCTAGAATCACAGAACCCTGAAGGGCAGGCAAGACCTCATCATCATGCAGCCCAGTAGGCAAATTGGATCCTAAGCTGCAGGACCAGCAGGTCAAGAGCTGATTCTGCCCCTTGGCTCTGCTCTGCTGAGACCACACCTTGAATCCTGCCTCCAGTTCTGCTGTCCCCAGCAAAAGAAGGACACAGAGCTGCTGGAGTGAGTCCAGAGGAGGCCACAAAGATGATTCAAGGATAGGCTGAGGGAGCTGGAGAGGTTCAGCCTGGAGAAGAGAAGACTCCAGGGGCACCTTAGAGCTGCCTTCCAGTGCCTGAAGGGATCCTGCAGTAAGGCTGCAGAGGGATTTGTCCTGACCTAAAGACAGGCCAAGGGGGAATGGTTTGAAGCTGAGGCAGAGCAGGGTTAGACTGGAGCTGAGGAGGAAGTTGCTCAGTATGAAAGTGGTCTGGAACAGGCTGCCCAGGGAGGTTGTGGATGCTGCCCCCCCTCTCTGGAGATGTTCATGGCCAGGTTGGATGAGGTCTTGAGCAGCCAAATCTAGTTGAGAGGTGTCCCTGGCCACAGCAGCAGGGGTTGGAGTAGATTAACTCTGAGGTCCCTTCCAACCTAAGCCAATCTGTGATCACAACTGGATTGAGAGTTAAAATCAAGGCTCCTGTTGTTGAAGCACTGCTTTTCTGAAGCTCTAAAGCTCCCAGCATATCAGGGGAAATAGAATTTCTGCTATTTGCTGATGTCTTCTGTGTTTGAGGATTGAAACCCAGACCAAAGGCTGTGATTTACCCACAGAAGCCATACAGCCAAAATATCAGGAGCTGAGGCACACGAAGAGTGCAGCAGCCTAAAGCACAGGCACAGCCCATATTGGCAGCACAACCTAATGCAAGATTCATCTGACAGCTTCAACTTAGATGAAAATACAGCCTTGTGTGATGAAACAGAGAAAACAATCCCTGCTGCACTGAAATGAAAGGCAGTCAGGAGACACTACAGAGCTGCAGTGCTCATTAATCCCCTGGCACCCCTAAAAAGCCTAAATTACAGCCTCTCTTGCTCCACTATCAAATGCAGCAATGTTGCCTTGATCTCTGACAGCAAATCTTCAATTCCACTGCTGAGGCAAATGTGCTGTTCACAGGACCACATCCTCGTTTCAGTTAAACTGAAAGGCAAGCTGGAGGCTCTGCCCTCGAGTGCATCGCTTCTACCACCGCAACTCGCTCCCCTCTTTGGGTCAGCCTTCACTCTCTGCACTGCCAGCTGTGAGAAGCACCTGGCAGGATTAGAAGTGCACCTGCAGAAAATGGCAGGCCACATGGTGACATCTGCTCTGCCACACAACGCTGCTCCTGCCTCAGCAGGCAGCTGGGACTTGACAACCTCCGGAGGTCCCTTCCAGCCTCCAAGGTTCTGGGATTCTGTGACTGTTAGGGGCTGGAAGAGGCCTCCAGAGATCATCAGGTCCAACCTCCCTGCCAAACCTGGATCAACCAGGGTAGGCCACACAGGAACAGGCCCCCCAGTTTAGGAGGGACACTGAGATGCTTGAGCGTGTCCAGAGAAGGGCAACGAGGCTGGGGAGAGGCCTTGAGCACAGCCCTACGAGGAGAGGCTGAGGGAGCTGGGATTGGTTAGCCTGGAGAAGAGGAGGCTCAGGGCAGACCTCATTGCTGTCTGCAACTACCTGAGGGGAGGTTGTGGCCAGGAGGAGGTTGCTCTCTTCTCTCAGGTGGCCAGCACCAGAACAAGAGGACACAGCCTCAGGCTGTGCCAGGGGAGATTTAGGCTGGAGGTGAGGAGAAAGTTCTTCCCTGAGAGAGTCATTGGACACTGGAATGGGCTGCCCGGGGAGGTGGTGGAGTCGCCGTCCCTGGGGCTGTTCAAGGCAGGACTGGACGTGGCACTTGGTGCCATGGTCTGGCCTTGAGCTCTGTGCTAAAGGGTTGGACTTGATGATCTGTGAGGTCTCTTCCAACCCTGATAATACTGTGATACTGTGATACTGTGATACATCCAGGTTGGCTTTGAAAGTCTTCAGAGAAGGAGACTCCACAACTTCTCTGGGCAGCCTGCTCCAGGGCTCCAGCACCCCCACAGCAAAGAAGTTTCTCATGCTGAGGTGGAACTCCCTGGGTTCTAGCCCATGTCCATTATTCCTTGTCCTGTTACTGGGTGTTACTGAAAAGACCCTGTCCCTTCCTCCTGACATTAGTAAGACCACAGAATCACTCAGGGCTGGAAGGGACCACAAGAATCCAGTCCCAAATCTGCTGCCATGGGCAGGGACACCTCACACTAGATCAGGCTGTCCAGAGCCTCATCCAGCCTGGCCTTAAACACCTCCAGAGATGAGGCTTCCACCACCTCCTTGGGCCTGTTCCAGGTTCTCCCCACCCTCCTGGTGAAGAACTTCTTAATATCCAGTCTGAATCTCTCCATTTCCAGGTTTGTTCCATTCCCCCTAACTCCTATCACTGCCTGACAGCCTAAAAAGTCCCTGCCCTCTCAGCCTTCTCTTCTCCAGACTAACCAGTCCCTGCCCTCTCAGCCTTCTCTTCTCCAGACTAACCAGTCCCTGCCCTCTCAGCCTTCTCTTCTCCAGACTAACCAGCCCCAGTCCTCTCAGCCTTCTCTTCTCCAGACTAACCAGCCCTGCCCTCTCAGCCTTCTCCTTTCCAGACTAACCAGCCCCTGCCCTCTCAGCCTTCTCTTCTCCAGACTAACCAGCCCCAGTCCTCTCAGCCTTCTCTTCTCCAGGCTAACCAGTCCCTGCCCTCTCAGCCTTCTCTTCTCCAGACTAACCAGTCCCTGCCCTCTCAGCCTTCTCTTCTCCAGGCTAACCAGTCCCTGCCCTCTCAGCCTTCTCTTCTCCAGACTAACCAGTCCCTGCCCTCTCAGCCTTCTCTTCTCCAGACTAACCAGTCCCAGTCCTCTCAGCCTTCTCCTTTCCAGACTAACCAGCCCCTGCCCTCTCAGCCTTCTCTTCTCCAGACTAACCAGCCCCAGTCCTCTCAGCCTTACCTCCTCCAGACTAACCAGCCCCTGCCCTCTCAGCCTTCTCTTCTCCAGACTAACCAGCCCCTGCCCTCTCAGCCTTCTCTTCTCCAGGCTAACCAGCCCCAGTCCTCTCAGCCTTCTCTTCTCCAGACTAACCAGCCCCTGCCCTCTCAGCCTTCTCTTCTCCAGACTAACCAGTCCCTGCCCTCTCAGCCTTCTCTTCTCCAGACTAACCAGTCCCTGCCCTCTCAGCCTTCTCCTTTCCAGACTAACCAGTCCCTGCCCTCTCTGTCTTTCCTCATAGGAGAGATGTTCAAGTCCCTTAATCATTCTCACAGCTCTTCTCTGGACTCCCTGTCCCTCTTGAACTGGGGAGCCCCAAACCAGATACACTATTCCAGGTGTGGTCTGACTAGGGCAGAGCAGAGGGGTGGGGAGAACCTCCCTGGGCCCCTGGTGCTGCAGTGATGGCTTGGGCACCAGGCTTTAGAGTGAGGTGAGAGCAGAAGGTGTGCTTACCCCTTTGGGTCTGAAGTAGCCGTCCAGGCAGGTCTCGCAGTTGATGCCGCCGGTGTGGTTGGTGCAGTTCACACAGACCCCACCCCCGATGTACTCCCCCTGCACGTTCAAGCTCTGCTTTCTGTCTGCCACATCCTGGTCGTAGTAACACTCCTCGGTCTTCCCGTGGCAGTTGCATGCTGCAAGAGAAGGCAGTGTTTGAGAGAGCACTCCCCAGCTGCAGGCACTGCGCTCCACTGAGCTCAGCCACAGAGTCCTGCCACCTTTCACCACCGGGCAACTGACAGCACATCCCAGAGGCACAGAAGGCAGCAGGCTGGAAGGGACCCCCAAAGGCCAGCTAGTCCAACTCCCCTGCAAGCAGCAGAGACACCTCCAACTACAGCAGGCTGCTCAGGGCCACAGCATGTTTGACCTTGAATGTCTGGAGGGATGGGACCTCCACCATGCTTCTGGGCAACCTGTTCCACCACTCTCACTGTGCAGAACTTCCTCCTGATACCCAACCTGGATCTCCCCTGCTCCTGGTTTAAGCCATTGCCTTTGTCCTATGACTACTGGCCCTTTTAAGCAGGACCTGCATGAGGCTTGCCTTCCCCCAGCTCTCAGCCTGCCTCTCTGTGCTAGTCTGAAGCAGGCTAGGATGTTTTGGTGAGAAGAACTGGATTGCAGGCTGTGAAAGGGAAACAGTGGTGATGTCTGCTTTGCTCACAGGCTTGCTGATAAGTATGGGAACAAGAAATAAAGACATTAGATAACCACTCACCATCACTCTCACTGGGGCTGCTGGCTGAGCTGCACCTCTCTAACCCACTTTGCTTTCCTAAACCTCTGCCCGAACCTCCATTCTTCCTTGGGACTAGGGTAAGGTTGAGAGGGGCAGGGGGAAGGTGCAGGGGTGGTTGGGAGCCCCTCCTGGGCACTCAGGTTTCTGGGAGGGCTGCTGTGTTTCTGCATTACCTTTTACCTTGTCTACTTCTGTCTACAACTGTATCTACTGTAACTATCTGCTTGCATCTTGTGCCAGCTGCAAATGTAAGCTTCATTCATATTCCCAGAGCTGGCTGAGTCTGGTCTGGGTGATCTCCAAAGTGCAGGGTGGGGCAGGGAACACCCAAAGCATCACACTCTCCTCTGCCACTTCCAACTTACGTTCACACTCGTGCTTGAGCAGGAAGGTGCCAGCATGCCAGGGCCTCTGGTGGAAGCCAGGACAGCAGCGGTCACAGGTCTCCCCGCAGGTGTTGTGCTCACACTGACAGACGGATTTCTAACGGGCAAGAAAGACAAAGGGTTACAGAGTGCAGGGCTCTGAGGAGCCAGCCTGGGCACAGAACCTGCCTTCCAGGGATGGAGACGTTGAGGGCTGCCTCTGCAACCCCTGTGCTCACTCACTTGTGTCACAGTATCACAGTATCATCAGGGTTGGAAGGGACCTCACAGATCATCAAGTCCAACCCTTCACCACAGAGCTCAAGGCCAGACCATGGCACCAAGTGTGTCACCAAGTAGGAGACAAAGGAGCGTGCTTAACTTGCAGAGCTCTTTAAGACAACAGCCAGGATGCAGAGGAAGATAACTGCCCAGGGAACCCCAGCAGAATGGGAGCACACAGGAAAATCTCATTCCAGCTGGCTAAAGAAAGGAGGATGGGAGAAGGAAAGCACAGCAACTAAGCCAAAGTGCTGGTAGCCCTTAGACACAGCTCCACAGGACAGGAAAACTGACCTGGCAGCTGGCTTACAGTAAGGGTGAGCCATGCCCTGCCCTGCCTTGCCCTTCTCTTCCACGCAGCAATGCTGCAGCTGCAAAGTGCAATCAGTTCTGTTGACTCATCCCACAAAATTTGGCTTTCCTTTTAGCTTTAGCATTCTTTCTTTTGCTGGGTGAGTCAACTCATCATGCAGCCTGCACAGAACCACAGGGGATGGAAGGGGCCTCCAGAGATCACTGACTCCAAGCTCCCTGCCAAGGCAAATTCAGCCAGGGAAGGTCACACAGGAACACATTCAGGCAGGTTTTGTCTCTCCAGGGATAGAGACCCCACCACTACTCTGGGCAGCCTGTTCTAGGGCTCTGTCAGCCTTGAATTGAAGAAGTTTCTTCTCATGTTTAAATGGAACTGCTGATGTTCAGGTCTGCCCTTTACCCCCTGCCCTGTCTCTGGGCACCCCTGAATAAAGCCTGGCCCCATCCCCCTGACATCCACGCTTTAAGTATTGATCAGCATTGATGAGATCCCCTCAGTCTGCTCTTCTGCAGGCTAAACAGCCCCAGTTCCCTCAGTCTCTCCTCACAACAGAGGTGTTCCAGTCCCCTCAGCACCTTTGTAGCCCTTTGTGGTGGAGGCACCATCCCTGGAGGTCTTCAAGAAAAGCCTGGATGAGGCACTTAGTGCCATGGTCTAGTCGACTGGATAGGGCTGGGTGCTAGGTTGGACTGGATGATCTTGGAGGTCTCTTCCAACCTGGTTGATTCTATGATTCTATGATTCTCCTTCTCCACTGCATAACCAGTTCTGTGTCAGGGCTCACAGAAGGTTTTAAACTCATCAGAGATGAGAGCAGGACTCAGTCACTTCTCAGTTCCTCAGCAGGCCAGCATGAAAATATTGCTGCAGGGAACACTCAGACTGTGAGCCACAGGACCAGCTTGGGGAAGAGAAAAGAAACTGCAGTCAGGTGAAACGAGCAGCAAAAAATTGCCTTTGCAGTAGTTGTCCAGTGGAGGGGACCCTCTGTGGGCCTTGTGCAGCCACTCCAGGTGAAAGCAGCAAGCTGGCCTCAGGAATTCCCTGGCTTGCAGGACAAAGCTTGGATACTGCAAACCAAGGTTAAGTTAAGGGATGCTTCAGAGCAGTAAATTTAAGCAAGTTTGTTCTTTGTAAGGCTAGGGGAGAGATTCACTGTCATGCTAACCACTACAGCCACGATGCCTATAAGCCAAATCCCAATGGCTCAATCTAAAGAGCATCCCTGCAGAGCTAAAACCCAAATGCTCCAACTCTCTGATGGCTTGAGTTGTTTCACTGAAGATGTTTTTCATAGTGGTCAGCCTATAAGTACATAGAGAAGAAGACACCCCACTTGTCAAAACACTCTTCTTTCAGCTGGCAGCCAAAGCAGCTAAGTGCAGGATGGCACAGTGACAGCACTGCTGCTGGGAGCCAGGCCCACTGCTGACAGGTGGCACTGAGACACTGCTGCAGTTTGGGAAGTGAGGCCACCTGAAACTACAGCTCAGCAGAGGAAAGGCTTGGAAGGATTAAAGCAAAGGGACTGGAAAATTCTTGCAAGCCTCCACAGAAACTGCTCAGAGCTGCAAATGTATTTGCTCAATCTCTGTAAGATTTCTTCCACCATTCCCCCCCCCCCAGTTCCTGTACAATGCTGTAGTGTCCTACACAAACAAGACTTTCTCTTAAATCCTACAAAGCTCCTACCCAAGTGAATGCTACCTGAAGAGGTCCCACATTGGCCACACCTGGAATGCTGGGTTCAGTTTTGGGGTCCTCACTAAAAGGAGCACATTGAGGGGCTGGAATGTGCCTAGAGAAGGGCAACACAGCTGGCAAAGGGCTTTGAACACAAGAGCTGTGAGAAACTCCTGAGCAAACAGAGGTTGTTTAGTCTTGGGAAGAGGAGGCTGAAAGGAGACCTCATTGCCCTCTTTAACTTCCTGAAAGGGAGGCTGGAGTGAGGTGGGGGTTGGGCTCTTCTCACATGCAACAGGCAACAGGACAAGAGGAAACAGCCTCAAGCCGTGGCAGGGGAGGTTCAGGTTGGATATCAGGAACAACTTCTTCCCAGCAAGGGCTCTCAGGCACTGGCACAGGCTGCCCAGGGGAGTGCTGGAGTCATCACTCCTGGAGGTGTCTAAGAGACATGGATGTGGTGCTGAGGGAGGTGGTTCAGTGGCAGTGGCTTAGCAACAGTGGTGGAATTGTGAGCTCTGGGTGAGTGGTTGGACTGAATGACCTCAAAAGTCTCTTCCAATCTGAGATGTCTCTTCCAATCTGAGATGTCTCTTCCAATCTCAACATTTCTATGGTTCAATGATTGTGGCACAGCAGCAGGAGCAGTTGGCTGGGAATTCTGTGTTAGTGGTGATGTGGGCACAGATTTGGCCCAGCAGGACCAAACTGTACTTCCATACATCAATTCTATTGCTGATGTGTCTATCAGTGGTACAAAAAGAAAGCTACAAGCTGGAAGACAGTCTGAAGAGCTGATGGTTTTCTAGCCTAGCTTGACTGATGACTCAATCAGTATTCCCTGCATAGTTAACTTCCCATTCCAGAGCCATAATCTGTTTGAAAGTATCGATTAAGTACTTGGCAGTCATTTAGGAAGCACCTTGATTAATAATAAGGAAGGAAGGAAAGGCTGACTGCTGGTGCTCATCTCTACAGCTACAGAAGGCAATCCAAACTTCTGTTGTTCCTAGGAAGCTTCCAGTATGGACTGGATTATCTGGAACCTGTGACTCTGCTTCAGAGAAAGCCTCCTCTGACGTTGTGAGGATGTCTGTTATCGTGTTTCACCTGGGGACTGCTTCTGACTGCTCTCCTGAGTGAAGGACAGACACAAGGTCACAGAATTCTGAGGAATATCAGCATTTTCTTCTCGTGCCCCACCCTATGAAGAAGGCATAGAGTTGTTTGGGTTGGAAAAGACCCTTTAAGGTCATCCAATCCAACCATTCTCTAATGCTACCAAAGCTGGGGCTAACCCATGTCCCTCAGCACATCTCTGCCTCTTTGAAATGCTTCCAGGGACTCAATCACCTCCCTGAGCAGCCTGTTCCAGCTCCCAAGAACCCTTCAGGGAAGAAATTTCTTCTAGTGTCCAACCTAAACTTCCCCTGGAGCAACTTGAGTCCATTGCCTCTTGTGCCAGTTTGAAGCTAGCTAGAGTCTTTTGGTGAGAAGAACTAGATTACAGGCTGTGAAAGAGAAACAATGGTGATGTCTGCTGCACTCATAGGCTTGCTGAGATGTACAAGAGTGTAAATATAGATAAGGCAGATGCTCTCTGTCTGGGCTGTGGGCTGTATTTCTCCCTCTCACCTAACCTGCCATCTCTCTGATTAATCCACCTGCTTCCTAACCCCCCTGGCCAACTCTCCAATCTTCCTTGGGCACAAGGCAATGCCTGGGGTAAGGTAGAGAGGGGTGGGAGAAGGTGGAAGGGTGGTTGGGAGCCCCTCCTGGGGACTCAGGTTCCCGAGAGGGCTGCTGTGTCTCTGCATTACCTTTTACCTTGTCTATTCCTGTATCTGACTGTATCTATTGTCACTATCTGCTTGTGCACTGTGCTGAGCTGTCACTATAAAGCTGCATTCCATTTCCAGAGCTACTGAGTCTAGTCTGGGTGATTTCCTAAGTGGGGGGAGGCAGGGAACACCCAAACCATCACACCTCTTGAGCTACCACTCATTACTGGGGAGCAGAGACCAACCCCACCTGGCTCCAACCTCTTTCTGGGGATTGCAGAGAGCAAAGAGTTCTCCCCTCAGCTTCCTCTTCTCCAGACTAAACATTCCCAGTTCCTCCAGCCACACCTCAGAAGAGAAGAGTCCCTTCCTTCTCAGGGGCAACAAGGTCTCCCCTCAAGCCTCCCTCTCTCCAGACTGAGAGAGACTCTCCACCCCAATTCCCACAGCCACTGCACAGAAGATCTGTTCTGCAGGACAATAAACCCAGGCACAACCACAACAACAGCAAAACCAAATCCAAGCAATAAAAACACTGAAACAAACCCAGAATACATACGTTGGTGGCTGGATCCAGTGGGCAAGCCTTTGCATGGCCTGAGCAGATGCACATGCCTCCAACAGAGATGTCCTTTATAGAGTAGTAATACTGGAAGACAGAACAGAAATTGAACTGCTAAGTGGACTGCAACATGCAGCTGCCAAACTACAGAATTCATTTCTGGTGACAAAACTGTCAGGCCCTGGTTTATTTCTGCTTTGATCTATTACAAACATTGCAGACAGTGTAATCCAGGCTGGGGCTCCATCAACAGGTTCAGGCTTAGTGAGAGCAAGAGGATAAAGTGGCACAGTTCCATATGTTTGAAGCCACAAGAGCCATGTCAATGTAGACACGGCACAGACTGAGCAGCAGAGGAGGAAAAGGCTGGACAATGGAAAGCCAAATGCTACAGAAGTCATAGAATCAGCCAGGTTGGAAGAGACCTGCAAGCTCATCTGGGCCAACCTAGCACCCAGCCCTGGCCAATCAACCAGACCATGGCACTAAGTGCCTCATCCGGGCTTGGCTTCAACACAGAGAGAGTGATTGGCATTGGAATGGGCTGCCCAGGGAGGTGGTGGAGTCACTGTCCCTGGAGTGTTGAAGCCAAGTCTGGCTGGGGCACTTAGTGCCATGGTCTGGTTGCTTGGCCAGGGCTGGGTGCTAAGTTGGGCTGGTTGAGCTTGGAGCTCTCTTCCAACCTGGTTAATTCTATGATTCTATTATTCTATGACCACCAGGGACAGCAACTCCACCACCTCCCTGGGCAGCCCATTCCAATGCCAATCACTCTCTCTGCCAACAACTTCCTCCTAACATCCAGCCTAGACCTCCCCTTGGCACAGTTTGAGGCTGTGTCCCCTTGTTCTGTTGCTGGTTGCCTGGCAGGAGAGTCCAACCCCACCTGGCTACAGCCTCCCTGCAGGCAGCTGTAGACAGCAATGAAAGTTGAAATGAGATGGCTCAGGACACTGCTAGGCTGAATCTTAAAACTGACCAGTGGAGTGGACTCCACTGCTGCCTTTGGGAGATGATTCCAAAGTCTGACTGTGCTCATAGGGAAGCATTTCCTTCTGTAGTCCAATGGGAATTTCCCCAGCAGAATCCTGTCCCTATCACCTCTTGTCTTTTGCAAGGCACTGGAAGGTGTCCAGGGAATGGCAATGAATCTGGTGAGAGGCCTGGAGCACAGCCCTGTGAGGAGAGGCTGAGGGAGCTGGGGGTGTGCAGCCTGCAGCAGAGGAGGCTCAGGGCAGAGCTCATTGCTGCCTGCAGCTGCCTGCAGGGAGGCTGTAGCCAGGTGGGGTTGGGCTCTGCTGCCAGGTAATCAGGATGTTATCTATGCCAATAACACCATGAAGCAGAAAAGATAACATTAGTAAAGGAGACAACAAACTAGAGGAGATAAAACCCTGTGAAGGGAGAACTCCAACTCCAGGCTTCTGACAGGCAATGCCAGGGATCGACCATCTCATGACACTTAGAATCACAGAATCATAGAATCAGGCAGGGTTGGAAGGGACCACAAGGAGCAGCCAGTTCCAACCCCACTGCAGGGACACCCTACCCTAGATCAGGCTGCCCGCAGCCTCATCCAGCCTGGCCTTAAACACCTCCAGCCATGGGGCCTCAACCACCTCCCTGGGCAACCCATTCCAGCCTCTCACCACTCTCCTGCTCAACAACTTCCTCCTCACTTCCTCAGGCAAGCAGTGGTAAGCAGAGCACTTGGCAGCATGAGAGAACCTCCACGTGTGCATTTCTGCTGCCCTGCCAGCAGAACTTACCCTCCTGGTGACAATGGGGTCGATTTCAGCAGGATCCTTGTGTGCAAACATCATCAAGTCAGCGTTCAGTGTCCGTATCCTCTGGAATCGCAGGCGGATGAAGCGAGCGGAGGTGAACTCCATCAGCACCTGTGAAGGATCATCAGCACTGGGCCTGCCATTAATTAGAGAAGTGTGGATCTGCAAACAGAGTTATTAAAGCAGTCAGAGATGAGAAGACAGCAAATGCTGCCATGGTTACCCCAACCAATATCATTATGGGCAGCAAAGACCTTTGGAAACGCAGTGCAGAGGCTCTTTGGAAAGCAGATTTGTCAATAGCATCCTAGAATGGGTTGGGTTGGAAGGGACCTTAAAGATCATTCAGCTCCAATCCTCTGCCATGGGCAGGGACATCTCCCACTGTTGCTCAAGGCCTCATCCAGCCTGGCCTTGAACACCTCCAGGGAGGTTGTGGAGCACGGAAGCACCCAATGTGATCTTCGATCACATTGGGTGCTTCCGTGCTCCACAACCTCCCTGGGCAACCTGTGCCAGTGTCTCACCACCCTCAACCTGTGCCAGTGTCTCACCTCCCTCAACCTGTGCCAGTGTCTCACCAGCCTCAACCCGTGCCAGTGTCTCACCAGCCTCAAACTGTGCCAGTGTCTCAGCACCCTCAACCTGTGCCAGTGTCTCACCTCCCTCAACCTGTGCCAGTGTCTCACCTCTCTCAACCTGTGCCAGTGTCTCACCAGCCTCAACCTGTGCCAGTGTCTCACCTCTCTCAATGCAAAGAATTTCTTCCTCATCTCCACTCTCCATCTCCTCTCTTCCAGCTCAAAGCCATTTGCCCTCACCCTTATTAAAAGTCCCTCTCCAGCTCTCTGGCAGCTTCAGCTTTTTCCCCTCACTCTATCCCCACAGGCCCTTCTAAACAGTCCCTCCACAGCTTTCCTCTAAGTCCCCTTCACATATTGAAATGTAGCTCTAAGGTCTCCCTGGAGCCTTCTGCAGGCTGAACACATCCAGCTCCCTCAGCCTGTCTCCATAAGTGATGTTCTCCATCCCTCTGAGCATCTTTGTGGTCTCCTCTGGACCCTCTCCAACAGTTCCACATCCTTCTTGTGCTGGGGGCACCAGAAGTGGACACAGGTGGAGAGTCACCAGCACAGAGTGGAGTGGTAGAATCACCTCACAGAAAGCTACAACAGCTAGAGGAGGCAGGACAGGCACAAGGATCCTGCCCTATCCCGCTGTCTCTTTCCACAAGGCATCATTTTACAGAATCACAGAGTCACAGAATGTCAGGAGCTGGAAGGGACCTCCAAAGCTCAGCCAGGCCAAGCCCTGCCAGAGCAGCAGCACCCAGAGCAGGTCACACAGGAACACATCCAGGCAGCTCCGGAATGTCTCCAGAGAGGGAGACTCCACAGCCCCCCTGGGCAGCCTGTGCCAGGGCTCTGGCACCCTCACAGGGCCAAAATTCCTCCTCATGTTTCCATGGAACTTCCTCTGCCTCAGCTTCCACCACTGTCCCTTGTGCTGTCCCTGGCATCACCCAGCAGAGCTGGCTCCAGCCTCTGGCTCTCACCTGCACATCTTTATTGACACTGCTGAGGTCACCTCTCAGTCTCCTCTCCAAGCTCCAAGCCCCAAGCCTCAGCTCCCTCAGGCTCTCAATGCAACAGAGCTGTTCCATTCCCTTCAGCATCTCTGTGGCTCTGTGCTGGACTTTCTCAAGCAGTTCCATGTCCCTCTTGAACTGGGAGGCCCAGAACTGGACACTGCTCCAGATGTGGCCTCAGCAGGGCAGAGCAGAGGGGCAGGAGAACCTCTCTTGACCTACTAGCTTTGAATCTTGTTCCCAGCAAGTTAGAGCAGTTGTTTTCACCTGGCCCTGAAGGAAAACCTTTGTCAGCTCTGGGAACACTGCTCATAACCTGTGTTTTCAGGAGCACCTCCAGGCTGCACCCACCCCAGGCTGTCAACATTTTCACAGAATCACAGAATCAGTCAGGGTTGGAAGGGACCACAAGGATCAGCCAGTTCCAACTGCATGGGCAGGGACATCTCACACTAGATCGGGTTGCCCACAGCCTCATCCAGCCTGGCCTTAAACACCTCCAGGGATGGGGCTTCAACCACCTCCCAGAGCAACCCATTCCAGGCTCTCACCACTCTCATGCTGAAGAACTTCCTCCTAACATCCAGTCTGAATCTACCCATTCCTAGTTCTGATCTGCTCCCTCCAGTCCTATCACTACCTGGCAGCCTAAAAGGTCCCTCCCCAGCTTTCTCGTAGCCCACTTCAGATCCTGAGAGGCCACAAGAAGGTCACCTGGAGCCTTCTCCTCCCCAGCCTGCACAGCCCCAACCCCTCAGTCTCTCCTCGCAGCAGAGGCTCTCCAGTCCTCTGCTCATCCTCATGGCCCTGCTCTGGAATTTTCCCCCTTTCTCTTCTGCCAATCCCGAAGTCCAACAACCTTCCCGGCAGGTTTGCTCTGTGGCTTGTGCCTAAAGAGACTTCCTGACCTGGGAGAGTCTAACCCCTCTCTCTTGTTCATCAACAAAGATAACGATTGCACCTCTCTCCCTAATCACAAAGGTTGCCTTTGGTAACCTGCGGGACTCAGACTCGGTGCTTGGCCGAAAGCTCAGGGATGCAAATCAACAGACAACGCCTTGGAAACTCCCGGAGCTCATCCTGGCTGCAATGCCCAGGATGCATACCTCTGATCTCTGCCACCCCGAAGAGAAAAGGCTTCTGTGCATTCAGGGTATGGACAGGTACAGCCAGGGAGGGGGCAGAGGCACTCCTGCGAATGCAGGAGGATCCACAGGAAGAGCTCCTGGGCAGCTGCAGCTGCACACCGAGCAGAACACTGTTTAAAAGGCAGGAGGATGCCTGCCAAAGTGGGGCACTCCCTCCAGACCACCAAGGGTGGCACTCCCAGCAGCCCACCAAGTGCACCTCCACCAGACTACCAGAGCTGCACCACCACCAGAGGAACCCCTGAGGAACTCCAGAGAAGAGCATCCCTGGGCCACACACCTGTCTCTCTCTCCTGCCCATCTGAGCCTGAGGGTAATCCTGATCCCAGCTCTTTTCCTTCCCTGCTTCTCTTCTTCTCCATCTCTCTCTCCCTCCCTTCTCTCTCTCCCTCTGTTTTGTCCAACCTTATCCTTTAATAAGCAGTTCTGTGGTGCTCTCTGGTCTCCTTTGCACCTTAATTTCACAACAGGGAAATCCACAAGAACAGATCTTGCTCCTCTGGACAGAGATATTGTTAATCTCTGTTCTCTAGACCTTGACATCACCCCAGCTGCAGCATCCTAAGGGCAAGCCAACAAAAATCAGCAGTCTTCCTCCCCTCCTGCCCTTTGGGCTGCTCGTGGCACACCTTAGCAGTGAACCACCAAAATAAACCAGCTGGGCTGCCAAAGGGTTGCTCCTGGGAGAGGCCTGGCAGGAGGAATGTCAGGTAGAGCAAAGCATTGTTAATGAGCACCTAGGGGGAGGAAGGAAAGGAACCATTAATTGTCCTGCATCCTGAAGTGTTACATTTTAATTGGAGCATTTTTATTACAGGCCAGTAGGTTAAAAAGAAAACCCACTCAGAGCTGTGCCAATGTGTGGAGCATTCCAAGCAGCAAGGGAATGATTTATTCTGAGCAATGGACAGGTTGTGCACCTCTCAGAGTGAGGGGCCAACATGATCAAACTACCCCTGGGCACTCAGGATGCCAGTGGGCACCTGCCCACACCCAGAAGAGAGAGGGGAAAGCTGCTGTCCACACAAAGCAGGAGCAAGCCAAGCCTGGCTGGGGCACTCAGTGCCATGCTCTGGTTGATTGCCCAGGACTGGGTGCTAGGTTAGGCTGGATGTGCCTGGAGCTCTCTTCCAACCTGGTTGATTCTATGACTTGATTAATTCCTCTCCTGTGTTTTTCTGCAGGTGCTGGGTGGGGGTTGGGCTCTTCTGCCAGGCAACCAGCAACAGAAGAAGGGAACACAGCCTCAAGCTGTGCCAGGGCAGGTTCAGGCTGGATGTTAGGAGGAAGTTGTTGGCAGAGAGAGTGATTGGCATTGGAATGGGCTGCCCAGGGAGGTGGTGGAGTCGCTGTGGCTGAAGGTGCTCAAGAAAAGACTGAATGAGGCACTTAGTGCCATGGTCTAGTTGACTGGATAGGGTGCTAGGTTGGACTGGATGATCTTGGAGGTCTCTTCCAACCTGCTTGATTCTATGATTCACTGAGCAGTCTTGCACTGCTTATTGTCCCTGCCAAGAAGGAAACCCCAGAGCTCATCACACCCAGTACCCTGTTTCCACAGTTGCACAGGTGCATAAAAGCAGCAGGAGCCACTCTGCTAGGAGATCTGTCAGCTGCACCTTGCATCTCCAGGCTCCTCCCTGTTCTCTGCAGGAACAGCTGATGCAGAAGGACAGAACTGGTTCAGTTGGAAATGACCATTCTCTAACTCTACCAGGGTTCTAATCATCGAATCAAGCAGGTTGGAAGAGACCTCCAAGCTCAGCCAGCCCAACCTATCCCCCAGCCCTGCCCAAGCAACCAGACCATGGCACTAAGTGCCCCAGCCAGACTTTTCCTGAGCACCTCAAGGGATGGGGACTCCACCTGGGCAGCCCATTCCAATGCCAATCACTGTCAAGAACTTCCTCCTGGATGTTAGGAGTGAGGGTGGTGAGACACAGACACAGGTTGCCCAGGGAGGTTGTGGAGCACAGAAGCACCCAATGTGATCAAAGATCACATTGGGTGCTTCTGTGCTCCACAACCTCCCTGGAGGTGTTCAAGGCCAGGTTGGATGAGGCCTTGAGCAACCTGTTCTAGTGAGAGGTGTCTCTGCCCATGGCAGGAGAGTTGCAATTAGATGATCTTTAAGGTTCCTTCCAACCCAACCATTCCATGATTTAATAACATATTGACAGTGCCTAAGTATCTGCTGCCAGCAGGAGGCACTTTGCTGCTGTGAAGGTTAAGTTCACTACTTGGGGAGGAATTTTGTTTCACAGCAATGAATTTGAGCCTCAGATTTGAAGGTGGAACAAACAACATCTGCAAGCTTTTGGAACAAGCAACATCTGCAAGCTTGTGGAAATGAGTTGAGGCTGGGGAAAGGGAGGTGTCCCTGGCATCACCCAGCAGAGCCTGGCTCCAACCTCTGACACTCACCTGCACATCTTTATCAACATGACTGAGGGCAGCTCTCAGGCTTCTTTGCTCCAAGCTCCCAGCCCCAGCTCCCTCAGGCTCTCCTCCTAACAGAGCTGTTCCATTCCCTTCAGCATCTTTGTGGCTCTGTGCTGGACTCTCTCAAGCTGTTCTATGTCCCTCTTGATCTGGGAGACCCAGAACTGGACACTGCTCCAGATGTGGCCTCACCAGGGCAGAGCAAGGGGGGGTTGGACACGATGACTTTTGAGTGTGTTACTTTTCAACTTGTCTGTTCCTGTCTATAGCTGTAGATGTGGTAAATACCTAAATACCTGCTTGCACATCGTGCAGAGCTGTCAGCATAAAGCTCCATTCTGAGTCCCACCTCAGCTGAGTCTGGGTGATTTCATGAGAGTGGGGGGGCAGGGAACACCCAAACCATCACACAGGCTCACAGGACATTAGGGGTTGGAAGGGACCTCTGGAGGTCTTTGAGTGTGACCACCCTGCCCGAGCAGGACCACAAGATCTGCCCTGGCTCCATGGCCTGTCTCCAGCAGAAAAGGACTGAGAAGGAAAACAAGCCAGAGGGCAACTGAAGAGCTAACCTCGTGTTACAGCACCACCAGTCCCTCCAGCTGAACACTCCAAATGTCCCCTGAGCTACAGAGTGAGCCTGACTCATAGAGCTTAATGTCTACCACTTGTCCTTTCCTCTGCTCTTACACCCTTTCCCCACACTGTGTTGTTCATCACTACAGACACTTCTCCTAGTGGCAGGAGATTCCACAGAACCACAGAGTGTGAGGGGTTAGGAGGGGCCTCAGAAGGTCATACAGCCCAAGCCCCCTGCCAGAGCAGCATCACCCAGGGCAGGGCACACAGGAACACATCCAGCTGGGTTTGGGAAGTCTCCAGAGCAGCAGACTCCACAGCCTCTCTGGCAGCCTGCTCCAGGCTCCAGCACTCTCACACTGACAAAGTTTCCCCTCCTGTTCCCATGGCACCTCCTCTGCTCCAGCTTGCCCCCAGTGCCCCTTGTGCTGCCCTTGGCCACCCCTGGGCAGAGCCTGGCTGCATCCTGCCCACACTGCCCTGCACATCCTTAGCACAGCACTGAGGGCAGCCCTCAGGCTGCTCTGCTGCCAGCTGCCAGCCCCAGCTCCCTCAGCCTGGCCTCACAGGAGAGCTTCCCCTGCCTGCAGCAGCTCTGTGCCTCTGTGCTGGACTCTCCCAAGCAGTTTCCTGAGGTCTTCCTTGACCTGAGTGGCCCAGAACTGGACACAATATTCCAGATTTGGCCTCAGCAGGGGAGGAAATCCTCCCTTCACCTACTGACCACAACCTTTCTAATCCACCTCAGGATGTCATTTTGTTTCTTTAAAAAGCAAAATGAAACAGGAGTCAGCCAAGCAACCAACTAACCCCCAAGCAAAGCAGACCAAACCCAACCCAACCAAATGAAAACCAAAAAACCAACCCAAAGGTCTGGTGCTGGTGGAAGTATTGGGGATTTCTGTGTTCATTTTTTTTGCTTTCACATGTGGAACTGAGCTGATGAATTGTTTCAGTGTTCTGGCTCTTCAGTTGGGAGCAGCCAGCATTTGCTCATGTCTGAACATCAGTCCCAGTCTACCTTTTATTGGGGAAGCATGAGGAACCCTACACACTCTCCACTCTGAAGATAACTTCATAGAAACATAGAATGAGAGAATCAGTCAGGGTTGGAAGGGACCACAAGGAGCAGCCAGTTCCAACCCCCCTGCCATGCCCAGGGACACCCTACCCTACACCAGGCTGCACACAGCCTCAGCCAGCCTGGCCTCAAACACCTCCAGCCATGGGGCCTCAACCACCTCCCTGGGCAACCCATTCCAGCCTCTCACCACTCTCCTGCTCAACAACTTCCTCCTCACCTCCAGCCTCACTCTCCCCACCTCCACCTTTGCTCCATTCCCCCCACTCCTGGCACTCCCTAACAGCCTCAAAAGTCCCTCCCCAGCTTTTTTGAAGCCCCCTTCAGACCCTGGAAGGCCACAAGAAGGTCCCCTGGGAGCCTCCTCTGCTCCAGCCTGCACAGCCCCAACTCTTTCAGTCTGTGCTCACAGCAGAGCTGCTGCAGCCTCTGGGCATCATTTAACCCAACACCAGCCCATCAGCAGCCATGCACAAGGCTCCTTTTCCTCTTACATGCATTACTTTGCCCTTAGCAGTGCTGGTTTCAGACAGCCTCATAAGCTGCTAACAGAACAGATTACCTTGAAGTGTGCACTACTAGCAAATGCTGCTGTTACACAGCTCTCCTGTTTTACAGCTGTGCTGAACAACACAGGCACTGCTAAAGCTGCTCAAAGGACATCTCAGTACAGGTCTGAAGCACCTCAGAACAAAAGCATGGCAGGTTTGTCCTCTTCTGCCCAGTATCAGGTGATAGAACCAGAGGCAATGGCCTGAAATTGTGCCAGGGGAGGGTTAGGCTGGGAAGTATGAAAAACATCTTTGCTGCCAGAGTGGTCAGGGATTGGCACAGGCTGCCCAGGGAGGTGGTGGTGGAGTCCTCATGCCTGGAGGTGTCCATGGAACCTGAGTGCATGGCACCTGGGGCCATGGTTCAATGGCTGTGGTGGGGTTGGGTTGAAGGTTGGAATGGATGATCTTGAAGGGCTTTTCCAACCCAACAATTCCATGGCTCTGTGTTCTAGGATACCCTGGTGGCCTGCCTTCTGGAGTAGCCAAGACAGCAAGCTAACAATAAGAGGAAGCTAAGCTTACACAATACTTCCTTAAGGATTTCCTGAGCAACATTTGGTAAGCTCCAAAAGGTCTCCACTAACTCACCTTAAATCCAGGTCACCTTTTAACATCCACACCTATCACATAATAAACATCCTTCCACTTCATTTGTCTTGTAGAAGGGAAAAAAATCCTCCTTTCACTTGTTTCAAAGCTGCTTCTACTGTTGAAACTCACAAGGTTCAACAAGGCAAAGTGCAGGGACCTGTGACTGGGCATGGGCAGCTGTTGATGTCAGCCCAGGCTGGGCATGGTGAGATTGAGAGTAGCCCTGCACAAAAGGATTTGGGACTACTGGTCCATGAGTTGCTGCACAGGAGCCAGCAGTGGGCACTGGCAGCACAGAAGGCTAAGGGCAGCCTGGGCTGCACCCAAAGCAGCATGGGCAGAGATAGAGAGAGGGGATCCTGCCCCTCTGCTCTGCACTGGGGAGACTTCACCTGTAGGGCTGCGTTCAGCCATGGGCCCCCAACACAAGAAGGACATAGACCTGGTGGAGCAGATCTAGAGGAGACCATGGAGATGGTGAGAGGGCTAGAGCAGCTCTGCTATGAGGACAGGCTGAGAGGGTTGGGGCTGTTCAACCTGGAGAAGAGAAGGCTCTGGGGAGACCTTATAGTGGCCTTGCAGTATCACAGTATCACAGTATCATCAGGGTTGGAAGAGACCTCACAGATCATCAAGTCCAACCCTTTAGCACAGAGCTCAAGGCCAGACCATGGCACCAAGTGCCACGTCCAGTCCTGCCTTGAACAGCTCCAGGGACGGCGACTCCACCACCTCCCCGGGCAGCCCATTCCAGTGTCCAATGACTCTCTCAGGGAAGAACTTTCTCCTCACCTCCAGCCTAAATCTCCCCTGGCACAGCCTGAGGCTGTGTCCTCTCGTTCTGGTGCTGGCCACCTGAGAGAAGAGAGCAACCTCCCCCTGGCCACAACCTCCCCTCAGGTAGTTGCAGACAGCAATGAGGTCTGCCCTGAGCCTCCTCTTCTCCAGGCTAACCAATCCCAGCTCCCTCAGCCTCTCCTCGTAGGGCTGTGCTCAAGGCCTCTCCCCAGCCTCGTTGCCCTTCTCTGGACACGCTCAAGCATCTCAATGTCCCTCCTAAACTGGGGGGCCCAGAACTGAACACAGTACTCAAGGTGTGGTCTGAGCAGTGCAGAGTACAGGGGCAGAATGACCTCCCTGCTCCTGCTGGCCACACCATTCCTGATGCAGGCCAGGATGCCACTGGCTCTCTTGGCCACCTGGGCACACTGCTGGCTCATGTTCAGGTGGGTATCAATCAGCACCCCCAGATCCCTCTCTGTTTGGCTGCTCTCCAGCCACTCTGACCCTAGCCTGTATCTGAAGAGGAGCTACAGAGAGCCTGGGGGGACACTGTTTAGTAGGGTCTGTAGTGACAGGATGAGTGTCAATGGTTTGAAGCTGGAGCAGGGTAGGTTTAGTTGGACACTAGGATGAAGTTCTGCACAAGGAGAGTAGTGGAACCCCGTAACAAGTTGCCCACACAGGTAGTTGAGGCCACTGGAGACAGTCAAAGCCAGACTTGATTGGGTCCCTGAGCAACCTGCTCTGCTTGGAGGTGTCCCTGCTTGCTTCAGGCTTCAGGTTGGACAAGTTGACC
Source organism: Pogoniulus pusillus (assembly GCF_015220805.1). Classification (NCBI taxonomy): domain Eukaryota; kingdom Metazoa; phylum Chordata; class Aves; order Piciformes; family Lybiidae; genus Pogoniulus; species Pogoniulus pusillus. Next base: position 13,488,756 of record NC_087296.1, on the reverse strand, counting down.
TTCCAGGGTCCCTTGTAGCTCAATGCATTCTGCAATTCTAAGTTCCCTTCATAACTCTTCATTCTTGAATTAAAACAAGGAAATCAACTCCTCCTACTGCCTCTATTCTTCATGATATGTCTTCACTACTAATTAGCTTGGCACAGAAATCAGGCTTCCAGCTCTGCACTTCCCTTGGCTTCCTAAGGAGTGCAGAGTGGTCAATGTTCCACACTCCCCAGTCACTGAGAGTCACGGTGAGGAGCTAAACAACAGCTGCTGCAGCTCACCTGTTGTAGCCCTGAGCTCCTCACTCCCCAACTTACCAACCATTTCTGCACCTCTTCAGCTAACAACCTCCTTTGCAACTCCTTCTCCAGCTCCACTCCTGCAAAGAATGTTCCCAGTGCAAAAAAAAAACACCCAACCAAACCCTCTCCTGACAATCACCACAGCAAAAACTGATTCAAATCATGACTTTAGTTCTGTTTCAGCACTGACCTTATCTTTCCTGGCTGCTCTTGGATCATCTCTCAGCCCACCCATTCCCTGGCAGGCTGCTGGACTCTGAGGTGTTTAGGAAAAAGGAAATAAACTACACAAAATAAAAGGAAAGCCTGATGTCAACTTCACCCTCAGTCACTCACAAGTCTTTTTCACACCTTTCTTCTGCTTTAACGTTTCATTTGCTGGAGCTTATTTATTTCCTTGCTTCTTTTCCTCCTCTGGAGGCAGGCACATGACTGCTGGTAAGAAATGGTGCTGGCTTCCTTGTGAGAGTGAATCACAGAACACAGTTGGTTGGAAGGGATCTCAAGAGGTCATCTAGACCAACCCCTCCCTGTCTGTTACTTCTCCTGAGCTTAGGATTTTTGGAGCCATTCTGGAATGTAGCATTCTAAGTGAATCATGGACTCATAGAATCAACCAGGTTGGAAGAGAGCTCCAAGCTCAGCCAGCCCAACCTAGCACCCAGCCCTGGCCAAGCAACCAGACCATGGCACTAAGTGCCCCAGCCAGGCTTGGCTTCAACACCTCCAGCCACAGCAACTCCACCACCTCCCTGGGCAGCCCATTCCAGTGCCAATCACTCTCTCTGACAACAACTTCCTCCTAACATCCAGCCTGAACCTGCCCTGGCACAGCTTGAGGCTGTGTCCCCTTCTTCTGTTGCTGGCTGCCTGGCAGCAGAGCCCAACCCCACCTGGCTACAGCCTCCTTTCAGGGAGCTGCAGACAGCAATGAGCTCTGCCCTGAGCCTCCTCTGCTGCAGGCTGCACACCCCCAGCTCCCTCAGCCTCTCCTCACAGGGCTGTGCTCCAGGCCCCTCCCCAGCCTTGCTGCCCTTCTCCAAACACCTTCCAGCACCTCAACATCTCCCTTTAATGGAGGAGCCCAGAACTGGACACAGCACTCAAGGGGTGGCCTGAGCAGTGCTGAGCACAGGAGCACAAGAACCTCCCTTGTCCTGCTGCCCACACTGCTCCTGAGCCAGCCCAGGATGCCATTGGCTCTGCTGCCCATCTGGGCACTGCTGCCTCCTCTGCAGCTCCTCTCTCCCAGCACCCCCAGCTCCCTCTCTGCCTGGCTGCTCTCAGCCACTCTGGCCCCAGCCTGGAGTGCTGCTTGGGGTTGTTGTGGCCAAAGTGCAGAACCCTGCACTTGGCCTTGTTCAGTCTCATCCCCTTGGCCTCTGCCCACCCATCCAGCCTGGCCAGGTCCCTCTGCAGGGCTCTGCTGCCCTCCAACAGCTCCACAGCTGCTCCTAGCTTGGTGTCATCTGCAAACTCATTGATGCTGGACTCAATCCCCTGCTCCAGATTATCACTAAAGACATTGAACAGGACTGTGCCCTGCACTGATCCCTGGGGCACAGCACCAGTGCCAGCTGCCAGCTGGATGTGGCACCATTCACCACCACTCTCTGGGCCCTGCCTTTCAGCCAGTTCTTGACCCATATCAGAGTGAATATGTCACAGCCATGAGCTGCCAGCTGTGCCAGGAGTTGTTTGTGGCAAACAGTGCCAAAGGCTTTGCTGCAGTCCAGGCAGACTCCATCCACAGCCTGCCCCACATGCACCAGGCAGGAACCTGAGCAGCATAAAAGGAGCTCAGGTTGGTCAGGCAGGACCTGCCCTTTCTAAACCCATGCTGGCTGGGCCTGATCCCTGTGAAATCTGACTGACCTTCTCTTAGCTCTTGGACCACCTTGATTTTTGCCACTGGTAGACCTGGAGATGAAACAAGTTCCACAGTGATAATGGCCACACAGAGGGAAGAAAGGCAAGCCTGGCTCTAGGCTGTGGGAGCAGGCTCTGTCAGGCACTAGTGCCACTTGTCTGCACTCCAACTGAAGGATCAACCCTCCCATTGTGCAGTAACTCTCCAGGGGAATCATTTGATGTATTTTGAGTCCCAGCAACTGCAGAGATCGTGTGATGATGCCTGAGAATGAAGATTCTCTCTCTGAGATGGCCAAAGCCATTTTGACTTTTACATTATCTTCTACTTACAACTCGTGTCAGAATCATTTTTACACCCACACTCCTGTTTACAAAGTTCCCCTGCTGGAGAACTATGGTTTTGTTAAGTAGCCCCCAACACTCATGACCTTAATTAGCAAAACCAAAGAGCCTCAAGAGATGGCATCTGATGAACCAGTAGCAAGAGATTCTTGCTGAAGAAATATTGCTGTAAATTTGGAGGCTGGATGAGGCACTTAGTGCCATGGTTCAGTTAATGAGGAGGCTCCCAGGTGACCTTCTTGTGGCTTCCAGGATCTGAAGGGGGCTACAAAACAGCTGGGGAGGGACTTTTGAGGCTATGAGGGAGTGGCAGGAGTGGGGGGAATGGAGCAAAGCTGGAGGTGGGGAGAGTGAGGCTGGAGGTGAGGAGGAAGTTGTTGAGCAGGAGAGTGGTGAGAGGCTGGAATGGGTTGCCCAGGGAGGTGGTTGAGGCCCCATGGCTGGAGGTGTTTGAGGCCAGGCTGGCTGAGGCTGTGTGCAGCCTGCTCTAGGGTAGGGTGTCCCTGGGCATGGCAGGGGGGTTGGCACTGGCTGCTCCTTGTGGTCCCTTCCAACCCTGACTGATTCTATGAATTAGAAGGTGTTAGGTGACAGGTTGGACTCGATGATCTCAAAGGTCTTTTCCAGCCTGGTTGTTTCTGTGCTTCTGTGATTCTGTGATCTTTCCATTTTTAAAATGTGTTTTGGCAGATTTTCCTCCCCTGGGATGTTGCATTTTGAGGATTGTCTGTGGTTTTTTACATCACAGCTGCTCCAGAGGCTGTAGTCCTGAGCAGGGTCTGTGCAGTGCTCTCAGTAAATGGTGGGTTCCTGAACTAGCTACCTCAGGGACATTCAGGTGTCCAAGAAGTATTTTTTTGCAGTGTATTCTGTCATCTAGATGATCTTTAAGGTCCCTTCCAACCCAAACCCTTCTGTGTAATCACAGAATCACAGAACATTAGATATTGGAAGGGACCTGCAGAGATCATCAGGTCAAATGTCTCTGCAAAGGCAGCATCACCCAGTGCAGGTGGCACAAGAATGCATCCAGGCAGCTTTGGAAAGGCTCCAGAGAAGACTCCACAACCTCTCTGGGCAGCCTGCTCCAGGGCTCCAGCATCCTCACACCAAACAAGTTTCTCCTCATGTAGAGCTGAATCCTTCTCTGTTCCAGTTTGTGTGCATTGCTCCTTGGCTTATTGTTGTGCACCACCCAAAAGATCTTGGCCCCAGGCACTGACCCCCACCCCTCAGAGATTTGTGCACATTGCTCAGATCCCCTCTCAGCCTTCTCCTCTCCAGACTAACCAGCCCCAGGGCTCTCAGGCTCTCTCCACAGGGGAGATGCTCAAGTTCCACAGTCACTCTGGTGGCTCTCTGCTGGCCTCTCTCCAGCAGGTCTCTGTGTCTCCTGAGCTGGGGAGCCTAACACTGGATACATGCATCCATACAAAGGTTGTGGGCTTCAAGCTTGACAGCCTGTGTAGGTCTGAACCCAAACTGTTCTTAAGAAAGGTTAATTTCTCACTACAATTCAGCCTCAGACAGCAGGAGAGAGGAGGGAAATGCTTCTGTCCTGCACACGACCTGCTGCTTGATAACCATCAGTGGAGAAGACAGACAGACAGACAGACATGCCAGTCCTAAACTGATGTAAGCATAGATTCATGGAATGGTTTGAGTTGGAAGGGACCTTACAGATCATCCAGTTCCAACCCCCTGCCATGGGCAGGGACACCTCTACTAGCCCAAGCTGCACAAAGCCTCATCCAGCCTGGCATTAACCAGCTCCAGGGATGAGGGTCCACAGCTTCTCTGAGCCACCCATTCCACTGTTTCACTACCCTCACAGTAAAGAACATCCTCCTGGTGCACTTCATGCTGTCCATTCCCAGGCTATGCAAGCACATCGCTGTGAAGATGGACAACACTGACCATCAATTTTTCCACAGGTGGCTCTCATAATTCTCCTACCCAAGAAGAGCTTTGATGAGCTGTTGCAAGTGGCTCATTTGCAGGAGATGCAAAATTGCTGTTGATGAATTGCATCTCCTGGCACCTCCTGTTTAATCCCCACAGAGAGAAGCTGGAAGAGCTCCTGCACTGCAAGCCCTGACCTACCTGCAGAGCTGGTCTCGGAGCTCCAATCCCAGATGCCAGAACTCAGCATCTGAGCTTTCATCAGCAACACAGATTGATGATAATCCTGCACAGGAACGAGTGTACCTGGCAAGGCTTGCTGTGTTTCTAATAAACACCTCACTCTCTTAATAAATTAATGGGCTAGGAAGTGAAAGCACAACTCCCTCCCGTGCCTGGCTAATGAGTACAAGAGCTGCTTGAAATGCAGTGCTTAAACTTGCATTAAAATGTCAAGGGCTATGCATGTCAAACTCCATCTCAACTAACTCTTTCCCCCTAAGAATACAGCCAAATGTCAGCTTAGCAACTGCTTAGCAAACGCTGTTGTGCCTCTGACAACCATACCCTGCAGCTGAAGCTGGCTGGGGCTCCATCCCCTCTCTTCTGATTAACTGGCTTTTGTCATCTTCCTCTTCCCAATTCCACCTGGAGCTTGCATTGCTTATTCCAGCCCCTGCTTTGCTGTGGTTCCTGTAATCCTCACGCTTGTCATTTTGGGACAAGAAACAATTTGTCAGAGACATCATCCTGCAAGCTTTGAAACAGACTGCTGCTTGTCAGAGCAGTGCTTATTAATGCATCAGAGAACAATCAGCAATCTGATTCCCTTGAAAGGGTAATTGCAGCTGCAATTGGTTTATTTTCTCTTGGTAACTGCCTTAAGTCAGGGGGAAGCACTGCAGCGTGCTGTGGGCTCAGCAGCAGCCGCAGCCCCTGCGCTCCAGGAGGCAGGCACACGGGACGCGAGCCGCAGCTGCTGCTCCCCGGGGCTCAGTGCTGGGGGCGGCTCTGGCTAACGTCTCTATCCATCATCACAAGGAGGAGACCGAGGCACCCTCAGTGAGCCTGCAGGCAACGCTAAGCTGGGAGGGAGCCCTGGTCTGCTCGAGGGCAGGCAGGTTATGCAGAGGGACCTGGACAGGCCAAGCTCCATTGCATCAGAATCATAGAATCACAGAATCAAACAGGCTGGAAGAGAGCTCCAAGCTCAGCCACCCCAGCCTAGCACCCAGCCCTAGACAATCAAACAGACCATGGCACTAAGTGCCCCAGCCAGGCTTGGCTTCAACACCTCCAGCTATGGGCACTCCACCACCTCCCTGGGCAGCCCATTCCAATGCCAATCACTCTCTCTGACAACAACTTCCTAACAACATCCAACCTCAACCTGCCCTGGCACAGCTTGAGCCTCTGTCCCCTTCTTCTGTTGCTGCTTGCCTGGCAGCAGAGCCCAACCCCACCTGGATACAGCCTCCTGTAGGCAGCTGCAGGCAGCAATGAGCTCTGCCCTGAGCCTCCTCTGCTGCAGGCTGCACACCCCCAGCTCCCTCAGCCTCTCCTCACAGGGCTCTGCTCCAGGCCCCTCCCCAGCCTTGCTGCCCTTCTCCAAACACCTTCCAGCACCTCAACATCTCTCTGGAATGCAGGAGCCCAGAACTGGACACAGCACTCAAGGGGTGGCCTGAGCAGTGCTGAGCACAGGGGCAGAAGAACCTCTCTTGTCCTGCTGCCCACACTGCTCCTGAGCCAGCCCAGGATGCCATTGGCTCTCTTGGCCACCTGGGCACACTGCTGCCTCATCTTCAGCTACTATCCACCATTACCCCCAGGGCCCTTTCTTTCTGGCTGCTCTCCAGGTTTAGTAAGACCAAGTGCTGGGTCCTGCACTTGGGTCACAACTCAGGGCTCAGTGCTGGGGGCAGTTCTGGCTAATATCTCTACCAATGATCACAAGGAGGAGACTGAAGCACCCTCAGACAACACTAAGCTGGGAGGGAGCCTTGATCTGCTCGAGGGCAGGAAGGCTCTGCAGAGGGACCTGGACAGGCCACGTCCCATTACATGAGGTTTCATAAGACCAAATGCTGGGTCCCGTGCTTGGGTCACAACAACTCCATGAATGCTCCAGGGCTGGGACAGAGTGGGTGGAATCTGCCCAGCAGAAAAGGACCTGAAGGTGCTGGTTTACAACAGGCTGAAGATGAGCCAGTGTGAGCCCATGTGGCCAAGAAGACCAATGGCATCCTGGCCTGGATCAGCAATAGTGTGCCCAGCAGGACCAGGGAAGTGATAGTGCCTCTGCCCTGGGCACCACTGGGGAGACCACACCTTCAGTCCTGGGTTCAGTTTGGGCCACTCACTCCAAGAAGGACATTTCAGTGCTGGAATGTGTCCAGAGAAGGGCAACAAAGTTGGTGAAGGGTTTGAAGAGCATGACTTGGTAGAAGAGGCTGAGAGAGCTGGGATTGTTTAGCCTGAAGAAGAGGAGGCTGAGAGGAGACTTTATTGCTCTCTACAGCTACTTGAAAGGAGGTTCCAGTGAGGCCACTGCTGACCTCTTCTCCCAAGTAACTAACAAGAGGAAGAGAGGTAATGCCACCAAGCTGCACCAGGGCAGGTTTAGATTGGCTAGCAGAAAGAACTTCTTTCCTGTGAGAGTGGTCAGGGACAGGAACAGGCTGCACAGGGAGGTGCTGGACTCACCACATTCAGGTCTTTTAAATACCCCCAGGGATGGAGACTCCAGCACCTCCCCAGGCAGCTTGTGCCACTGCCTGAGAACCCTTGGTGGACAGAAACTCTTCCTAGTGCCCAACCTGAACCTCTCGTGCCACAACTTGAGGTCATTTCCTCTTGTCCTGTCACTTGTCTGTGAGAAGAGACCCACCCCCACCTGGCTCCAGCATTCCTTCAGGGAGCCTTAGAGGGTGCTGAGGTCTTCCTTGAGCCTCCTCTTCTGAAGAGTAAACAGCCCCAGCTCCCTGATGAATGGGAGAAGTGGTTCCAAATGGATGAGTGACCCAGCAAAGCTCTGTTTTCTTCCAGATTACAGCAGAAAGCATTCTGATCCCCAGATTTAGCTAAAAGCCTTCTGGCTCTGCCAAACCAAACAGTATGAACAGGCACAGCCCACTCCTCCCCTCCTTCCGTCCCAAGATGTGATGATTTCTCTTATTCATCATATGATTGCCCTAAAAGCTCAGGGAACTTGCCACTAGACTCTTTGTCCTGAATGAGATGTGCTGTGGAGCCACAGAGAAATGACTGCCACAGCAGAATGGTTACCAGTGAAAAGAAGCTCCTCAGGAACTTGCCCAGCTGTGAGCAGTTGCAAAGGGCTGAGAGCTGAGAAACTCCACCACTGGTGTAGAAGAGAGAGAATGTGAGGATTGAAGCTGTTCAAAGAGTAAACAAGTATAGAATCACACAGGAGCATTCTAGATGCAAAAGGCCTCTAAGATCGAGTCCAACCATCAACCCAACCCCACCATGGCCATTAAACCATCTGCCAAAGGGCCATGGCCACAGGCTTCTTCAGCACCTCCAGGGATGGGGACTCCACTGCCTCCCTGGGCAGCCTGTGCCAGTGCCTTATGATGCTTCTCGGGAAGAAATTCTTCCTCATCTCCACCCTAACTCTCCCTGGGCACAATTTCAGGCCATTTCCTCTCCTTCCATCACCTGATCCTAGGAAGAGCCCAACCCCAACCTCACTGCAACCTCCTTTCAGGGAGCTGCAGAGAGCATTGAGGTCTCCCCTCGCATCCTCTTCTCCAGACTAACCACCCCTCAGCTGCTCCTCACCAGCCCTCTTCTCTTCCCCAGCTTTGGTGCTCTTCTCTGGACACACTCCAGCCCCTCAATGTCCTCCTTGCAATGAGGAGCCCAAAGCCAACCCCAGCACTTGAGGAGTGGCCTCACCAGTGCCAGATGCAAAGGGACAACCACTTCCCCAGTCCCGCTGGACACACCTGATGCACACCACAATGCTGGTGACCTTCTTGGCCACCTGAGCACACACTGACTCCTCTGCAGCTGACTGCTGACCCACACCCCAGCTCTTTCTCCACCAGGCAGTTTTCCAGCCCTGGAGCATTCATGGGGCTGCTGTGACCCAGCCCTTGGCCTTCTTGAACCTCACAACAGTTGACTTTGCTCACTGATACAGCCTGTCCAGGTGCCTATCCTCAGGCAGAGCAAACCTCCCACTCTGCCTAGTGCCATCTGCAAGCTTGCTAAAGGTGCTCTCAGTTCCCTCAGGCAGCTTGTTCTGCTCCTGGCTGTTAACACTGGACAAACTGCAGTAAAATGCCTTCTGTTTCTTGTTCTGAGCTACAGCTCCGATGAGATTTCAGCAGGGGGAAGTGCAACAAAACAAAGCTCTCTGGAGGGTTGGGCTGGTTTTCCTTTCCCTTCAGACTGACACGTGCAGGAGCCACAGAATCACAGAATCAACCAGGCTGGAAGACCTTCAAAACCATCAAGTCATCCAATGCTTTCTAATGAACTGAGCCCTGGCACTAAGTGCTTCATCCAGACTGCTTTTACACACCTCCAGGGATGGGGATTCCATCACCTCCCTGGGCAGCCCATTCCAATGCCAATCACTCTCTCTGACAACAACTTCCTAACAACATCCAGCCTAGACCTGCCCTGGCACAGCTTGAGACTGTGTCCTCTTGTTCTCTTGCTGGCTGCCTGGCAGCAGAGCCCAACCCCACCTGGCTACAGCCTCCCTGCAGGGAGCTGCAGGCAGCAATGAGCTCTGCCCTGAGTCTCCTCTGCTGCAGGCTGCACACTCCCAGCTCCCTCAGCCTCTCCTCACAGGGCTGTGCTCCAGGCCCCTCCCCAGCCTTGCTGCCATTCTCTGGACAGCTTCCAGCACCTCAACATCTCTCTGCAATTGAGGGGCCCAGAACTGGACACAGCACTCCAGGGGTGGCCTGAGCAGTGCTGAGCACAGGGGCACAAGAACCTCCCTTATCCTGCTGCCCACACTGCTCCTGAGCCAGCCCAGGATGCCACTGGCTCTGCTGCCCACCTGGGCACTGCTGCCTCCTCTTCAGCTCCTCTCTCCCAGCACCCCCAGCTCCCTCTCTGCCTGGCTGCTCTCAGCCACTCTGGCCCCAGCCTGCAGTGCTGCTTGGGGTTGTTGTGGCCAAAGTGCAGAACCCTGCACTTGGCCTTGTTCAGTCTCAGCCCCTTGGCCTCTGCCCACCCATGCAGCCTGGCCAGGTCCCTCTGCAGGGCTCTCCTCCCCTGCAACAGCTCCACAGCTGCTCCTAGCTTGGTGTCATCTGCAAACTTACTGATGCTGGACTCAATCCCCTGCTCCAGATCCCTTTGAATGGTACCCACTGAGGGCCCTTAGAACCAATGGGAATGTTTAAAAAAGACAGAGCAGACAGCACAGGGCACTCAGCTGATCCCTCTCCCATTCTGGAGTTGCTCTTTTTGGACTCGGAGCTATTTTCCAGGGACTAATATAAGAAAAGTCAGGCAAAAATCCATTTCTAAGTAGCACATAACAAACAGCCCAGGCCAGGAATGGAACCATAAATCTTCTGTTAAGACAGAGGAGATTAAAGAATGATGTGCATGGAAACAATTTTTTTTTGCTCTTTGGTCTTATCATGAACTGTTGTAAAGTTACAAATATAGTAGTGGTTGTTTTGGCTCCAAAACCTAATGTTGGCAGGGTTTTGTCAAACTCTGCACTGTTTGGGCTGTTCTGAGGTGATTTATGGTATCTAACACAGAACAATGTGACATGCAGAGCTAATGAGCCTGCTGGTTTGGCCTGGGACAGAGCTGGGTTTGTTTCTTTGCAATCTGGGGGGGTGCAATCCCAAGCACAACACCAGGCTGGGTGGGGAGTGGCTGAGAGTAGCCCTGAGGAAAAGGACCTGGGGTGATGCAAAGCTCAACAGGAGCCTGCAGTGTGAGTGCAGCCCAGACACAACCCTGTGCTGGGCTGCAGCAAGAGCAGTGTGGGCACAGGGCAAGGGAGGGGATTCTGCCTCTTGGCTCTGCTCTCCTCACACCCCACCTGCAGTCCTGGGTGCAGCTCTGGAGCCCCCAGCACAAGCAGGACATGGAAGTGTAGAAGCCATTCCAGAGGAGGCCATGAGGATGCTGAGAGGGTTGCAGCAACCTGTGCCAGTGTCTCACCGTCCTCACTGCAAAGAACTTCTTCCTAACATCCACTTTCAATCTCCCCTTCCAGTTTAAACCCATTCCTCCTCCTCCTGTCATAGGGCCTCCCCAGTCCTCCTGGAGCCCTCTACAGATACTGGAAGCCCACTCCAAGGTCTCCTCAAAGTCTTCAGCAGGCTGCAGAGCCCCAACTCTGGATGACAAATCTGGGGAGAGGCCTGGAGCACAGCCCTGTGAGGAGAGGCTGAGGGAGCTGGGGGTGTGCAGCCTGCAGCAGAGGAGGCTCAGGGCAGAGCTCATTGCTGTCTGCAGCTCCCTGAAAGGAGGCTGTAGCCAGGTGGGGTGGGGCTCTGCTGCCAGGCAAGCAGCACCAGAAGAAGGAGACACAGCCTCAAGCTGTGCCAGGGCAGGTTCAGGCTGAATGTTAGGAGGAAGTTGTTGTCAGAGAGAGTGATTGGCACTGGAATGGGCTGCCCAGGGAGGTGGTGGAGTGGCTGTGCCTGGAGGTGTTGAAGCCAAGCCTGGCTGGGGCACTTAGTGCCATGGTCTGGTTGCTTGGCCAGGGCTGGGTGCTAGGTTGGGCTGGCTGAGCTTGGAGCTTTCTTCCAGCCTGGCTGATTCTATGATTCTATATAGTTTATATCTCCTCTTTGCTTGTTTTTCTCTTCTATAATATCAAATATCAGCAACTTCAGTATCCACTAACAACTTCAAAACCTTACTGCAACTTTTCCTTCTGTTGTTTTTTTTCCCTTCCCAGGCAAAAATTCCCAGGGAATATGGACAGAATGCAATGAGAAAATTACTGCCTTGCAAGATGAGTTGCAGAAGATTTGATTAACTTATTGTAAAGGCTCTTCTCATTATGCACAACACAATCATTTGAAGTTGTCTTCAATTAAATTCTTGATGCCTTCCAAACCCTCTTCTGCTGTTGAGCACATGTCAAATGCTTCCTTTGTTGTTTTTCCTCTTGCTAATCATGAATGGTTATTAATTTTGTATTAGGAAATAATGAATTGTTGTTAATTTTATATTAGTGAGGCAATACAGCACTGTGGCCATGGAATATGCAACAGTTATCCATTTCTGTGGATAACTATGTGGAGGACTACAAAGATGACGCAAGGGTTCAAGCATCTCTGCTATGAGAAACAGCTGAGGGAGCTGGAGGTATGCAGCCTGGAAAAGAGAAGGCCCTGAGAGGACCTCAGAGCTGCCACCCAGTACCTGAAGGGATCCTGCAGGAAGGCAGCAGAAGGACTTGTCCTGAGGGTGTTGAGAGGCAGGCCAAGGGGAAATGGTTTGAAGATGAGGCAGGGCAGGGTCACAGAACCACAGGATCACAGAGTCACAGAATCTCTTAGATTGGCAGAGCCCTTCAAGCTCCTTGAGTCCAATCATCAGTTTCACACTGACAGGACCCTGACCAACCCAAAGCTCTCAGCACAACATCTCAGCACTATCAATTGCTATGGTTGCAAAGGACCAGCAGGAGCCTCCAGTCCAACCTTCATCCCAGCAGCCTTCATCACCAGACCATAGCCTCAAGCACCACCACAGCCACTCTCCTTTTGAACACCTCCAGGGATGGGGACTCCACCACCTCCCTGGGCAGCCTGTGCCAGTGCCTGACCACCTGCTCAGGAAAGAACTTCCTCCCAACAGCCAACCCAAACCTCCCCTGACACAACTTGAGACCCAGTTCTGGGTTCAAGAGCAACAGGTCACTACTGGAGAGAGTGCAAAGGAGGCTACCAGGATGTGGGAGGGACTGGAATATCTGTGCAACTAGGACAGGCTGAGAGCCCTGGGCCTGGGTAGGCTGCAGAAGAGAAGGCTGAGAGGAGATCTGAGCAATGGTTACCAATAGCTGAGGGCTGGGGGGCAAGAAGCAGGGGCCAGGCTCTGTGCAGTGCTGTCCTGGCATAGGACAAGGAGCAGTGGACACAAACTGGAACCCAGGGAGTTCCAATCTCAACATGAGGAGAAACTTCTGTACTGTGAGGGTGCTGGAGCCCTGGAGCAGGATTCTCAGAGAGGTTGTGGAGTTTGGAGACTTTCAAGCCCCATTTGAATGCCTTCCTGTGTGCCCTGCCCTGGGTGATCCTGCTCAATGATCTCCAGAGGTCCCTTCCAACCCCTACCATTCCATGATTCTAGATGCAGGTTCAAACAAGTATTTACTAAAAGAAATCTTCACAGAGGAGAAAAAAAAACCTAAATTGCAACCCTGAAAGTGAAGTCAAGGAAGAAGTGACACAAAATTGTGGTCTAGCAGAATCAGAAAGATTTCAGTAAGGCACTTGCTGGATGTAAACATCAGAGGCTCCTGTGTCAGGGAAATGAAGCAAAAATCACTATGGCAACTCACTAATTTTTAGTTCTCAACCTAATAATCATCTGAGGAAAGAAAGAAAGGAAGAAAAAGAAAGAAAGAGCTATCTTTATGCTACAGTATGCAAGCAAAGAGGGAGTGGACATTCTTCTTTAGCTGAGCAGAGCAGCACCAAGCCCCCAGTTCCTAACCCTCTCCTCAATGACTCTCTTGGGTAGTGCAGATCAGATTTACCCTTAAAACCAGAGACCTCAACTCCAAAAAAGTAAATGAGGAGCTCATTAATATAATTGCTCTCTTTCAGGTGGATTTCTGGCTTGGGGATGCTAGGGTCAGTGAGCCTGGGGGGGTTGTTTTGAAACACTGGGGTGGGAAATTCTGCATTCCCATTTATCAGTGGAGCAGCAGAGATAGAAATGAGAGAAGGCAGAGAACTGTAGCATGGGAGGGGCTGGGAGGGCTGCCCAGAGAGGTGGAAGAGGCTCCATCCTTGGAGACATCTGAGGTCAAACTTGATAGAGCCTTGAGCAACTTCACCTAGTTGGAGATGTCCCTGCCCACTGCAGGGAATTTGGACCAGATCACAGAATTAGCAAGGTTGGAAGACACCTCTAAGATCACCTAATCCTTCTAATTAACATGGTACTAAGTGCCCCAGCCAGGCTTGGCCTCAACACCTCCAGCCATGGCCACTCCACCACCTCCCTGGGCAGCCCATTCCAATGCCAGTCACTCTCTCTGACAACAACTTCCTAACATCCAGCCTAGACCTGCCCTGGCACAGCTTAAGACTCTGTCCCCTTGTTCTGTTGCTGCTTGCCTGGCAGCAGAGCCCAACCCCACCTGGCTACAGCCTCCCTGCAGGCAGCTGCAGACAGCAATGAGCTCTGCCCTGAGCCTCCTCTGCTGCAGGCTGCACACTCCCAGCTCCCTCAGCCTCTCCTCACAGGGCTCTGCTCCAGGCCCCTCCCCAGCCTTGCTGCCCTTCTCCAAACATCTTCCAGCACCTCAACATCTCTCTGCAATGGAGGAGCCCAGAACTGGACACAGCACTCAAGGTGTGGCCTGAGCACTGCTGAGCACAGTGCAGAAGGACTGCCCTGGTCCTGCTGGCCACACTGCTCCTGATAACAGAGACCTGTAAAGGTCCCTTCCAACCTGATGCAACCTGTGATTCTGTGGGCAGAAGATAACTGCTGTGCTGATGTAGTGGCACTGAGAGCCCACAAGGCAGGCAAACACCACCTACAGCACAGCTGCAAGGGAATGTGACGTGGGTATGAATGTTGTGATTTTCCATGTTACTTATTTGGTGAGATATGAAAAGGAATTAACCTGGGTTAATGCTGTGCTAGTGCTGCATGCTTCATACTGCAGCTGCAGCCAGGGAGCCAAGAGAAACCAGGGCTTTACCTATGAATGACTATGGCTAAAAGGTAAGCTGCTGAGCTCCTGTGCCATCATCCCCTTACAGCCACTACAAAACTAAGCTTCAAGGTTTCCATTTCATGTTCTCTCTCTATTAGGGGCATATCTCAGATTCCTAACTACCAGTCTGAGGTGAGATTCATTTAGGGTGGCTTAAAATATAGGATCACACAACAGCTGAGGTTGGAAGAGACCTCTGAGATCATCCTGTCCAACCACTCACCCAGAGCTCACAGCCCCACCACTGCTGCTCAGTCACTGCCACTGAACCTGAATGCCTTCTGCACCTCAGTTTTCAGCAGTAAGGAGGGAGGAGTTCAGGGCAAGTGGCCTCTTGAACTGGGGGATGGGGTCGGAGAGCAGTGTGTTCCCCTGGAAAGTCATGAAGAATTAGTTCAGGACCTGCTGAGCCACCTGGACACCCACAAGTCCATGGGACCAGATGGGATCCATCCTAGGGTGCTGAGAGAGCTGGCAGCTGAGCTGGCCAAGCTGCTCTCCATCATTTTCCAGCAGTCCTGGCTCACCAGAGAGGTCCCAGGAGACTGGAAACTGCCAACGTGGTCCCCATCCACAAGAAGGGTGGGATGGAGGAACCTGGGAACTACAGACCTGTCAGCCTGACCTCAGTGCCAGGGAAACTGATGGAGTAGGTTAGCTTGGGGGTGATAAGAGCACACCTAAGGGATGGCAAAGGGCTCAGGTCCAGCCAGCATGGGTTTAGGAAGGGCAGATCCTGCCTTTCTAACCTGATCTTCTATGATCAGGTGACTGCTTGGTGGATGTGGGGAGGCCTGTGGATGTGCTCTGTCTGGACTTCAGCAAGGCCTTTGACACTGTCCCCCACAGCAAACTGCTGGCTAAGCTGTCAGCCCATGGCTTGGATGGCAACACTCTGTGCTGGGTTAGGAACTGGCTGGAGGGCTGAGCCCAGAGAGTGGTGGTGAATGGTGCCACATCCAGCTGGCAGCTGTCACTAGTGGTGTCCCTCAGGGATCAGTGCTGGGCCCCATCCTCTTTAACATCTTCATAGATGACCTGGATGAGGGCATGGAGTCAATCATCAGCAAGTGTGCAGATGACACCAAGCTGGGGGCAGATGTGGCTGGGTTGGAGGGCAGAAGGGCTCTGCAGCAGGACCTTGACCGCCTGCACAGATGGGCAGAGTCCAAGGGGATGGGGTTCAGTAGCTCCAAGTGCAGGGTGCTGCACTTTGGCCACAGCAACCCCATGCAGAGATACAGGCTGGGGTCAGAGTGGCTGAGAGCAGCCAGACAGAGAGGGATCTGGGGGTGCTGATTGATACCCACCTGAACATGAGCCAGCAGTGTGCCCAGGTGGCCAAGAGAGCCAGTGGCATCCTGGCCTGCATCAGCAATGGTGTGGCCAGCAGGAGCAGGGAGGTCATTCTGCCCCTGTACTCTGCACTGCTCAGACCACACCTTGAGTGCTGTGTTCAGTTCTGGGCCCCCCAGTTTAGGAGGGACATTGAGATGCTTGAGCGTGTCCAGAGAAGGGCAACGAGGCTGGGGAGAGGCCTTGAGCACAGCCCTAGGAGGAGAGGCTGAGGGAGCGGGGATTGGTTAGCCTGGAGAAGAGGAGGCTGCCCAGAGAAGTTGTGGAGACTTCTAAACCCACCTGGATGCATTCCTGTGTGAACTACCCTTGGTGATGCTGCCTCGGCAGGAGGTTGGACTGGGTGATCTTTGGAGGTCCCTCCCAATGTTTAAGCTTCTGTGACTCTGTGATTCTGTGAATGCTCACTGCTGGGGGAAGCTGAAATCAAGACCCTCCAGGACATGCAATTCATTTTATTTCTAACCACATTTCTTTCTGAGTCAATTATTGCTCACTTCCTTGCTCTGCCTCCAAAAGAGATGGTTGGATGATCTTTGGAGATCATAGGATCAACCAGGTTGAAGGAGACCTCCAAGCTCAGCCAGTCCAACCTAGCACCCAGCCCTGGCCAATCAACCAGACCATGGCACTAAGTGCCCCAGCCAGGCTTGGCCTCAACACTTCCTGGCTTGGCAGCCCCACCACCTCCCTGGGCAGCCCATTCCAAAGCTTAAATAAAGCAAGGGAGAATGGGAAGGGGTTCCCACCTCCAAGTTCCAGCCTTGAGAGTTCCCCCCCACCTTGAGAGAGCTCCTGCCTTGACAGAGTGCCCAGCAGGACAGGTTCCTGCCATGACAGACTTTCTGTTTTGGACCATCCCTTTGCTTTTGGATGGCTCCTACTTTTCTGCATGGCTCCTGGTTTTACCCTGTCCCTGCTTTTGGATGGTTCTCCTCACTTCTGCACCCTTCTGTGCAAACCTGCAGGCTTGGCAAGCCCTGGGGTCCTTTGAGAGTGCTGCCAGGGGCACCTGAACCCAGCTACTCTCAGACCATATCAGCAGCCAACTTCCTGTCTACCTTCTGAGCCAGAAAGATGCCAATCGTTTGGCTCTCCCCTGCAGCTGCTGAGGCAGCATCGTTACACCATCATCTCACTTGTGCAAGAAGTGCTTGAGACACTTCTGGTTTTGGTAGCTCTACCATTTGCCTTGAGCTTCTGCTGCGTGGATCTATGCTATTGGATATTGCCTGCAGTGCCAGAAGGCTGCACCTGCAGAGGAATCCAGCCAGGGATTGCTGCTGAACACATATCATAGGATGGAATCATAGAATCAAGCAGTTTGGAAGAGACCTCCAAGCTCAGCCACTCCAACCTAGCACCCAGCCCTATTCAGTCAACCAGACCATGGCACTAAGTGCCTCATCCAGGCTTTTCTTGAACACCTCCAGGCACGGCCACTCCACCACCTCCCTGGGCAGCCCATTCCAATGCCAATCACTCTCTCTGCCAACAACTTCCTCCTAACGTCTAGCCTATACTTCCCCCAGCACAACTTGAAAGAGCTGGATGAGCTTGGAGGTCTCCTCCAGCATGGTTGCTTCCATCATTCTATTCAATGATTCTGTGACTCTTTGTTTTCCTTGCTCTGGCTCCAAATGAGGGGACTGGACTGGGCGATCTCTGGAGGTCCCTTCCAGCCCCCGAGGTTCTATGACTCTGCAAACAACATCTGCTCTTACCTCTCCGTTCTCCAAAGGATGGATTTTAGAATAATAAGAGGTGCAGATGACTTCATCATCTTTGAGGTAGGAGGGGGTACCCGGGCGAGGCTGAATGCCGTAGCGCGTCAGGCACTCGCTGTCGGTGACGGCGTAGTACTGCCAGGGCCGATAGTCCTCCCCGTCCAGAGAGCGCTCCAGGATCCAGTTGCCAGGCCGAGGCGAGTTGGCTGCTTTCACAATAACATAGGCAATCTGGAAAACCTGACAAGGAGATCATGTGTTAAAAGGTGTGGAAAACACAGAATCAGAAATGCATTTCTGGTTGTCAAGAGCCAGCAGTGTGCTCAGGTGGCCAAGAGAGCCAGTGGCATCCTGGCCTGCATCAGGAATGGTGTGGCCAGCAGGAGCAGGGAGGTCATTCTGCCCCTGTACTCTGCACTGCTCAGACCACACCTTGAGTGCTGTGTTCAGTTCTGGGCCCCCCAGTTTAGGAGGGACATTGAGATGCTTGAGCGTGTCCAGAGAAGGGCGACAAGGCTGGGGAGAGGCCTTGAGCACAGCCCTATGAGGAGAGGCTGAGGGAGCTGGGATTGGTTAGCCTGGAGAAGAGGAGGCTCAGGGTAGACCTTATTGCTGTCTGCAACTACCTGAGGGGAGGTTGTGGCCAGGAGGAGGTTGCTCTCTTCTCTCAGGTGGCCAGCACCAGAACAAGAGGACACAGCCTCAGGCTGTGCCAGGGGAGATTTAGGCTGGAGGTGAGGAGAAAGTTCTTCCCTGAGAGAGTCATTGGACACTGGAATGGGCTGCCCGGGGAGGTGGTGGAGTCGCCGTCCCTGGAGCTGTTCAAGGCAGGACTGGACGTGGCACTTGGTGCCATGGTCTGGCCTTGAGCTCTGTGGTAAAGGGTTGGACTTGATGATCTGGGAGGTCTCTTCCATCCTTGGTGATAGTGTGATTCTGAGATACTGTGAGTTGGATTTATGGAATCATAGAATCACAGAATGGGTTAGGTTGGAAGGGATCTCAAAGCTCAGGCAGTTCCAATAGGCAGGGACATCTCCTGCTGGAACAGGTCACTCAACGCCTCATCCAACCTGGTGCTGAACACCACCAATCATTTGGCTCTCCCCTGCCGCTGCCGAGGCAGCCTCGTTACACCATCACCTCACTTGTGCAAGAAGTGCTTGAGACACTTCTGGTTTTGGCAGCTCTACCATTTGCCTTGAGCTTCTGCTGCGTGGATCTATGCTGTTGGATATTGGCTGCAGTGCCAGAAGGCTGCACCTGCAGAGGAATCCAGCCAGGGATTCCATATCATAGGATGGAATCATAGAATCAAGCAGGTTGGAAGAGACCTCCAAGCTCAGCCACTCCAACCTAGCACCCAGCCCTATTCAGTCAACCAGACCATGGCACTAAGTGCCTCATCCAGGCTTTTCTTGAACACCTCCAGGCACGGCCACTCCACCACCTCTCTGGGCAGCCCATTCCAATGCCAATCACTCTCACTGCCAACAACTTCCTCCTAACGTCCAGCCTATACTTACCCCGACACAACTTGAGGCTGTGGCCCCTTGTTCTGTTGCTGGTTGTCCAGGAGAAGAGACCAACCTCACCTGGCTACAGCCTCCCTTCAGGTAGACAGCAATGAGGTCACCCCTGAGCCTCATCTTCTCGCCTCTGTGACTAAGACCTGCTGCTCTTTTAATTCTCTGCTCAGCCTGACTGATAATGAGGTAAAGCTGTGTTTGTAGCTCAGCCTTTTCCATTTCCTGACTTTCCAACTCTCTACATTTGGAAGACATTCCCAATCAAACTAGAGCCTGTAAATAAACCTAACCTCTCTTTGTGTCTATATATCTGTTTATAGGTTGGGGGTGGGGATCCAGGAAAATAACAGAATTCTCTTATGTATAATTCCTGCCCCTGCCACATTATTTCCCTGCCTCCATGACAGTATTTACAGGCAAACTCTTCCTGCACTGCAACATAGTTTGGCAGCTCCACTTTCTGGCTGTGGAGAAGCAGCAGAGGTTTAAGCTACTGAGATGCAATCCCATCAGGCTGAAGTCATCCTGTGAAACATCCTTGATTCACTCACATGACTGCATCTGGGGCCATACCTCAGCTTTACAGGACAGAGAGACATCAACTCTCACTCCATAGAGCATGCAGGCATGCAATCAATGCTCATTATGGTCCATTTCCCCTGCCTGCTCCATTGATTTAGCAAAGGTTTCTTTCTGCTCACAGCCTTCTGGAATGCAAGCCACAAATATCTGCAACTGTAGAAAGCCATCCCCTGGTGACGCTGCTCTGCATGGTTGGGTTGCTGGTGTTTAACCTAGTACCATGAGATGCTGCCAAGGTGGAATGGAGCTAAGGGAAGGAACCAGCAGTGTGCTCAAGTGGGCAAGAAGGCCAACAGCATCCTGGCCTGGATCAGCAAGGTGTGAGCAGCAGGAGCAGGGAGGTGCTCATGCCCCTGTGCTCAGCACTCCTGAGCCCACACCTCGAGTGCTGTGCCCAGTTTGGGTCACCACAGCACAGGAGGGACACTGAGGTGCTGGAGCAGGGCAGAGAAGGGCAATGAGGCTGGGGAGAGCTCTGGCAAACATGGCCTGTGAGGAGCTGCTGAGGGAGCTGGGACCTTATTGCCCTCTACAGCTACCTAACAGGAGGCTGCAGTGAGGCTGGAGCTGGTCTCTTCTCCCCAGTTACTGATGATAGCACAGGAGGAAATGGCCTCAAGTTGTGTCAGAGGAGGTTTGGGTTGGCTGCTGGGAGGAAGCTCTTTCCTGAGCAGGTGGTGGAGTCCCCATCCCTGGAGGTGTTCAAAAGGAGAGTGGCTGTGGTGCTTGAGGCTATGGTCTGGTGATGAAGGCTGCTGGGATGAAGGCTGGACTGGATGCTCCTGGTGGTCCTTTGCAACCATAGCAATTGATAGTGCTGAGATGTTGTGCTGAGGGCTTTGGGTTGGTCAGGGACTTGTCAGTGTGAAACTGATGATTGGACTTGAGGAGCTTGAAGGGCTCTGCCAATCTAAGAGATTCTGTGACTCTGTGATGCTGTGAATCAGCTCTCTCCTTTAGAAAAGCTGAACACAGAGCAAGCTGATGTCTCCAAAACACAGTGCTGTGAGCACAGGAGGATGCCAGAGAGTCATGGAGTCAGTGGTGTTGATCCAATACTTGATGTTTCCTACATGAGGGAGTCACTGCACAGAAGCTGCATGACTCAGACTAAGAGAGTCATGGAATTGTTTCAGTTGGGAAAGCCCTCCAAGACCATGAAGATCAACCTTCAACCCAACACCACAAGGTCCCATGGGTGCCATGCCCATACATTTCTTGAACTGCTCCAAGGATGGGGACTCCACCACCTCCCTAGGCAGTCTGTGCCAACCCCTGACCACTCTTGCACCAAAGAAATTCTTCCTCATCTCCAGCCTGACCCTCCCCAGCACAATTTCAGCCATTTCCTCACCTGATGTTAGGGAACAGAAACCATCCCTACCTGTATCCAACCTCCTCTCAGGGAGCTGCAGAGAGCAATGAGGCCTCCCCTCAGCCTTCTCTTCTCTACTCTAAACACCCCCAGCTCCCTCAGCTGATCCCCCCCAGCCCTGTTCTCCAGACCCTTCAACAGCCTCATCGCCCTTCTCTGGACCTGCTCCAGCTCCTCAATGACCTTCTTTGAGTGAGGGGCCCAAAATCTAGGCCAGTGTTTGTGATGTGGCTTGACCAGTGCTGAGGGTAAGTTCACATCCCTAATCCTGATACACACTGCTTTCAATCCAGGCCAGGATGCTGGTGGCCTTCTTGGCCACCTGAGCACACGCTGGCTCGTGTTCATCTGGCTGTCAACCAACACTCCAGCCAACATGTCAAATAGCTTTCCAGCCACTCCTCTCCAAGCCTGCAGTGCTGATGGGGGTCGTTAAGACCTGAAGTGCAGGTTGGATGTTTAAGGCCACAAGTTTTAGCAGCACTTATGCCAGGCTGTAAGGAAACAAACTTCTGCCCAAGTTGTGGAGTGTCTTTCTCTGGAGACTTTCCAAACCTTCTTGGATGCATTCATAGAATCACAGAATCATAGAATCAACCAGGTTGGAAGAGACCTCCAAGATCATCCAGTCCAACCTAGCACCCAGCCCTATTCATGGCACTAAGTGCCTCATCCAGTCTTCTCTTGAAGACCTCCCGGGACGGTGCCTCCACCACCTCCCTGGGCAGCCCATTCCAATGCCAATCACTGTCTCTGCCAACAACTTCCTCCTCACATCCAGCCTAGACCTGCCCTGGCACAGCTTCAGGCTGTGTCCCCTTCTTCTGTTGCTGCTTGCCTGGCAGCAGAGCCCAACCCCACCTGGATACAATGTCCTTTCATGTAGTTGTAGACAGCAATGAGGTCACCCCTGAGCCTCCTCTGCTGCAGGCTGCACACCCTCATCTCCCTCAGCCTCTCCTCATAGGATTTGTGTTCCAGGCCCCTCATCAGCTTTGTTGCCCTTCTCTGGACACCTTCCAGCATCTCAACATCTCTCTTGAATTGAGGAGCCCAGAACTGGACACAGCACTCAAGCTGTGGCCTGAACAGTGCTGAGTACAGGGGGCAGAAGAACCTCCCTTGTCCTGCTGGCCACACTGCTCCTGATGTAGGCCAGGATGCCATTGGCTCTCTTGCCCACCTGGGCACACTGCTGCCTCATCTTTAGCCTACTATCTATCAGTACCCCCAGGTCCCTTTCGTCCTGGCTGCTTTCCAGCCACTCAGTCCCCAGCCTGTAGCACTGCTTGGGGTTGTTGTGGCCAAAGTGCAGAATTCCTGTGCGAACTGCCCTGGGTGACCCTGCCTTGGCAGGGAGGCTGCACTGGATGATCTCTGGAAGTTCCTTCCAGCCTCTAAGGTTGTGTGACTCTGTGCAGGAGCTGAAGTGGGAATCCTTGCAGGGAGCAGTGTGGTCCTGTGTTCTAGCTCAGAGCAGCTGCTGACTTAGATGAGCAGCTTCTAAGGGAAGGTTCATCTTTTAAGTGGAAGCGCAGATGGGCGTCAGGCACAAGGAGATTTGCTGCTTCACTACCTACCCCCATGCAGATTAATGATTCACTTCAGCTCCAGCTGAATAATATTAGTGTAGGAAATTATCCTCTATAGGAGGATGCACTTTTCCCTGTCTTATGAGGCATTCATAAGGAGATACAGTGCTATAACTTAGAGGACTATTCCTCACAGTATGTGCTTCACAGATCTCGCTGCTGAGACAATTACCAGCGAAAATGAGACCCAAGTCTCATTTTGTTTCTCATCTTGAGGATTGTTGTCTATAATTTAGTCTAAATAGTCCTTTAAGCCTTTCCCATTTCCCTCCCACTCCCATAATTACACTATGGTCACATGAGCAGAGCAGGTAGAAACAACTGCAGCTGCACCAGGCAGTTGGGATTGATCTGTCTGCACTTTGATAGAATCATGGAATCATAGAACCAGCCAAGAGAGCTCCAAGCTCAGCCAGGACAACCTAGCACCCAGCCCTGCCCAACCAACCAGACCATGGCACTAAGTGCCCCAGCCAGGCTTGGCTTCAACACCTCCAGCCACAGAAACTCCATCTCCTCCCTGGGCAGCCCATTCCAATGCCAATCACTCTCTCTGGCAGCAACTTCCTCCTAACATCCAGCCTGAACCTGCCCTGGCACAGCTTGAGGCTATGTCCCCTTCTTCTGTTGCTGGGTGCCTGGAAGGAGGCTACACTCTGCTGGACCTGTACAAACCCAGATGCTCTCTAAGACTGTGCAGTTATTACAGCAGTTGACATGTGTCAGCTCACTGATGCTATGTGAAAAGTCAACCAGAGAAGCTCCATCGGTTTCCCTGTGGGAACAGAGGCTCAAGGTTCTCATTTTCTAGGAGACTTTCACAGAATCACAGAATCAGTCAGGGTTGGAAGGGACCACAAGGATCAGACAGTTCCAACCCCACTGCCCTAGATCAGGCTGGCCACAACCTCAGCCAGCCTGGCCTCAAACACCTCCAGCCATGGGGCCTCAACCACCTCCCTGGGCAACCCATTCCAGCCTCTCACCACTCTCCTGCTCAACAACTTCCTCCTCACCTCCAGCCTGACTCTCCCCACCTCCACCTTTGCTCCATTGCTCCTAGTCCTGGCACTCCCTGATATCCTGAGAAGTCCCTTCCCAGCATTTTTTCAGCCCCATTCAGATCCTGGAAGGCCACAAGAAGGTCACCTGGGAGCCTCCTTTGCTCCAGACCAAACAGCCCCAACTCTTTCAGGCTGTGCTCACAGCAGAGCTGCTGCAGCCTCTGAGCATCCTCCTGGCCCTGCTCTGGACACACTCCAGCATCTCCACAGCCCTCTTGTCCCAGGGGCTCCAGAACTGGATGCACTACTCCAGGTGGGGTCTCAGCAGAGCACAGCAGAGGGGCAGAATCACCTCCCTGGCCCTGCTGGCCACACTTCTGCTGCTGCTGCAGCCCAGGCTCTGCTTGGCTTTCTGGGCTGCAAGTGCACACTGCTGGCTCCTGTTGAGCTTCTCCTCCAGCAGCACCCCCAAGTCCCTCTCCTCAGGGCTGCTCTCCAGCCCAGCCTGTATTTGTGTTTGGCATTGCCTTGACCCAGATGCAGGAGAGTTGGCTCCAGCCAGCTGAGCAGGTGCACTGCTTTTTGGTTGTGGAAACAAACACAGCCGAGCTCGGTGCTAGGCTTCATTGGCATTAGTTCTGTGACAGCACTGAGCTCTAGCTGCCTCTATTACAGGCACTAGAACACCACTTGCTGAGCAACTCCACAGTAAGGCAAGGATTACTTTCATACAAGCAGGAGACAATTCTCCAGCTGTTTGGAAAGTCAATATTGCTTCTGTGGCATTCACTTGGCAGACCACACAAAGAGGATTAAAGGCCTGGAGAATAAATCAACCTGAAAAGGAGAGGCTGAAGGAGCTGGGGATGGTTAGTGTGAAAAAGAGGAGGCTGAGGACAGACCTCAGGGCTCTCTACAGCTACCTGAAAGGACCTTGTGGAGAGGCTGCTGCTAGTCTCTTCTCACAGGTATCTCTCACAGGTCTTTAGTGATAGAACAAGAGGGAATGGGCTCAAGTTGCACCAGAGCAGGTTTACACTGGACAGGAGGAACAATTTTTGCTATGCATGAGTAGTCAGGCCTTGGAAGAGGTTGTTCAGGGAGGAGGGGGAATCACCAGCCCTGGATGTGTTTAAAGATGGTTTGGATGTGGTGCTTGGGGATACGGTTAAGGGTGAGCCTTGTAGAGCAGGGTTCTGGGTTGGACTTGAGTGTTCCCCAGGGGCATTTCTGACCTGAACGTTTCTGTGATTCTGTGACCTGCTTTAAGAATCACAGAACTGAAAACACATTTGAGTCCAACCATCCAGCCACCACCAGGGCCATTAAACCATGTACTGAAGTGCCAAGCCCTGGGAGTCTAAATCCTCTCTCTGGTTCATCAACAAAGACGAAGATTGCATCGTCTCTCCCTGATCATCCAAGATAAAGGTTGCCTTTGTTAACCTCCTGGGCTCAGAGAGGTGCTGGCCGAAAGCTCAGGGATGCAAATCAACAGACAATGCCTTGGAGGAAATTCCTGGCCCTCAGCCTGGCCTGAATGCCCAGGATGTGTACATCTTATGTCAGCTACTCCAAAGAGAAAAGGTTTCTGTGTATTGGGGGTATGGACAGGTACAGCACAGGGAGGGGACAGAGGCCCTCCCCCGGTGCTGCCCCCAGACCCCTGCCAATGCATCAGTACACAGGAAGATCCCCTGGGAGCTGCACCTGGACACTGAGGTAAAAAACTGTACAAAAAGACAGGGGCAATACCTGCCAAAGTGTGCACCTCCACCAGAGCACCACCAGAAGGACTTCTGATGAGCTCCACAGACCATCCCTGGGCACACATCTGTCTCTCTCTCTCCCCTATCTGCGACTGATGCTAACATAATCCCAGCTCTTTTCCTTCCCTGCTTCTTCTCTTTTCCTCCACTGTTCTCTTTCTCTCTCCCCCCCTTCTCTCCCTCCCTCTGTTTTGTCCAACCTTATCCTTTAATAAGCAGTTCTGTGGTGCTCTCTGGTCTCGTTTGCACCTTAATTTCACAACATGGAAATCTATCAGAACAGATCTTGATCCTCTGATCCATCAGAACAGACCTTGCTCCTCTGAACAGTGATATCCTTAGTCTCTGTTCTCTGGACCTTGCCACAAGCCCACATGCTCTTTGAACACCTGCAGGAATGGTTACTCCACCACCTCCCTGGGCAGCCTCTCCTTGTCCAGCCTGAACAAGCCCAGCTCCCTCAGCCAGGCCTCCCAAGACCTGTTCTCCAGACACTT
Organism: Pogoniulus pusillus; assembly: GCF_015220805.1. NCBI lineage: Eukaryota > Metazoa > Chordata > Aves > Piciformes > Lybiidae > Pogoniulus > Pogoniulus pusillus. Next base: position 13,462,994 of record NC_087296.1, on the reverse strand, counting down.
CACCCAGCCTTGCTGCCCTGTTTATGTTGCTCTGGGCAGCATGTGGGTGTCCTTCAGAAATACCAGCTCTGCCCTGCTGCAGGCTTCATGTGAAGGCAGAACCACAGCAGCCTTGCACCCATCAGGTTCAGGAAGCTCTGGTACCTAGGCTGGCCAACAGTCAGCACTCACAGATCAAAGCAGTGAACACAGTGCTCCCTGACCACTAACTCTGCACTCATGTACAGACAACCACTGGACAGGCAGGATGTCAGGCAGCTCAAAGCAAGCATCACATTGCCTCTTCTTCTACAGGCTTAGGACTGGTTTCACTTTTGGGGCCCTCACTCCAAGAAGGACACAGAGGTGTTGGAGTGTGCCCAGAGAAAGGCAACAAAGCTGGGAAAGGGTCTGGAGAACAGGGCTGGGGAGGAGCAGCTGAGGGAGCTGGGGGTGTTTAGTCTGGAGGAGAGGAGTCTGAGGGGAGACCTCATTGCTCTGTACAGCTCCCTGAGAGAAGGCTGCAGTGAGGTAGGGGTTGGTCTGTTCACTCTAATAACAAGTGATAGGATGAGAGGAGATGACTTCAAGTTGCACCAGGGGAGGTTTAAGATGGAGATTAGGCAGAATTTCTTTGCTGCAAGTAGTCAGGGACTGGCACAGGCTGCCCAGGGAGATGGTGGAGGCGTTCAAGAAACTTGTGGCCATGGCACTGTGGGACATGGTTTAGTGGGCATGGTGGTGTTGGCTGATGGTTGGAGTGGATGATCTTAGAGGTCTTTTCCAAACAAATCCATTCTGTGTTTCTATGACATGAAATAGATCAAATGAGCTACTCCTGCTGCTGAGCAGAGGGTTGGTGAGTTCCAGAAACAGCTGCTCTCGTTCTCAGAGGCTGAGATCAATTCCTTGTGATGCCATGTGAGCAGCCACCCCTCTGTTCAGACACACGGGTGAGGGTTGCTGTTGTGTCTATCACTCACGAGGAAGCAGGCAGTTTTGAGACAAGGATGCTCAAACAATTGCTATTGAAGAACAACTACTCCTTTCCATTTTAGTCTCACACCAAACTTAGACAGAGAAAAGGTCTCCTTCACAAGTGGAGTACCCCTCCAGATCCCTCAAACAACCATCAAGCACAGATCTTTGCCTCTGGCCACCCTCAGGGACAGTGGCCATGGTTTCCAACACTCATCTCACAGTTAAAAACGCTGTAATTGAATAAGCAGGCACAGTAAAACACAGAGATGCTTAGCAGGATTCAGCTAACACCAGTTTAGAGCTGAACAGCTCCCCACCGCCCTGCAGTTTGCCTTCTAATGACAGCCTCTCTCCTGATCATTTGAGCAGCTTCCAACAGAAATGTTGCTGCCAGGTGGGGAATTTGGGCTGCTTGGGTCCAACATCAATTTCATTTCTTTTTCCATAGTGTAGCAACCAATTCTGGTTGCTAGCTGAGCCATCATCTCTCCCAGAAACATCACAGCTATGAGTGCCATGCAGAGTGAGGTGTCTGCAGCAGCTCGTGGGCAAAATGAAGAGGGATTGTACCACAGCAAACCTTGAGAAGCTCTGAGACTTGTGCCTACAAATCAAGCAAGTTTCCCTTTTATAGTTGGACAAAGCCTCACTCATACAGAATCAGAGACTTGTTTTGGTTGCAAAACACTTCCAAGATCATCAAATCCAACTTTCAACCTAAGACCACCACAACCATCAAACCATGTCCCACAGTGTCATGGCCACAGGTTGCTGGAACCCCTTCAGGGATGGGGACTCCAGCACCTCCCTGGGCAGCCTGTGCCAATCCCTGACCTCTCTTGCAGCAAAGACTTTTTTCCTCCTCTCCAACCTAGCCCTCTCCTGGCACAATTTCAGGCCATTTCCTCTTCTTCTATCACCTGATCCTAGGGAGCAGAGCCCAACCCCACCTCTCTCCAGCCTCCTTTCAGGGCGCTGCAGACAGCAATGAGGTTTCCCCTCAGCCTCTTCTTCTCCACTTGAAACACCCTTGGTCACAGGATCACAGGATGTTAGAGGCTGGAAGGGACCCAAGGAGATCATCATGACCAACTTCCCTGCCAGAGCATGAGCATACAATCTACCTTAGCTGCTCCTCCCCAGCTCTGTTCTCCAGACCCTTCCCCAGCTTTGTTGCCCTTCTAAGACTGTAGAATCAAGCAGGTTGGAAGAGAGCTCCAAGCTCACCCAGCCCAACCTAGCACCCAGCCCTGGCCAACCAACCAGACCATGGCACTAAGTGCCCCAGCCAGGCTTGGCTTCAACACACCCAGGGACAGCAACTCCACCACCTCCCTGGGCAGCCCATTCCAATGCCAATCTCTCTCTCTGACAACAACTTCCTAACAACATCCAGCCTGAACCTGCCCTGGCACAGCTCCAGGCTGTGTCCCCTTCTTCTGTCCCTGGCTGCCTGGCAGCAGAGCCCAACCCCACCTGGCTACAGCCTCCCTGCAGGCAGCTGCAGACAGCAATGAGCTCTGCCCTGAGCCTCCTCTGCTGCAGGCTGCACACCCCCAGCTCCCTCAGCCTCTCCTCACAGGGCTGTGCTCCAGGACCCTCCCCAGCCTTGCTGCCCTGCTCTGGACACCCTCCAGCACCTCAACTCCTACCACCTCTCAGCCCCATTAATACCTGCAGGATATGTAGTTTGTTTTAAAAGTAAGCACAGCTGAAATGATGTCAATTTAGAGCAGCCTCAGCTTTCTTCCACCTCTGTGCAGAACCACAGAGAGGCACAGGGTCCTTCCAGAACACTTTCTTCTCCTTCAGAAGAAAATGATCCTTTTAAATCCATCTCAACTTTTGCTCATGCTGTAAGTAAAAGGTGATTGTAACTCCTGTCATTTAAAATACATCTGTATACATATTAAAAGCAAAGTCTATTCAAGCACTGCTCTGTAAAATGCCAACCTGCACAGCTCTCAAGTCACCCAGCTGCTGACTATCTAAAACACATTAAGCCCAAGGAGGGGAGCTGGTACCTGTAAAGCTCCTGGCAATGTCAGCTTTGTCCTTGCCCATTTTCTCTGTTGGTATTCTCCATTACCCACCATTCAGTTGCTTTGTGCAGGCCTCAGAAGGAGCAGCTGCTTTCTCCTGACCATTTTTTGCTGCTCACCACTGGCCTCATGCACACCAGAACCCGAGGCTGAAGTTAGCAATTTCTTTTCAAGGTGCTTTTAAGTCAGGGCAAAAGCAATTTGTTTTCTCTTTATTTCCTAGGGCTAACCACTTCTTTCCCTGCAGATAGACTATGGTGAGGAAAGGAAAACTGATGGCAATGACAATATTCAAACCTTTCTTCTTCAAGCCTAGACAACAGGAGAGTAGAACTGCAAATGTGACTCTCCTGGGTTGGTGCTGAATGGTTTTTGTTGGGGTCTTTTTTTACTGCTTGATCCAAGAGCTGATCCTCAGCTTGGGTCCAGTAGCATTGAGAGCACCCAGGGTAAAGTGTACTTGTTTCTTTCAGTGAGGTTTCCACATGGTGCCCTCTCACCAGCTGCATTTCAGGGTGACCTGCCTGTTCCTCTAGCTTGAGAGGAGCTATCACAGCCTCCATCTCAAAGTTCTACAATGCACAAACCCTCAGACCTAACAGCTTCATTCATAGAGTCACAGAATGGGTTGGGTTGGAAGGGACCTCAAGGGTCCTACCCTCTGCCATCAGCAGGGACACCTCCCACTAGATCAGGCTGCTCAAGGTCTTGAACACCTCCATCAGGGTGTTCACCTCCACAGCTTCCCTGGGCAGCCTGTTCTAGTGTCTCACCAACCTCATCCTAATCTCCAGTCTCAGCCTTCCCTCTTCCAGCTCTAAACCATTGCCTCTTGTCCTGTCACTCCCAGCCCTTGTCAAAAGTCTCTCCCCAGCTCTTCTGTAGCCACCTTTAGGTACTGAAAGGCTGCTCTAAGGTCTCCCTGGAGCCTTCTCTTCTCCAGGCTGGGGAGCCCCAACTCTCCCAGCTGGTCCCCATGAGGGAGGCACTACAGCCCTCTGAGCCTTGGTTCTTGCCTGTTACAGCTTCACCTCAATTGTCTTCTGTAGGTGATTCACAGTATCACAGTATCACCAAGGTTGGAAGAGACCTCATAGATCATCAAGTCCAACCTGTAGTCTCCAATCTCTTGCTAGCCACCCATTATGGACTGCTCCATGGTAATAAGGTCTCCCTTCAGCCTTCTCTTCACCAGGCTGAGCAAACCCAGCTCTCCCACAGGTCTCTCCCAAGCCAACCAACCAGACCATGGCACTAAGTGCCCCAGCCAGGCTTGGCTGCAACACCTCCAGCCACAGAGACTCCACCACCTCCCTGGGCAGCCCATTCCAATGCCAATCACTCTCTCTGACAACAACTTCCTAACAACATCCACCCTCAACCAGCCCTGGCACAGCTTGAGGCTGTGTCCCCTTCTTCTGGTGCTGGTTGCCTGGCAGCAGAGCCCAACCCCACCTGGCTACAGCCTCCCTGCAGGCAGCTGCAGACAGCAATGAGCTCTGCCCTGAGCCTCCTCTGCTGCAGGCTGCACACCCCCAGCTCCCTCAGCCTCTCCTCATAGGGCTGTGCTCCAGGCCCCTCCCCAGCCTTGCTGCCCTTCTCCAAACACCTTCCAGCACCTCAACATCTCTCTGCAATGCAGGAGCCCAGAACTGGACACAGCACTCAAGGGGTGGCCTGAGCAGTGCTGAGCACAGGGGCAGAAGAACCTCCCTTGTCCTGCTGCCCACACTGCTCCTGAGCCAGCCCAGGATGCCATTGGCTCTGCTGCCCACCTGGGCACTGCTGCCTCCTCTGCAGCTCCTCTCTACCACCACCCCCAGCTCCCTCTCTGCCTGTTTCTTCAGGCTTCTGTCTGAGTGAGATCAGGTGTGGAAAATTTTCTTCTGAGACAAGCACTCAGCCCTGGATGACATCTGCCAGTGGTGTGCATCCATTGTCTGCTTCCCATGGAGAGGAAGCCAGGTGGAAAGCTGCAGCTGTACTTCCTACCAGTACAGACACCAGGCAGATCTCCACTGTGTTCATTGTGATGTCAAAATATTTACTGCAGCTGCTTTGTTTCCACAATTACTAATAACCAGCTATGTTTGCTGTAGATCTCCACTGGTCTGTTGCTCTGCTGCTGGTTTTCTCCTTTTCCCTTTTGCTTTTCTCCCCAAATCATTTCATGATAAACTAACTTCAGATCCAACAGTTTTCCTTTGGGTGAGAAGAACATCAAAAGGGCAGAGTAGGTTTTGATTCATCTTACAGACACTCAGTGATTGAGTTACCAGAAAATTGTCCCACTGAAGAGTCACAGAATGTCAGGGGCTGGAAGGGACCTCCAGAGCTCAGCCAGGCCAACCCCTGCCAGAGCAGTAGCACCCAGAGCAGATCACACAGAACACATCCAGGCAGCTCTGGAATGTCTCCAGAGAGGGAGACTCCACAGCCCCCCTGGGCAGCCTGTGCCAGGCTCTGTCACCCTCACAGGGACAGAATTCCTCCTCATGTTTCCATGGAACTTCCTCTGCCTCAGCTTCCACCACTGCCCCTTGTGCTGTCCCTGGCATCACCCAGCAGAGCTGGCTCCAGCCTCTGGCACTCACCTGCACATCTTTATAAGCATGACTGAGGACACCTCTCAGTCTCCCTCTCTCCAGGCTACAGAGCCCCAGCTCCCTCAGGCTCTCCCCACAAGGAAGATGCTTCACTCCATCATTTTTGTGGCTCTGTGCTGGACTCTCTCATGCAGTTCCCTGAGGTGCTTCTTGAACGGGGGGCCCCAGAACTGGACACAATCCTCCAGCTGTGGCCTCAGCAAGGCAGTGTAGAGGTGCAGGAGAACCTCCATGGCATTCCTCCTCCCTAATGACTTTTTCCCTTTGCCTTGGTGGCAAGTGTGCACATACAGATTCTGTTTCCCTTCATTAACAGAAGCTCTTTCCATAGACTGCCACACTGAGCTTTTCTAACATTGCTCTGACTCCCATCCTGCCCTTTTCCTGTCCCAGCTGAAAAGCTTCCATTCATCTTGTCACAGTTTCTTAGTTTTCTGCTGTTTGGCTTTTTTACCCCAGAGCCATTTAGCTGCACAGCCTTGTGCAGTGAAAGCAGAAGCAATCAGTGCTGCAAACCTTGTCCTCTCCCCAGCATTCTCTGTGTTGAGGCTACGTGAGAGATGTTTGTGCACACTCAGGTGTCTGTGTTTCTGCTGGTGGGGATTCAAAGTGAGTCCAATACCAAAGAGATTCTTCAGAATCAGCTCAAAAGCCTCAATTCTAATTACAGCTGGACAATGGAGAATTAAAGATTAATGAATTTAGCAGGAGGAGAGCATTGCTGACTGCTTCTCCTAATGCTTTGCAAAATGCCCCCAGCACAAGAAGGACTTGGAAGTGTTGGAGCCAGTCCAGAGGAGGCCACCAAGATGCTGAGAGGGCTGCAGCAGCTCTGCTCTGAGCACAGGCTGAGAGAGTTGGGGCTGTGCAGCCTGGAGAAGAGAAGGCTTCCAGGAGAGCTTGAAGTGGCTTTTAAGTATCTGAAGGGGGCTGCAGGAGGGCTGGGGAGGGACTATTGACAAGGTCTGGTAATGACAGGAGGAGGAAGAATGGGATTGAAGTGGCAGAGGGGAGATTGAAAGTGGATGTTAGGAAAGGGTTCTTGGCAGTGAGGGTGGTGAGAGACTGGCACAGGTTGAGGGTGGTGAGACACTGGCACAGGTTGGGGGTAGTGAGACACTGGCACAGCCTGAGGGTGGTGAGACACTGGCACAGGTTGCCCAGGAAGGTTGTGGAGCACAGAAGCACAGAAGCACAGAAGATCTTTGATCACATTGGGTACTTCTGTGCTCCACAACCTCCCTGGAGGTGCTGAGGACCAGGCTGGATGAGTCCTTGAGCAACCTGTTCTAGTGGGAGGTGTCCCTGCCTATGGCAGGAGGGTGGAACTGGCTGAGCTTTGAGGTCCCTTCCAATCTAAACCATTCTATGGCTGTGTGATTCTACGCCTCAGCCTGTACCTGGGGCTAAACTCCTGCAGTTGCTCTACCACCTGAAGACCTCTGCCCAGTAGAGAAAGGGAATGTGGAAAGGGAAAGGAAAGGAAACCCAGGGGTTGAAATGGGAACAGATTTAATGAAACAGCAAAATTGATTTCTGTGAAGGAAGGCTGAGAGCCCTGAGGCTGTTCAGGCTGCAGAAGAGAAGGCTGAGAGAGGATCTGATCAGTGTCTATAAACATCTGATTGGTGGGTGTCAAGAAGCAGGGGGCAGGCTCCTAGCAGGAGTGTCCTGTGAGAGGATAAGGGGCAATGGATGCAAACTGGAACCCAGAGTTTCAATCTCAACATGAGGAGAAATTTCTTTGCTGTGAGGGTGCTGGAGGCCTGCAGCAGGCTGCCCAGAGAGGTTGTGGAGTCTCCTTCTCTGGAAACTTTCAAGACCCACCTGGATGTGTTCCTGCCTGCCCTGCCCTGGGTGAGCCTGCTCTGGCAGGGCACTTGGACTCGATGGTCTCTGGAGATCCCTTCCAACTGCTCCCATTTTGTGACTCTTTGATCCTGTGACTCTGTCCCAGCAAAACCAGGACAGCAGTTGGACATTCTCCTCTCACTTCCAGTTATTCAGTTCCCTGTATGGTTTCAGGAATGCCACTTCCCAGAGCATAATGTGTGCCAGTAAAACAGTAAAGCCCAGGAGTTTAAGAACTTTAATTGAAGATGCTCAGAGGGCTGCAGCAGCTCTGCTATGAGGATGGCTACAAGAGTTGGGGCTCTTCACCTTTGAGAGGAGGAGGCTTTGAAGAGACCTTGGAGTGGCCTTCCAGTGTTTGAAGTGGGCTCTAGGAGGGCTGGGGAGGGACTATTGAACTTCTTTAACTTCTGGAGGTGTTTCAGGCCAGGCTGGCTGAGGCTGTGGGCAGCCTGCTCTAGGGTAGGGTGTCCCTGGGGCATGGCAGGGGGGTTGGAACTGGCTGCTCCTTGTGGTCCCTTGCAACCCTGACTGATTCTGTGATTCTATGATTCTGTGATTCCAAGTTATACTCTAGAGAGAACAGACAGCCTTGAGCTCTGTGGTAAAGGGTTGGACTTGATGATCTGTGAGGTCTCTTCCAACCCTGATGATACTATGATACTACTATGATACTAAATCCACTTCAGGAGAAGTGGGGCCACAGTCATCCCTACATGGTGCCAGAACAAATGCTGTTAGACTCCTTCTTCCCTTCCTTCAGAAGGAGGGCAGGGGACAGGATGAAAAGAGAAGATGCAGACTGAGCTAGTTGAGAATGCCTCTGCTGACTGCAGAGGGGTTGGACCAGATGACCTTTGAAGGTCCCTTCCAGCTCAGACCACTCTGTGATTCTCTGACAGAGAAGGAGACTATCAGAGCTTAAGGAACTCTAAACTGCTGAAGTGCAATTGCTTTGCAGAGAAATCAGCTACACAGGTTGTTACTCTTTGTCTTGCATGCTATGAGGAGCACCTTATGAGACCTTATTAAGCTCCAAAGAGTGCCAACCAATTCCATTTTCTTCATTAAAAAATACCTGGAAAGGAACACTTGGACACAGAACTGATCCTCCACAGCCTTGGGCAATTAAGATAAAATTCTAAGTTCAGAGCTCTCTGGCAGAGCATTAACTCTGAGCCCACCTGACACCTGCAAGCCACAGAAAATACCCCAGCACTGTGAGAAAATAATAATCTAGCAGAGCAGGAAAAGAAATCACAGCAAAACTCACACAAACACACTCCTGGTACAAGTATCTTAGCGATGCCAGGGGTGCTGGTGTCATGGGTTGTGTTTGCTCCTGCTGCTGCCTCCTGATCTGGGAAGATGAAGTCTCCCTTGAAGACAAGGGAGGTTCTTCTGCTGCTGTGCTCAGCACTACACAGGCCACACCTGGAGTGCTGTGTCCAGTTCTGGGCTCCTCCATTGCACAGAGATGTTGAGGTGCTGGAAGGTGTCCAGAGAAGGGCAGCAAGGCTGGGGAGGGGCCTGGAGCACAGCCCTGTGAGGAGAGGCTGAGGGAGCTGGGGGTGTGCAGCCTGCAGCAGAGGAGGCTCAGGGCAGAGCTCATTGCTGCCTGCAGCTGCCTGCAGGGAGGCTGTAGCCAGGTGGGGTTGGGCTCTGCTGCCAGGCAAGCAGCAACAGAACAAGGGGACAGAGCCTCAAGCTGTGCCAGGGGAGGTCTAGGCTGGATGTTAGGAGGAAGTTGTTGGCAGAGAAAGTGATTGGCATTGGAATGGGCTGCCCAGGGAGGTGCTGGAGTCGCTGTGCCTGGAGGTGCTCAAGCCTGGCTGGGGCACTTAGTGCCATGGTCTGGTTGATTGGCCAGGGCTGGGTGCTAGGTTGGGCTGGCTGAGCCTGGAGCTCTCTTCCAACCTGCTTGATTCTATGATTCTGTAAGTCCTGGGAAACATCAAGCCTACATATTACTACTCCTCCTCAGAGAGAACACCATACTTAAATCAACCTGGTTGATTCTATGATTCTGTGATTTGAGATAGCATGAGTACAGGACTGTTCTCTTTGGCAGTCTAAGCCTTTCTGGTTTGCTTCTGGAAGAGCACTGTGGAATCATAGCTTTGTTTGGGTTGGAGAAGCCCTCTAAGATCATCGAGCCCAGTCTTTAACCCAACACCACCATGGCCACTAAACCATGCTCCAAAGAATGACTAAAACATGGAACACATTAATATTGCACCATCTTTTAGGTTGTCCTTTAAAGTTTCTCTCCTATTTTCATTGCATTCTACTATTTTCATCATAGAATTGTTTGGGTTCAAAAGATCTCCTAGATCATTGAGTCCTTACCATCCCAACTAGCAACCCAACACCACCATGGCCACTAAACAAGCTAATGTTTGCCTCAGTCCTACAGAAATCTTCCATTATCCATTTAAATATGCTCAGGTTATGCTGCTTGTCCTTCATGAGCATCAACTCCTGGCCTCCATCAGTGGTTGATGATGCAAAAGGCCAAATCCCAAATGACTCTGAATGTGGCTGGTTGATTTAAGTAATAATGAAAATAAAATCATACAACAGTTTTGGGTGGAAAAGGCCTCCAAGATCATCAAATCCAACCATCAACCCAGCACCTCCATGGTCACTAAACCAGAGAATCATAGAATGGTTTAGGTTGGAAGGGACCTCAAGGATCATCCAGTTTCAATGCCCTGACATAGGCAGGGAGACCTCCCACTAGAATAGGTTGATAAAGACCTCATTCAGCCTGGCCTTGAACACCTCCAGAGAGGGAGCAGCCACAACCTCCCTGGGCAACCTGTGCCAGTGTCTCACCACCCTCACTGCAAAGAACTTCTTCCTAACATCCAATTTCAATCTCCCCTCTGCCACTTCAAACCCATTCCTCCTCATCCTGGCATTACATGACCCTGTCAATAATCCATCCCCAGCCTTCTTGTTGCCCCCTGCAGATACTGGAAGGCCACTCCAAGGTCTCCTCCAAGCCTTCTCCTCTCAAAGGTGAAGAGTCCCAACTCTTTCAGCCTGTCCTCATAGCAGAGCTTCTGCAGCCTATGAACATCTTTGTGGGCTCCTCTGGACTGGCTCCAACAGGTTGATGTCCTTCTTGTGTTGGTAGCTCCAGAACTGCAGACAGTACTCCCAAAGTGCCATGGCCACAGGTTTCTGGAACACCTCCAGGCATGGGGACTGTTTTGGTTAGAAAAGTCCTCCAAGATCATTGGAATGGGCTGCCCAGGGAGGTGGTGGAGTCACTGTCCCTGGAGGTCTTCAAGAAAAGACTGGATGAGGCACTTGGTGCCATGGCCTAGATGACTGGATAGGGCTGGGTGCTAGGTTGGACTGGCTGAGCTTGGAGGTCTCTTCCAACCTGGCTGATTCTATGATTCTAAGATCATCAAATCCAACCATCAACCCAGCACCACCATGGTCAGTAAACCATATCTCAAAATGCCACGGCCACAGGTTTCTGGAACACCTCCAGACATGGGGACTGTTTTGGTTAGAAAAGACCTCCAAGATGATCAAATCCAACTTTCAACCCAGCACCACCATGGCCACTAAACCATGTCCCACAGTGCCATGGCCACAGGTTGCTGGAACACCGCCAGGGATGGGGACTCCAGCACCTCCCTGGGCAGCCTGTGCCAAGCCCTGACCACTCTTGCACCAAAAACATTTTTCCTCCTCTCCAACCTAGCCCTCCCCTGGCACAATTTCAGGCCATTTCCTCTCCTTCTATCACCTAGGGAGCAGAGCCCAACCCCTTACCTCGCTCACACTCAGCATCTTTGCACGTCAACACCGCACAATAAACCAAAACTCATTTTCCAAAGGAGCTGCCCCCCAAAGGCCAAACATTATCTAAATGAAGACAATGCAATTATTTTCCTGTTTGTTGCCCATGAAATGAGGATGGCTAAAAGCACTCCATGAGCCATCATAATTACCAGTAACAGCACACAAACTAATGCACTCCTCCAATTTGCAGTCCATTACTTGCGGATCCGCCGCTCGTTATCCTTACCTCACAAAAAGAAGTTAAGCAGAGAGTTTTTTTTTTTCTCCTACTTGAAGCAAGGATTTAGCAACACAAACACAGCAATTACTGAATCTCCTCGAAACCAAAGGTATTGCTTTTAAAGGAGGCCTCAAAGGTTATCTGCTGACCTTCAGCGTTCAAAGTGACTCGACTGCGACGCCTGACGCTGGCTGGAGGTGTTCCATGTTTCACTGGCTGCTTTCATACAGCCCAGGAGAGAATACACAAACAAACAAACCCTCCTAATGCTCCTCAAAATCCAAGCAACTCTTAATTTTACAGTGAGAGTTCTTTAGAGTGAGGGTGGTGAGATACTGGCACAGGTTGCACCAGGGAGATCGTGGAGCACAGAAAGATCACATTCGGTGCTTCTGTGCTCCACGACCTCCCTGGAGGTGTTCAAAGTGGTGAAACACCTCCCTGGAGGTGTTCAGGGTGGTGAGACCCTGGCACAAGTTGCACCAGGGAGGTTGTGCAGCACTGGCACAAGGTGCACCAAGATCACATTGGGTGCTTCTGTGCTCCACATCCTCCCTGGAGCAGTTGAGGACCAGGCTGGCTAAGGTCTTGAGTGACTTGTTCTACTGGGAGGTGTCCTTGCCTATGGCAGGGGGTTGGAGCTGGATGAGCTTTGAGGTCCCTTCCAATATAAATCATGTCAGTTCAAGTCACTCTTTGATTCATATTGCATTCTGAGGGAGGAAAAAGCCAACATCATCATACCTGCTCTTCTTAGTTTGGAGAGTTTAGGACTAGTGCCCTAGGCTTGTGTCTTAAGTGTAAATGAGAATCATAGAATCAACCACATTGGAAGAGACTTCCAAGCTCATCCAGTCCAACCTAGCACACAGCCCTGGCCAAACAACTAGACCATGGCACTAAGTGCCCCAGCCAGGCTTGGCTGCAACACCTCCAGCCACAGAGACTCCACCACCTCCCTGGGCAGCCCATTCCAATGCCAATCACTCTCTCTGCCAGGAACTTCCTCCTAACATCCAGCCTAGACCTCCCCTGGCACAGCTTGAGACTGTGTCCCCTTGTTCTGTTGCTGCTTGCCTGGCAGCAGAGCCAAACCCCACCTGGCTACAGCCTCCCTGCAGGCAGATGCAGACAGCAATGAGCTCTGCCCTGAGCTTCCTCTGCTGCAGGCTGCACACCCCCAGCTCCCTCAGCCTCTCCTCACAGGGCTGAGCTCCAGCCCCTCCCCAGCCTTGCTGCTCTTCTCTGGACATAGAGAACAACCCAGAAGTCCTCTCCTCTGGCTCTGTAGCTGCTCACTTATAGGACATTAGCTTCTGGAACAGGTTGCCCAGAGGTGTAGTGGAGGTCCCATCCCCAGAGGCATTCAAGGTCCAATTTGATGTCTCCCTGAGCAACCTGATCCAGTCAGAGATGTCCCTGCCCACAGCAAGGGCGTGCAGAGGCTCACAGGATGTCAGGGGTTGGAAGGGACCTCCATAGGTCATCAATTCCAACCCCCTGCTACAATCTAGCTCAGGGTACACAGCAACACAACCAGACAGGCCTGGAAAGGCTCCAGAGAAGGAGACTCCACAGCCTCCCTGGGCAGCCTGTGCCAGGGCTCTGGGACCCTTCCAATCAACAAGTTCCACCTTGTGTTGAGCTGGAACCGCCTGTGCTGCAGCTTCCATCCATTGTTCCTTGTCCTATCCCAGGGAGCAGTGAGCAGAGCCTGTCCCCCCACCCTGACCTCCAGCTCTCAGCTACTAACAGACACTGCGCAGATCCCCTCTCAGCCTTCTCCTCTGCAGACTAAGCAGCCCCAGGTCCCTCAGCCTCTCCTCACCAGGCAGTACTCCAGTCCCCTCATCATCCTTTCTCCACACCTCCAGCCTAAATTTCCCCTGGTGTAGCTTGCGGCTGTGTCCTCTTATTCTGGTTCTGGCCACCTGAGAGAAGAGAGCAACCTGAGGAGAAAGTTCTTCCCTGAGAGAGTCATTGGACACTGGAATGGGCTGCCCGGGGAGGTGGTGGAGTCGCTGTCCCTGGAGCTGTTCAAGGCAGGACTGGACGTGGCACTTGGTGCCATGGTCTGGCCTTGAGCTCTGTGGTAAAAGGTTGGACTTGATGATCTGTGAGGTCTCTTCCAATCCTAATAATACTGTGACACTGTAACCTCCTCCTGGCCACAACCTCCCCTCAGGTAGTTGCAGACAGCAATAAGGTCTGCCCTGAGCCTCCTCTTCTCCAGGCTAACCAATCCCAGCTCCCTCAGCCTCTCCTCGTAGGGCTGTGCTCAAGGCCTCTCCCCAGCCTCGTCGCCCTTCTCTGGACATGCTCAAGCATCTCAATGTCCCTCCTAAACTGGGGGGCCCAGAACTGAACACAGCACTCAAGGTGTGGTCTGAGCAGTGCAGAGTACAGGGGCAGAATGACCTCCCTGCTCCTGCTGGCCACACCATTCCTGATGCAGGCCAGGATGCCACTGGCTCTCTTGGCCACCTGGGCACACTGCTGGCTCATGTTCAGGTGGGTATCAATCAGCACCCCCAGATCCCTCTCTGTCTGGCTGCTCTCAGCCACTCCAACCCCAGCCTGTATCTCTGCATGGGGTTGTTGTGGCCAAAGTGCAGCACCCTGCACTTGGAGCTATTGAACCCCATCCCCTTGGACTCTGCCCATCTGTCCAGGCGGTCAAGGTCCTGCTGCAGAGCCCTTCTGCCCTCCAACCCAGCCACATCTGCCCCCAGCTTGGTGTCATCTGCACACTTGCTGATGACTGACTCCATGCCCTCATCCAGGTCATCTATGAAGATGTTAAAGAGGATGGGGCCCAGCACTGATCCCTGAGGGACACCACTAGTGACAGCTGCCAGCTGGATGTGGCACCATTCACCACCACTCTCTGGGCTCAGCCCTCCAGCCAGTTCCTAACCCAGCACAGAGTGTTGCCATCCAAGCCATGGGCTGACAGCTCAGCCAGCAGTGTGCTGTGGGGGACAGTGTCAAAGGCCTTGCTGAAGTCCAGATAGAGCACATCCACAGGCCTCCCCACATCCACCAAGCAGTCACCTGATCAGAGAAGGAGATCAGGTTGGAGAGGCAGGATCTGCCCTTCCTAAACCCATGCTGGCTGGACCTGAGCCCTTTGCCATCCCTTAGGTGCACTCTTATCACCCCCAGGATAACCTGCTCCATCAGTTTCCCTGGCACTGAGGTCAGGCTGACAGGTCTGTAGTTCCCAGGTTCCTCCATCCCACCCTTCTTGTGGATGGGGACCACGTTGGCAAATCCCTACTCTGTCTTTGCTGCATATGAACAGCAGAGAAATCCAGAAGTTGGGAAGCTCTGATTTAGCAGACCTGACCTAAACAGCTGCATGAGTAAAATCCCTTCAGGTGCCAAAAGCAAGGATGATAATTTACTTCCAATGCCTGAGAGCTGCTCACATCTCAGCAGCTCACAGGCAGCAAGAGGCACAAATCCCCTGCTGTGAAGGCAAACCAGTTAACAACTCTAACGTTCACAAGACGTTTTCAAAGCCCACAGCTATTTAATGCTCAGGAGCTTGAACTCTAATGTCTGCTAGAAAAGGTTCAGCTGTGCTGGCTGCAAGAGGAATGCACTTGGAATCCTCCAGCATGCACCAGGCCAGCCAGGTGTTGGACAGCTTCTGCAGCAGCAAGGAGGGCTCCAGAGCCAGAAAGCTGACACTGCTTGCAGGACTCAAAGGCTCTGGCAGGCATAGAGACTACTGACCTCCAAGTGCTTCAGTGTCACAGATCCTAGGGAGCTGCCTTTGGGGCCCCTCACGCCAAGAAGGACATTGAGGGGCTGGAGTGTGGCCAGAGAAGGGCAGCAAAGCTGGGGAATGGTGTGGCCAGAAGGCCCAGGAAAGTGCTTGTGACCCTGTGCTCAGCACTGGTGAGGTCAGACCTTGAAATACAGGTACAGATTTGGGGCTCTCACTACAAGGAGGACATTAAGGTGCTGGAGGAGGTCCAGAGAAGAGCAGCAAGGCTGGGGAAGGGTCTGGAGAACAGGGCTGGGGAGGAGCAGCTGAGGGAGCTGGGGGGGTTTAGTCTGGAGAAGAGAAGGCTGAGGGGAGACCTCACTGCTCTCTGCAGCTCCCTGAAAGAAGGTTGCAGTGAGTTTAGGGTTGGTCTCTTCCTCCTGGTATTAGGTGAGAGAAGAAGAGGAAATGGCCTGGAATAGTGCCAGGGGAGGGTTAGGTTGGAGAGGAGAAAACATTTGTTTGCTGCCAGAGTGGTCAGGGTTTGGCACAGGCTGTCCAGGGAGGTGGTGGAGTCCCCATCCCTGGAGGTGTTCAAGCAACCTGTGGCCATGGCACTTGGGGACATGGTTTAGTGGTCATGGTGGTGTTGGGTTGCTGGTTGGACTGGATGACCTCAGAGGGCTTTTCCAACTGGATCAATTCTATGAGCCTATAAACTAACCATCAGAGGTGCATAAACCCCTCACAAGGATGGTTTACTTCTACTGTACTTCAGTATTGTTAGTATGTTTTGTTCATTTAAGTGTATGGTCCTGTGGCACTGCAACAAGAAACAGGCTCTTGGATAGAACCTTTTACTCATATTCATTTCTCTGTTCATTGTTTTTAAAGACCCAAACTGGGAGCAAAAAAAACCAAAACCCCAAACCCCAACACACTGAAAAATATTATCTTTTAAAATAGTTTTAAAGATGATTTCATCAAAACAGATACAAAATCATTATTTTTAATTAAGGTTTGTTAATGAAATCATTATTTTTAATTCAGGAGGTTTAATTAAATCATTACAGGCTCACAGGATGTCAGGGGTTGGAAGGGACTGAAGGAGCTCGTTGAGTCCAACTCCCCTGCCAGAGCAGGACCACACAATCCAGCTCAGGGCACACAGGAGCACATCCAGACAGGCCTGGAAAGGTTCCACAGAAGGAGACTCCACAGCCTCTCTGGGCAGCCTGTGCCAGGGCTCTGGGACCCTTCCAGGCAAGAAGTTCCCCCTTGTGTTGAGCTGGAACCTCCTGTGCTGCAGCTTCCATCCATTGCTCCTTGTCCTATCCCAGGGAGCAGTGAGCAGAGCCTGTCCCCCCCTCCTGACCCCCAGCCCTCAGATAGTTATAGACATTTATGAGATCCCCTCTCAGTCTTCTCTTCTCCAGACTAAGCAGCCCCAGGGCCCTCAGCCTCTCCTCACCAGGCAGTGCTGCAGTCCCCTCATCATCCTCACAGCCCACCCTTGGAGTCTCTGCAGCAGATCCCTGTCCCTCTTCAACTGGGAAGCCCAAAACTGAACACAGTACTCAAGATGAGGTCTCCCCAGGACAGAGTAGAGGGGGAGGAGAACCTGCCTTGACCTGCTGGACACACTCTGCTTAATGCCCCCAGACACTCTGTCAGGATCCCATTGGCCTTCTTGGCCACCAGGACACATTGCTGTGCCACGGATGTGCTCCTCCAGCACTGCCAGCTCCCTCCCCTTGGGGCTGCTCTCCAGCAGTCCCCTCCCAGCCTGGACTTCTAATTATTGCTTTTTCCAGCTAAACCCTTCACTTTAATTCACAGCCCTGGGTTACAACGAATTGGGCAGTCAGGCCTAGCCATGGAAGCAACACAAAGCTCCTTGGAGAAGCTCTCTGTGTCCTCATAACATAAAGACAACATAGAGCAAAGAGGCAACTGAGCAGTGTGAAGGCAGGGAAGCCTCTGCAGAAGCAAAGAAAGAGAAGCCTACCTGTTGGAGGTCCAATGTAATGGTCACATAATGATATTCAATTCCATTCTGGATGCTAGGGCTCTGCCACCAAGTGTTCTTGCCATCAATTGCATTTGTTATTGGATGTCTTTCTGTGGGAACAGCACAAGCACACCGAGAGAGTTGGACACGATTGCATTTGAAGGGGTTTGGATGTAAACTATGGATTTTTCATGCAGTTACAGAGATAATGAGGCAGCAATTGAGAATAAAACACAGGAAATTAATTTCTCTCTCACTGGTTGGGCACAGCCAGGCTTGTTATTGATTAAGGCAGTGGAAGATCTCGCTGCTGAGGCCAGGTTGAGGGAGTAGGAGCTTGGAGGAGAGGAGCCTCAGTGCTGTGCTAAAGATGTGCAGGGCAGTGTTGGGAGGAGGCAGCCAGGCTCTGGATGTGGGTGGTCATGGGCAGCACAAGGGGCACTGGGGGCAAGCTGGAGCAGAGCAGGTGTCAGGGGAACAGGAGGGGAAACTTTGTCAGTGTGAGGGTGCTGGAGCCTGGAGCAGGCTGCCAGAGAGGCTGTGGAGTCTCCTGCTCTGGAGACTTTCAAAGCCCACCTGGATGGGTTGCTGTGTGCCCTGCTCTGGGTCATCCTGCAAGGGCAGGGCAGGGTGGACTGGGTGAGCTTTGAAGTGCTGCTTGGGGTTGTTGTGGCCAAAGTGCAGAACCCTGCCCTTGGCCTTGTTCAATCTCATCCCATTGGTCTCTGCCCACCCATGCAGCCTGGCCAGGTCCCTCTGCAGGGCTCTCCTCCCCTCCAACAGCTTCACACCTGCTCCTAGCTTGGTGTCATCTGCAAACTCACTGATGCTGGACTCAATCCCCTGCTCCAGATCAAGATATTGAACAGGACTGTGCCCAGCACTGATTACTGGGGCACAGCACCAGTGCCAGCCACCAGCTGGATGTGGCACCATTCACCACCACTCTCTGCTGCACAAAATGCTGCAACAGAAACAAGTCAGGAACCTGAGATGTGGTGTGCAGGGAAAGCAGAGATGAAACAAGACTGGGACTTGCATTTCCTAAAGACATTTGTAAGCACACAGGGACATAATTCAGAGAAGAGCTCAGAAACCATTACAGAGGAAATGACTCAGAGATCATTGGAGCTGGCAAATTGTCTGACTCACACACACATGCATGGAAAGAGGCTTTGCTTGGTTGTCACCCACAGCAAAGCCCAAGGTGCTTGACTTGTCTTGGCCACATTTACTCTGCTGCAACCTCCCAAGTGAATCCCAAGTAACAGAGACAAGATTTTAGTTACAGAAGCAGATTCTGCCTCCATTTCAGGACCTTCAAAATTTGCTTACACAGCATTTCTGTGTTATTCAGGGTAAGACAAACTGAACTCTGCATTTGCAGGTTCTTTTCCATACACAGGTCAGTTTGTGTTTCCTGCACAACATAGAGGACAGGATAACTGCCATTCAAATAGGAACAAGGATCTGCATTTTGGAGTGGCTAACTGCCTAGAGTGGGCAAAATGGAATCACAGAATGGTTTAGGTTGGAAGGGACCTCAAAGATCAGCCAGTTCCAACCTCCTGCCATAAGCAGGGACACCTCCCACTAGAACAGGTTGCTCAAGGACTCATCCAGCCTGGTCCTGAATGCCTCCAGGAAGGTTGTGGAGCACAGAAGCACCCAATGTGATCACACATCCCTGGGCAACCTGTGCCAGTGTTTCACCACCCTCAACCTGTGCCAGTGTCTCACCACCCTCACTGTAAAGAACTTCTTCCTAACAACCAGTTTCAGTCTTCCATCTGCCACTTCAAACCCATTCCTCCTCTTCCTGGCATTACAAGACCTTGTCAAGAGTCCCTCCCCAGCCCTCCTGGAGCCCCCTGCACATACTGGAAGGCTACTCCAAGGTCTCTTCATAGGGTTTATGCTCCAGGCCTCTCCCCAGCTTTCTTGCCTGTCTCTGGACACCTTCCAGCACCTCAACATCTCTCTGCAGTGCAGGAGACCACAGCTGGACAAAGCACTGAAGGAGTGGCCTGAGCAGTGCTGAGCACAGGGGCACAAGAACCTCCCTTGTCCTGCTGCCCACACTGCTCCTCAGCCAGCCCAGGATGCCATTGGCTCTGCTGCCCACCTGGGCACTGCTGCCTCAGCTTCAGCTCCTCTCTCCCAGCACCCCCAGCTCCCTCTCTGCCTGGCTGCTCTCAGCCACTCTGGCCCCAGCCTATAGTGCTGCTTGGGGTTGTTGTGGCCAAAGTGCAGAACCCTGCCCTTGGCCTTGTTAAATATCATCCCCTTGGCCTCTGCCCACCCATCCAGCCTGGCCAGGTCCCTCTGCAGGGCTCTCCTCCCCTCCAACAGCTCCATAGCTGCTCCTAGCTTGGTGTCATCTGCAAACTCACTGATGCTGGACTCAATGCCCTGCTCCAGATCATCACTAAAGACATTGAACAGAGATGTTAGTAGTGGCTTGGGTTTTACACTGAAGAGAAAGGCACCACCCCCCCATGCTCTACAGGCTGGCAGTTGCCACAGCTCTGACCATTCTCCCAAACCTTGGCTTTAACTGAGTGCTGGCAAAACAAAATCACCTGCAAATCAAACCCAGAGCTTCTGGGTGGCTGGGACAGAAAATGGCTAACTGGAAATTGTCCTCTAAGTCTCTTCAGGAGAAACTGATACAAGATGGAGGGCTGGGAGATGAACCCACAATTAGCTGTAATCACCATTATGAAAGTTTAATTGTAATGAATGTGAAAGCACTGATTAATTGCTGGCAGGTTTTACCTGTTTGAAAGGTAAGGGGAAAACAACTCAGCTTTGTAAAAAGCCTTGGGTTGGAAATGCAGTTCAAGGACCAATCTCCCTGATGGATGGCAGGGGGAAGAAGTGGAGAGAGTGAGCCCATCAGACTCTGCTTTTTAATTTGGGCTCCCTTGTGATTAAGCAGAGAATTTGTGTTCATTTCCTACGACAGTAATTAAGGGGAGGCACTCCAGACTTGCACATTCCAGGGGGATCATTTAAAGCCTGGCTTCATTGCATGCTTCTTCTATTAATGAGCCATTTCTGCTTCAATAAAGCACTGCCTCCTGCCAAAGGAACAAGCCCAGTGAGGAGAGGGAGCTGGGGGTGTGCAGCCTGCAGAGGAGCAGGCTCAGGGCAGAGCTCATTGCTCTCTACAGCTGCCTGAAGGGAGGCTGTAGCCAGGTGGGGTTGGGCTCTGCTGCCAGGCAGCCAGCAACAGAACAAGAAGGCACAGCCTCAAGCTGTGCCAGGGCAGGTTCAGGCTGGATGTTAGGAGGAAGTTCCTGGCAGAGAGAGTGATTGGCATTGGAATGGGCTGCCCAGGGAGGTGGTGGAGTGGTCGTGGCTGGAGGTGTTGCAGCCAAGCCTGGATGAGGCACTTAGTGCCATGGTCTGGTTTCTTGGCCAGGGCTAGGTGCTAGGTTGGGCTGGCTGAGCTTGGAGCTCTCTTCCAACCTGGCTGATTCTATGATTTCAAAACCTTAAGGTGAGCTGTGGCTGGCCACAAGAGGCCAAGCACGCTGGAGCTGGGGAGACTGAAGATTTTTCAGAGGGCAGGGGTGAGGGGAAGCACAAACATAAAGGCTTCAGGTGGGATTCTGTGTTTGTGCACATCTGTGAGTCTGTGCACACACACACAGAGCACTGTGCAGCTGGTGGCAGAGGCAGGGCAGGGCAACAAAGCAATCCAGCTCTGGTCTACAGCTGGATTCTGAATTCAACTTGATGTACAAAAAGGATGCACAGATCCCTGAAAGGAGGTTGGAGTGAGGTTGAGCTCTTCTCCCTAGTACCAGGTGATAGAAGGAGAGGCAATGGCCTGAAGCTGTGCCAGGGATGGGTTAGGTTGGACATGAGGAAAAATCTCTTCTCTGCAGGAGTGGTCAGGGATTGGCACAGGCTGCCCATGGAGGTGGTGGAGTCCCCACCCTTGGAGGTGCTGAAGACATTTGTGGGCATGGCACTTGAGGACATGGTTTGGTGGCCATGGTTGTGTTGGGTTGATGGATGGGCTGGCACTGAGTCTATTGAACCCAAGGGAAGGTACCAGCAGCTTCTCACAGAAGCCACCCTTCTAGACCCCTCACTACCAAACCCTGGCCACAGAAGCTCAAGTTGGATTGGCCAAAATGTTCCAATTCCACATGCAGGCACAGAGGGGACAGGGGTCTGGTTTCACTCTCTGGCAGCATATACAAAGGGAACTCAACACAGCTACAGACACTTCATTTTTGTAAAGCTGAACTGAGGTGCTCAGCTTTAGGGATCTGAATTGGGAAGCTTAATGTGAGTAGATAAAGAATCACAGAGTGGTATGGATTGGAAAGGACCTCTGGAGATCATTGAGTCCAACCCCTCCTGCCAAAGCAGGGTCACACAGGGCAGGGCACACAGGAGCACATCCAGGTGGGTCTGGAAAGTCTCCAGAGAAGGGGACTCCACAGCCTCTCTGGCAGCTCCAGGCCTTCAGCACCTTCACACCAAAGAATTTTCTCCCCATCTTGAGGTGGAACTTTCTGGGTCCCAGTTTGTGTCCATTGCTGCTTGTCCTATCCCAGGACAGCACTGCACAGAGCCTGGTCCCTGCTTCTTGCCCCCCAGCCCTCACCTGTTTGTAACCATTGCTCAGATCCCCTCTCAGCCTTCTCTTCTGCAGCCTACCCAGCCCCAGGGCTCTCAGCCTCTCCTCATCACACAGATGTTCCAGTCCTTCATCACCCTCACAGCCTCCATTCTAATCCCTCTTAAACCGGGAAGCCCAGAACCAGACATGATATTTCAGGTGTGGTCTCAGCAGAGAGAGGAGGGATAATATCATGACACAGCAGAGGAGCAGGGGGACAGCCTCATTTCCAAAGGAAGAGGCAGACAGTGCACAGCAAAGAGCCAGCACCTGCAGGTTTGTTGGCCAAGCACCTAGAGCCCTTGGAAGAAGAGAGGCTCTTTCAAGGGAGCAAGGGGAAGGGCACGTACGGTGTGGAAGCCTGCTCCTCTGGTCACAGACACGGCACTGGGGGTTCCGTGCAGGCTGCCCGGGGACATGCTCCACGAGTTTGCAGTACATCTCCCGCCCCTTCTCTCCACAGGTGGCGTTGGTTGTGATGAGAGCATTCGTAGCCAGGTTCAGCACAGCGGGAAACAGCCCTGCAGGGAGACCAAAATGGCATGAGAAACAAAATGGCATGAGAAACAAAACGGCATGAGAAACAAAACGGCATGAGAAACAGCAGCTGTGGCTTGGCTTGGAGTGATGGGGAGAGTGGTCAGGCACCTCCCTGGGCAACATCTGCCAGTGTCTCACCATCCCCACTGCAAACAACTTCTTCCTAACATCCAATTTCAATCTCCCTCTTCCACTTTAAACTCATTGTCCCTTGTCCTGTCATTACCAGACCTTGTTAATAGTCCCTCCCCAGCCCTCCTGCAGCCCCCTGCAGATCCTGCAAGGCCACTCCAAGGTCTCCTCCAAGCCTTCTCCTCTCCAGGCTGCACAGCCCCAACTCTCTCAGTCTGTGCTCACAGCAGAGCTGCTGCAGCCCTCTCAGCATCTTGGTGGCCTCCTCTGGGCTGGCTCCAACACTTCCATGTCCTGCTTGTGCTGGGGGCTCCAGAACTGCACCCAGGACTGCAGGTGGGCTGTGAGGAGAGCAGAGCCAAGGGGCAGAATCCCCTCCCTTGCCCTGTGTCCACACTGCTCTTGCTGCAGCCCAGCACAGGGCTGTGTCTGGGCTGCACTCACACTGCAGAGCAAAAAGAGCAGAGCAAAGGGGCAGAGTCCCTTCCCTTGCTCTGCAGTCATTGATATTATGACAGCACCACTTGCATTAGTGATGTTCTTCAGGAGGTCCAAGATCTGGGCTGGTGCTCCCATGCAAGACCTCCCAACAGGTCCTGACCCTCTCTTCTGCCGTGGCAGTGTCATATTGGAGAAGTTATAACAGGAAAAGGGAAAGCAGCTCTGTGGAGAACGACCTGGGAGTGCTGGTGGGCAACAAGGTCACCATGACACAGATGATGTACTCCTCCATCCTTCAAACACTCCAGTTAGAACCCTGGAGTTGTACCTTGAACAGGAGCCAGAGATGGAGGTCAAGTGTGGAAATGCAAGGAGCAACCCAAGAGTTTTCCATAACCAAACCTTGAATTCCTACACAACTGGACATGAGAATATTGGATGCAAGTTACCTCTGGAAACTTGTCAGCAGGCACTTTGCACTCATCCTTACATCTCCCTGGGAATGCTTTTCCTGCATCTATTATATTCCATTATTCTATTCTACTACATTAATATTATAGTACATAGAAATGTTTGGGTTGGAAAAGCCCTCCAAGACCATCAACTCCAACCAACACCACCATGGCCATCAAACCATGTCCCACAGTGCCATGGCCACAGGTTTCTTGAACAGGGATGGGGACTCCACCACCTCCCTGGGCAGCCTATGCCAAGCCCTGACCACTCTTGCAGCAAAGAAATTATCCCTCATTTCCAACCTAACCCTCCCCTGGCACCATTCCAGGCTATCTCCTCTCCTTCCCCCTAATATTAGGGGGAAGAGACCAACCCTAAACTCACTGCAACCTTCTTTCAGGGAGCTGCAGAGAGCAATGAGCTCTGCCCTCAGCCTCCTCTTCTCCAGACTAGACACCCTCAGCTCCCTCAGCTGCTCCTCCCCAGACCCTTCCTCAGCTTGGTTGCCCTTCTCTGGACCTGCTCCAGCCCTTCAACGTCCTTCTTGTAATCAGAAGCCCCAAAGCTGATCACAGCATTCAAGGTGTGGCTTTGCCAGTGCCCGGTACAGGGGGAACAATCACTTCCCTGCTCCTGCTGTCCTCACCATGGCTGATGCAGCCCAGGATGCTGGTGGCCTTCTGGGCCACCTGGGCACTCCCTGGCTCACCTTCAGCTGCTCTCACCCAGGACCCAGAGGTCTCTTTCTGCTGGGCATTTTCCAGCCAGTCTGCCCCGAGCCTGCACTGCTGTTATGTTCTTTGGCAGCCCTCTGGTTACAGCTCTCTGGCACACATGCTGAGTGATGTCTCATCCTTCTCCTTCAGCATGTCTGAGTGCTCTGCTGGCCTGAGCTCTCTGTAGCAGCAAGCTATAAAGACTACAGACCCTGTGGAGAACAATCATTAAGGCTGCTCGCCCTCCTTCCCACCAAACACTGATCAAACCCTTTGAGCTGTGGCAGAACTGAGCCAGGGA
The DNA here is from genome assembly GCF_015220805.1 of Pogoniulus pusillus. Taxonomy (NCBI): domain Eukaryota; kingdom Metazoa; phylum Chordata; class Aves; order Piciformes; family Lybiidae; genus Pogoniulus; species Pogoniulus pusillus. The sequence goes on along the minus strand of NC_087296.1, from coordinate 13,438,536 downwards.
GGCAGAGGGATTTGATTTGTTGAGCGTGTACCTTAGCCCTTCACATCTCATCACATCACATCACTCAGTTTTGCATCCTCAGGAGTGTGACTTGCAGGTTAAACTAAAACAAGAACAACAGAATCTGAGGCATGGATTTGGATCATATTTGAAGACTGAAGCAGGTTGCCCAGAGAGGTGGTTGAGACCCCATCCCTGGAGACATTCAGTGTTGAACCTGACAGGGCCCTGAGCAGCCTGTTCTAGTTGGAGATGTCCCTGCTGACTGCAGGGGAGGTTGGAGAAGATGACCTCTGAGAGTCTATTCCAGCCTGATGCACTCTGTGGTTCTGTGTGTGGTTTATTTGGTGACAATTTCCCCTTGGCCCAAAGCCACCTTTCTGCAGTTCATTCAGCTCCTAACCCTACTGCATGATCATAACCTTAAACCCAGGCTTTATGCAAAACCAAACCTGCAATCATTGTACCCTGATAGATCTCCCTTTATCTTAGCTCTCCTTTTCCTCCTCCTCAGATGGACAGAACTATTCATAGGATCATAGGATCATGGGATGTTAGGGGTTGGAAGGGACCCAAAGAGATCATCCAGTCCAACCCCCCTGCCAGAGCAGGACAATCCTATCTAACACAGATCACACAGGAACACATCCAGACCGGCCTTGAAAAGCTCCAGAGAAGGAGACTCCACAGCCTCTCTGGGCAGCCTGTGCCAGGGCTCTGGGACCCTTCCAGTAGAGAAGTTCCCCCTTGTGTTGAAGCAGAACCTCTTTTGCTGCAGCTTACACCTGTGACTCCTTTTAGTGCTTTCACTCACGTCACAAAAACACAGAGTGTCAGGGGCTGGAAGGGACCTCCAGAGCTCAGCCAGGCCAAGCCCTGCCAGAGCAGCAGCACCCAGAGCAGATCACACAGGAACACATCCAGGCAGCTCTGGAATGTCTCCAGAGAGGGAGACTCCACAGCCCCCCTGGGCAGCCTGTGCCAGGCTCTGTCACCCTCACAGGGAAAAATTTCTCCTCATGTTTCCATGGAACTTCCTCTGCCTCAGCTTCCACCACTGCCCCTTGTGCTTTCCCTGGCATCACCCAGCAGAGCTGGCTCCAGCCTCTGGCTCTCACCTGCACATCTTTATCGACAAGACTGAGGGCAGCCCTCAGGCTCCTTCTCTCCAAGCCCCAAGCCCCAGCTCCCTCAGGCTCTCCTCCTAACAGAGCTGTTCCATTCCCTTCATCATCTTTGTGGCTCTGTGCTGGACTCTCTCAAGCAGTTCTGTGTCCTTCTAGAACTGGGAGGCTCAGAACTGGACACAGTACTCCAGATGCGGCCTCACCAGGGAAGAGTAGAGGTGGAGGAGAACTTCTCTCAACCTCCTCACTGCAGGTCACTCAGTGCAGTCTGAAGGAGACCTGCAGGCAGGCTGGGAAGGGGCTGTTTAGAAGGGCTTGCAGGGGTAGGATAAGAGGTTTGAAACTGGAGCAGGGCAGATTTAGGACAGATATTAGAAGGAAGTTCCTCACAGTGAGGGTAGTGAAACACTGCAATAGGTTGCCCAGAGAGGTGGTGAAGGCTCCATCCCTGAGATGCTCAAGGAGTAACTTGATGGGCCCTGAGCAACTGCTTTGATTGGAGGTGTTCTTGCTGGCTGCAGGTGATGTGTGCTGGGAGTGGGGAGAGGGCAGAAAGGGGAGAGCAGACAAATGTTGTTTACACAGAGGAGCAGGCTGGTGGGAACGACAGAACAAAGGATTGCACTTCCCAGTGTCCATCCCTTGGACTCCCTGCTACTTCTAGAGGACTTTTCTCTGTGCTTAAGACATCCAGTTTGAAACCCACAATAAAGAGAGGCAGGAGCAAGGTGGATTCAGCAGGACAAGTGGAACTCAACGTGGCACTGAGGCACAAGGCTCAGTTTACAACCCCTGGGGATGTCATGTGTAAAGAGTCATAGAATGGTTTAGGTTGGAAGGGACCTCAAAGCTCAGCCAGTTCCAATCCCCTGCCATAGGCAGGGACACCTCCCACTAGAACAGGTCAATCAAGGACTCATCCAGCCTGGTCCTCAGCACCTCCAGGGAGGTTGTGGAGCACAGAAGCACCCAATGTGATCTTCGATCACACTGGGTGCTTCTGTGCTCCACAGCCTCCCTGGGCAGCCTGTGCCACTGTCTCACCACCCTCAACCTGTGCCAGTGTCTCACCACCCTCAATGCAAGCAACTTCTTCCTAACATCCACATCCAATCTCCCCTCTGCCAGTTCAAACCCATTCCTCCTCATCCTTTCATTCCCAGACCTTGCCAATAGTCCCTTCCCAGCTCTCCTGGAGCCCCCTGCAGATACTGGAAGGCCTCAAAGCTCATCCAACTTCGACCGCCCAACACAGGCAGGGACATTTTCCCCTAGAATAGATCACTCAAGAACACATCCAACCTGCTCCTGAGCACCTCCAGGGAGGCTGTGGAGCACAGAAGCAGAGAATGTGGACAAGATGCTCTTCGAGGGTCCCTTCCAACCTGCCGCACTCTGCGCTTCTGTAATTAACCTGTTTGCCATTTGAGTACAAGCTTGGGTGGCCACGGTGCAGCTGTGCTCTGACACTGTGAGCCAGTGCCTCTCAGGTTCCCTCTAAAGCCATGTTAAACACTCTGCTGGAGCAAGGCAACCCATGAGTTACTAACCTGTCCAACTTGTCAAGCCAATCGATAGCTGAGATTTTACTGTGCAGCTCGCCGCTGCCGTATAGATTACAGCTCACTTTGCTCACCCTTTACAATCCATACACTTGTTCTTGTCTTTTTCCTCACTGCACTCCGTGGTAATGGGGCCACACAGCAGCCATCCCTGCAAGCAGGAGCAGGGTAGATGAATTAACAGCTGCAGATCTTCCCCTGTTGACTCGCAGCCTCATTATGCTCTTTTTAGGCTGCGCAAAGTTAATAGCGCAAGAGGCAGCAATCAGTCTTTGCACAGAGCCTGGCAGTTGGGTTGGAGTTAGGAACCTCATCCCCTGCAGAGTGAGCCTTATAAAAGAGGACAGAAGGATCCCACATGCAAGGAATGGCAGTACATGGCACCAGGAGAGGAAATCCTTCTACAGTCATAGACCTTATTGCTGTCTACAGCTACCTGAGGGGAGGTTGTGGCCAGGAGGAGGTTGCTCTCTTCTCTCAGGTGGCCAGCACCAGAACAAGAGGACACAGCCTCAGGCTGTGCCAGGGGAGATTTAGGCTGGAGGTGAGGAGAAAGTTCTTCCCTGAGAGAGTCATTGGACACTGGAATGGGCTGCCCGGGGAGGTGGTGGAGTCGCCGTCCCTGGAGCTGTTCAAGGCAGGACTGGACGTGGCACTTGGTGCCATGGTCTGGCCTTGAGCTCTGTGGTAAAGGGTTGGACTTGATGCTCTGTGAGGTCTCTTCCAACCTTGGTGATATTGTGATACTGTGAATGCATCAGGTTAGAAGGGACCCTCCCAGGTCATCCTGTTGGCCCTGTCTCCCTACCCCACTGTGAGCAGGCACAACCCTAACTAGATCAAGTTGCTCAGGGCCCCACCAGTTTTGACCCAGGGACTTCAAACACATCTCTGGACAACCTGTTCCAGTATTTCACCCCCCTCATTGTGCAAAGCAGCAGAAAAACAAAGCAGCCAGAAAGCTTCCAGCATCACATAGCTAAGGAACTATGACATGGCCACACAGGACTCATGCCAGGGCTCTGAGTTTAAATCTAAGAGACAAGTCAGCAACTCATCAATTACAACAGAACTGCACTCCCAGGTAACCTCTTCTATGTACAGTGCAGCTTAGGGCAAAGCCACTACAGTACAACCTTTACTGCAGCCAGAACAGGCAACAGGCATCAAAATCAGTGTGGAGATTGAGAAAGATTGGCATTGGAATGGGCTGCCTGGGGAGGTGGTGGAGTCACCATCCCTGGAGGTGTTTGAAAGGAGGCTGCATGAGGCACTCAGTGCCATGGTCTAGTTACTTAGAAAGTGTTAGGTGACTTGATGATCTCAGAGGTAAATTCCTGGATAATCCTGTGAGTGTTTCACTGAGAAGACCTTCAAGCTCACCAAGTGCAACTGCTATCTAACTACCAGGGTCCCTGCTACACCATATCCTTGAGCACTAGATCTAGATGGCTTTTAAATACAGATTGAACCACTTCCCTGGGCAGCTTGTTCCACTCTTATGGGTCCCTTTCAATTCAAGACATTCTGTGATTTTATGATACTGCTTTGTACAGCATTCTCAGCAAGTCTGCAGGTGGCACCAAGCTGTGTGGCACAGTCAACTTGCTAGAGGGCAGGGATCCATCCAGAGGGACCTGGACAGGCTGCAGAGCTGTGCCCAGGCCAACCTCATGACATTCAACAAGGCCAAGTGTGAAGTCCTGCACCTGGGTCAGCACACTCCCAAGCACAACTCCAGGCTGGGTGGGGAATGACTGAGAGCAGCCCTGAGGAACAGGCCCTGTGGGTCTGGGGTGATGCAAAGCTCAACAGGAGCCTGCAGTGTGAGTGCAGCCCAGACACAACCCTGTGCTGGGCTGCAGCAAGAGCAGTGTGGGCACAGGGCAAGGGAGGGGATTCTGCCCCTTGGCTCTGCTCTCCTCACACCCCACCTGCAGTCCTGGGTGCAGTTCTGGAGCCCCCAACACAAGCAGGACATGGAAGGGTTTGAGCCAGTGCAGAGGAGGCCACCAAGATGCTGAGAGGGCTGCAGCAGCTCTGCTGTGAGCACAGGCTGAGAGAGTTGGGGCTGTGCAGCCTGGAGAAGAGAAGGTTTCTAGGAGACCTTGGAGTGGCCTTGCACTATCTGCAGGGGGCTGCAGGAGGGCTGGGGAGGGACTATTGACAAGGTCTGGGAATGGCAGGAGGAGGAGGAATGGGTTTGAAGTGGTAGAAGGGAAATTGAAACTGGATGTTAGGAGGAAGTTGTTTGCAGTGAGGGTGGTGAGACACTGGCACAGGTTAAGGGTGGTGAGACACTGGCACAGGTTGCCCAGGAAGGTTGTGGAGCACAGAAGCACAGAAGCACAGAAGCACAGAAGATCTTTGATCACATTGGGTGCTTCTGTGCTCCACAACTTCCCTGGAGGTGCTGAGGACCAGGCTGGATGAGTCCTTGAGCAACCTGTTCTAGTGGGAGGTGTCCCTGCCTATGGCAGGAGATTGGAACTGGCTGAGCTTTGAGGTCCCTTCTGATCCAAACCATTCTGTGAACCTATGAAATAAGGCTTTGCTTTTAAATTGCACTGGTTGTGCAACCCTGATCACTGGAGGAAGCAAGGAAATTAGTCCTGCTTGCCAGTACTTAATAAATTAATATTCCTACAAGAGAAGAATGAATGAGACTCATAGAACCACAGAGTGCAGCAGGATGGAAGGCCACCTTGCCCAGCCCCCCTGCAGTGGGCAGAGGCATCTCCAATTAGATCACATTGCTCAGGGTCCCTTCAAGTTTGTCCTTGAATGTCTCCAGGGATAAGGTCTCCACCTCTTGAGTACTGTGTTCAGTTTTGGGCTCTCCAGGTCAAGAGGGATCTGCTGGAGGGGGTCCAAGGGTGGGCTATGAGGGTGATGAGGGGACTGGAGCGCACTGCCTGATAAGGAGAGGCTGAGGGACTTGGGGCTGCTTAGTCTGGAGAAGAGAAGACTGAGAGGGGATCTAATAAATGTCTATAACTATCTGAGGGTTGGGGGTCAGGAGTTGGGGACAGGCTCTGCTCACTGCTCCCTGGGACAGGACAAGCAGCAATGGATGGAAGCTGCAGCACAGGAGGTTCCAGCTCAACACAAGGGGGAACTTCTTGACTGGAAGGGTCCAGAGCCCTGGCATAGGCTGCCCAGAGAGGTTGTGGAGTCTCCTTCTGTGGAGCCTTTCCAGGCCTGTCTGGATGTGTTGCTGTGTGCCCTGAGCTAGATTGTGTGGTCCTGCCCTGGCAGGGGGGTTGGACTTGACAAGCTTCTTGGATCCCTTCCAACCCCTGACATGCTATGTGCCTGTGTGATCCACCACCTCTCAGGGCAACCTGTCACACTATTCCACCATTCTCATTGCAAAGAACTTCCTCCTGATGCCCAACCTAACTCTGCCCTGCTGCAGTTTACAGTTCTAGCACTCCAGAAGATGAAAGCACTGTCTTGAATCCTTCAGTTAACCTCTTTGAACAGGAATTAAGCACGAGAATGTCCATAATGCTGGTATAAACCATTCACCCTTCCTAAGATTCCCATCTCAGCAAGCACAAATCCTCAGGGAGAAGGCAAGAGAGCTCAAGACAGCTTAGCTGCTTTGTTATCAGAAAACTTTGCCTTATTTTTCATGATGGTAATCAGCAAGCAGCAATATTGCAAAACTGCTGCACTGTTTTGTGCATCTTCACATTGAATTCCTCACTAAATGACAAAGTTTACTGAGCTATCAATCCCTCCTTGAATTGTATGAGCATCCTGCTCAGGAAAGCCTTCCCAAGACATGACTGACTATAATTACAGACAGCTCTTTGCTCTTTATTGCCAAATACCTTCAGTAATCATTTGCTCCAGTGCAAAGCCTGGGTAAAATGCCTCTGAGTCACAAACACATTATCTCTATTTTGGGGAGCTCAAGTGCAAGCAGCAAAATTCACCTCCTGTCAACTGCCAGCTACATCATTTCTCTCCCTCCATTGTGGCACTGGCAAGGAAAAAAAGGGGGAAGGAAAAAAAAAACCCCAAGCAGATTAGCATTCAATTCCACCTGTAAAAAACTCTCACCATGCCAGCAACTGCACAGAGGAACTGGGTGGGAAAGATTGGTTTGTAGTTCAGCAGGGATTTTAGCAGCTTGGGTTCAATTTCTGCCTAGCAATAGACTTGAGGGGCATGAAGAGAAAAAAAGGCAGCCTCACAGCCCACCTAGAGCAGGGCCATGGAAATGCCCAGGGGCTGTGGGAGCTGGGGATGTTCAGCCTGGAGGAGAGAAGGCTCCAGGGAGGTCCAGTAGTGACCTTCCAGTGTCTGAAGGGGGCTACCACAAGGCTGCAGAGAGACTTAAACAGTCCTGCAGTGATAGGACAAGGAGCAATGACCTGAAATGAGAGCAGAGCAGATTTAGGCTGGATGTTAGGAACAAGTTCTGCACCATGACGGTGGTGGAACACCGCAACGGGTTGCCCAAGGAGGTGGAGGAGGCTCCATCCCTGAAGATATTCAAGGTGAGACTCAGCAAGGCTCTGGGCAACCTGATCTACTTGAGGATGTCCCTGCTGACTGCAAAGGAGTTGGACTGGATGAGCTTTGGAGCTGTCTTCCTACCCAGCCCATTCTATGCTTCTGTGACTCTCACCTGTGAACCTATGGCTGCCTCCTTGCTTTCCACTTCAGTTCTGAAGCATGGGACATATTCCATGGAGCTTTTGGAGCATGCAAGCCCAACTGACTGCTTGGCATTGCCAAGTGATTCAACTGAAAGTAACACAGGCACTTGGTGTACCATGCAAGTGTCACTGTGAAGGCTGCTCAGCCCTCTGCAGAATTGCTGGCAATAAGGTGACCTCTGGAGGTCCCTTCCAGCCTGGACCATTCCATGATTCTATCATATTGTAACAGAAATAGTTTCAGAAATCACCTGGCAAAAATGAAAAGCAACAGGAAGAGCTGGGGGTGGCCTGCAGACTCCAACAGACTCATGGGCCCCTCAATTCAAGAGAGATGTTGAGGTGCTGGAAGGTGTCCAGAGCAGGGCAGCAAGGCTGGGGAGGGGCCTGGAGCACAGCCCTGTGAGGAGAGGCTGAGGGAGCTGGGGGGGTGCAGCCTGCAGCAGAGGAGGCTCAGGGCAGAGCTCATTGCTGTCTGCAGCTCCCTGCAGGGAGGCTGTAGCCAGGTGGGGTTGGGCTCTGCTGCCAGGCCACCACCAATAGAACAAGGGGACACAGTCTCAAGTTGTGCCAGGGCAGGTCTAGGCTGGATGTTAGGAGGAAGTTGTTGTCAGAGAGAGTGATTGGCATTGGAATGGGCTGCCCAGGGAGGTGGTGGAGGCACCGTCCCTGGAGGTGTTCAAGAAGAGACTGGCTGAGGCACTTGGTGCCATGGTCTGGTTGACTGGCTAGGGCTGGGTGCTAGGTTGGGCTGGATGAGCTTGGAGGTCTCTTCCAACCTGGCTGATTCTATGATTCTATGTTGGATACTGTCACTGTCCTGTGCAGCAGAGTATGGTGCCAAAGAGCTGAATACATTGTCAGGCTTCTAAAGGATTCCTGGATCAAGCATGGGAATATCTACGGAGCCACAGTGCTGCTGTGCTTGGCAGAGACCTTTGGGATCAACTCCACCACGATCACCAAACCATGCAAACCACATCCACACATCTTCTAAATACACCCAGGGGTGGTGGCTCCAGCACCTCCCTGGGCAGCCTGTTGCACTGCTTGATAACCCATTCTGGGAAGAAATTGCTCCTAATATCCAACTTGAACCTCCCCAGCACAATTTCAGGCCACTTCCTCTTGTCCAGTCACTTGCTGGACATCAGAAGAGCCCAATCCTCACCTCATTCCAACCTCCTTCCAGGGAGCTGTATGGAGCAATGAGGTCTCCCTTCAGCCTCCTCTTCTCCAGACTAAACACCCCTAGTTCCCTCAGCTGCTCCTCACAAGACTCATGTTCAAGGCACCCTCACCAGCTTTGCTGCCCTCCACTGGACATGCTCAAACACTTCAATGTCCTTCCTGAAATGAGGGTCCCAAAACTGAAGACAGGCACTTAACTAAGGAGTTGTGAGCTCACCATTACCAGTAAAGGGAGACAGGAGGTGGACAATCACTGCACTACTGCTGCTGGCCACACTGTTCCTGATGCAGGCCAGGATGCTGTTTGCTGGTCACACAGCTGTCTCCTGCCCAGCCAGCTGTGAACCAGCACCCCCAGGACATTTTTTGCAGGGCATCTTTCCTTCCAGCAACTCTGCCCCAAGCCTGGAGTGTTCATGGGGTTGGTGTGCCCCAAGTGCAGCACTCAGGACTTCACAAAGACATTGAGGTGTTGAAGCATGTCCAGAGAAGGGCAAGGAAGCTGGGGGAAGGTCTGGAGAACAAAGCTGGGGACAAGCAGCTGGGGGAGATGGGGTGGGGGTTAGTGTGGAGAAGAGGAGGCTGAGGGAGACCTCATTGCTCTCTACAGCTCCCTGAGAGGAGGCTGCAGCCAGGTGAGGTTGGTTTGTTCAACAAGTGACAAGATAGGACAAGAGGAAATGGCCTCCACTTGTGCCAGGGGAGGTTTAGGTCAGAGATGAGGGAAAATTTCTCCACTGAAAGGGTTGTAAATTACTGGAACAGGCTGCTCAGGGAAGTCTTTGAAGAGCCACCCCTTGGAGGTATTTGAAAGCTTTGTGCACATGGTGGTCAGGGACATGGTTTAGCAGTGGAGTTGGCAGTGTTAGGACTGAAATGGCTGGATTCAGTCTTGGGATTGTTCAGGCTGGGAAAGACCTTTCTGATTCTATGAATTAATTCTGTAATAAGATTTTTATTCCACAGTCAGGAATAGATTAGAAACTAATTAGATTAACACAGAGAAGGGCTCCTTTGGGGCTGCTAAAGCTGAAGGGCTTGGGTGTTCCCTTGTCCAGTCACAATATCCCTACCTCTCTGTCTGCTGCAGAGGTTTACCCAGGGAGGCATCACTCTGCTCCTCTCTCACCCTCTTCCCCATTATGGTCTCCTATATACACCTGGAGTTGTTCCTTATTAAGGCCAGTAACACACAGAATCATAGAATGGTTTGGGTTGGAAGGGACCTCCTAAGCTCATCTAGTCCAAGCCCCTTACTAGGGGACACCCTCCACTAGATCAGGTTGCTCAGAGCCCTGTCAAGCCTCACCTGGAGTATCTCCTCCAGGGATGGGGCCTCAACTTCCTCAACTTTCTCTGTGTTCCATCATCTCTCTTGTAGATCTCCTTAAGTCCTGGAAAACAGCTAATAAGCTAAGTGGCCTTCAGAGGACACTGCAGACTCACCTCATTTCCCTGGCTGAGAGGCAATGCTGAGACTCCAGTGAGAAATGAAAGCTCCTAACTGCATCTTCAGCTTCAGTGAGCTGAGGGTTGGGCTCTTCTCTCTAGTATCAGATGACAGGAGAGAAAGTGGCCTGAAATTGTGCCAGGGGAGGGCTAGGTTGGAGAGGAGGAAAAGCTTCTTTGCTGCAAGAGTGGTCAGAGATTGGAACAGGCTGCCCAGGGAGGTGGTGGAGTCCCCATCCCTGGGAGTATTCATGGCCATGGCACTTTGGGACATGGTTTAATGGCCATAGTGGTGTTGGGTCAGTGGTTGGACTTAGTGATATTAGATGTCCTTTCCAACTGAAAGGTGAGTCTTTGATTTACAGAGAGATGAAGGAAAGAATTGGATAACTGAGTGAGGAAGACTGGGAAAAGGAGAGAAAGAAAATAGGACAGAGCACTGCAACTAAATACTGAAAGAAGGCTCTGGAACCTTTCTTCTTGGCAAGTAATGGTTGGCATATGAAGGTTTGCACTCAGTAATACTGCATGTCCAGGATGTGGCCACAGAGTGATGAAATCAGTGCCCTGGGACACTGAGGGCAGAACCAGTGTGTGAAGTGTTAACTTGAAAAGAATCAGCACTCCTCTTCAACAGCACTTTAAAAATAGAATGGTTTAGGCTGGAAGGGACTTCAAGGACCACCCAGTTCCAACCACCTGCCATAGGCAGGGACACCTCCCACTAGAACAGGTCTCTCAAGGCCTCATCCAGCCTGGTCCTCAACACCTCCAGGGAGGTTGTGGAGCACAGAAGCACCCAATGTGATCTTGGATCACATTGGGTGCTTCTGTGCTCCACAACCTCCCTGGGCAACCTGTGCCAGTGCCTCACCACTCTCAACCTGTGCCAGTGTCTCACCACACTAAACCTGTGCCAGTGTCTCACCACCCTCACTGCAAACAACTTCTTCCTAACATCCACTTTCAATCTCCCCTCTGCCACTTCAATCCCATTCCTCCTCATCCTGGCATTACCAGACCTTATCACTAGTCCTTCCCCAGCCCTCCTGGAGCCCCCTTCACATTCCAGAAGGCCACTCCAAGGTCTTCTGGAAGCCTTCTCTTCTCCAGGCTGCAGAGCCCCAACTCTCTCAGCCTGTCATAGAATCAGCCAGGCTGGCAGAGAGCTCCAAGCTCAGCCAGCCCAACCTAGCACCCAGCCCTTGCCAGTCAACCAGACCATGGCACTAAGTGCCCCAGCCAGGCTTGGCTTCAACACCTCCAGCCACAGCCACTCCACCACCTCCCTGGGCAGCCCATTCCAATGCCAATCACTCTCTCTGACAACAACTTCCTCCTAACAGCCAGCCTAGACCTCTCCTGGCACAGCTTGAGGCTGTGTCCCCTTCTTCTGTTGCTGGCTGCCTGGCAGCAGAGCCCAACCCCAGCTGGCTACAGCCTCCCCTCAGGGAGCTGCAGACAGCAATGAGCTCTGCCCTGAGCCTCCTCTGCTGCAGGCTGCACACCCCCAGCTCCCTCAGCCTCTCCTCACAGGGCTCTGCTCCAGGCCCCTCCCCAGCCTTGCTGCCCTTCTCTCAACACCTTCCAGCACCTCAACATCTCTCTGCAATGCAGGAGCCCAGAACTGGACACAGCACTCAAGGGGTGGCCTGAGCAGTGCTGAACACAGGGGCACAAGAACCTCCCTTGTCCTGCTGCCCACACTGCTCCTGAGCCAGCCCAGGATGCCATTGGCTCTGCTGCCCACCTGGGCACTGCTGCCTCCACTTCAGCTCTTCTCTCCCAGCACCCCCAGCTCCCTCTCTGCCTGGCTGCTCTCAGCCACTCTGGCCCCAGCCTGGAGTGCTGCTGGGGTTGTTGTGGCCAAATTGCAGAACCCTGCCCTTGGCCTTGTTCACTCTCATCCCCTTGGCCTCTGCCCACCCATGCAGCCTGGCCAGGTCCCTCTGCAGGGCTCTCCTACCTTCCAACAGCTCCACAGCTGCTCCTAGCTTGGTGTCATCTGCAAAATTACTGATGCTGGATTCATTCCCCTGCTCCAGATCATCAATAAAGATACTGAACAGGACTGTGTAGGGAACACCACTAGTGACTGGATGTCCTCACAGCAGTGCTACTGCAGCCCTCTGAGCACTTTTGTGGCCTCCTTCCAAACTAGAAGACAAACTGGTTTCTCAGCTCTGGGCTTTCTCTCTGTCTTACTCAAGTAGGAGAGCTGAGAAAATGTTCTCCTGCCCCAAAGCAAGCTCCAGTCCGACCTGCATTCCTCTTCTCTCTTCCAAACAGACCAATATTTGGCACTATCTATTTCCTTCCATCTTCCCCAAATATCCCCAGCCTCTTCAAAGGCACAGAGGACACAGCCTGCCTAAACATCTCTAACTCTTTGAGCCCATCTCCCCAGGCTGGCAAGCACTCTGAGCCGTTCCTGCAGCCACGCAGGGCTCTCTGCTGCTGAGTTTCTGCTAAATGACAGAAGAGAAGATGTCAATTTTCAGATCTTCTAAGGAAGTGTCAGGAGTGGAAAAAAAGTAAGAGAGGAGAGGGTTGTCTGCAGCTCAGAGCTCTGCCAGGCTGCAGGGACGCAGTGAGGAGGAGAAACTGGGACAAACCCAAACAAACTGTTGCAGAGCAGAGCAGCTTCCAGCTGCACATGGCGGGGAAGGGCTGAACGGGCTCCAGCCGCAGCCCAGGGCAGCAGCTACCAAAGCAGCCCCACTGCAGAAAGAGCTTTCCAGACACACAGCTTGGAGGTGGAAGGCAGGGGAAATCCAGGGGGAAAATAAACCTAAATAAAAGCTTAAGAAACAAAGGGTGACAAAGCTGGAGAGAAGCCTGGAGCACAGCCCTGTGAGGAGAGGCTGATTGAGCTGGGGGGGGTGCAGCCTGCAGCAGAGGAGGCTCAGGGCAGAGCTCATTGCTGCCTGCAGCTGCCTGCAAGGGAGGCTGTACCCAGGTGGGGTTGGGCTCTGCTGCCAGGCACCCAGCAATAGAAGAAGGGGACACAGCCTCAAGTTGTGGCAGAGCAGGTCTAGGCTGGATGTTAGGAGGAAGTTGTTGGCAGAGAGAGTGATTGGCATTGGAATGGGCTGCCCAGGGAGGTGGTGGAGTGGCTGTGGCTGGAGGTGTTGAAGCTAAGCCTGGCTGGGGCACTTAGTGCCATGGTCTGGGTGATTGGCCAGGGCTGGGTGCTAGGTTGGGCTGTCTGAGCTTGGAGCTCTCTTACAACCTGCTTGATTCTGATTCTATGAAATGTTTCAGCCCCACTGGTGTCAGCTCCCCAACCCCCCTGCACATCACAGAGCTGCTCAGTGCCTGCCCTTCTGCCTTCCAAAGGGGGCAGAGATGGAGCTGGTGAGGTGCAGTGGTACAGGGGGCTGTAACTGCCAGGCAGTTTCCTCTCTTCATGCTATGTTACATTACATACATCCCCCTGCATATCAGACACCAACACAGCAGCATCCTGGCCTGGATGCACAGTGGTGCAGTCAGAGGGACCAGGGAAGCGATTGTGCCTCTGTACTCAGCACTGGTGAGGCCAGACCTCATAGACTGGGTTGTGATTTGAGTCCCTCACTCCAAGAAGGACACTGCATACACTGAGTTGCTGGACCATGTCCAGAGAAGGGGAACAAAGTTGGTGAAGGGTCCAGACAATGGATCTGGTGAGGAGAGGCTGAGGGACCTGGAGTTTTTTAGTCTGGAGAAGAGAAGGCTAAAGGGAGACCTCACTGCTCTCTAAAGGAGGTTGCAGTGAGCTGGGAGTTGGGCTCTGCTCCCTGCTCTCAGGTGGTAGAAGGAGAGGAAATGTCCTGAAATTGTGCCAGGGGAGGGTTAGGTTGGAGATGAAGAAAAAAGTTCCTTGGTACAAGAGTGGTCAGGGATTGGCACAGGCTGCCCAGGGAGGTGGTGAAGTCCCCATCCCTGGAAGTGTTCAAGAAATCTGCTAGCCATGGCACTCTGAGATGTGGTTTAGTGGCCATGGTGGTTGGGCTCAATGACCTTGGAGAGCTTTTCCAATCATATCAATTCTATGAGATAATGTAGAACCCTGACCCAAAGTGTGACTCAAAACCAATCAATCCTTACACAGTAAGAGATGCACCTCAAAAGATGTCTGCCCACTACCTACTAATCCTGCCCTGCCTCTCCACAGCTGACAGCATTTGGCATCTGTAAGGACTTTCTTGACTTCAACAGCAAACCCAAACCAGTTTTACAGGTTGAGGAGACAGAGTTACAATTTTTCCCCCCCAAAATTACAAAGCCTTTTTCTTACTGCAGCATTACATTGTGTAAAATAAATGAGCATTCTCCTGGTGCTGTCATCAATTTCCTTTTCCTAGAGCTGTCACAGAAGGTTGTTTTGCAAGGCAGAATGAGAAATCAAAGTGTGTAGGTAAAGATGCAATCCTGTCCCTTTGACATCCGTGGCAGAACTCCCACTGAGTCAAAAACCCCAAGCACAAAGGTTTAATGGACAACTCATTTCCAAAGGCATTTACATGCCCAAGCACTCAGGCACCTACTGATTTGTCAAAGGCATGGCTGCATTTGGGCACAAATCCTCAAGTGCAGACCTCCAGTTGTACAAATCCTCTGCCTGTGGGAAAGGGAGCACTGTGCATGAAGGGGCAGCAGCTCCCTCCAGACAGCAACCCTGTGCTGGGCTGCAGCAGGAGCAGTGTGGGCAGCAGGGCAAGCAAGGGGATTCTGCCCCTTGGCTCTGCTCTCCTCTCCTCACACCCCACCTGGAGTCCTGGGTGCAGTTCTGGAGCCCCCAGCACAAGCAGGACATGGAAGTGTTGGAGCCAGTGCAGAGGAGGCCACCAAGATGCTGAAAGGGCTGCAGCAGCTCTGCTCTGAGGACAGGCTGAGAGAGTTGGGGCTGTGCAGCCTGGAGAGGAGAAGGCTTGGAGGAGACCTTGGAGTGGCCTTGCAGGATCTGCAGGGGGCTCCAGGAGGGCTGGGGAGGGACTATTGACAAGTTCTTGGTTTCGTAGTGCCAGGAGGAGGAGGAATGGGTTTGAAGTGGCAGAGGGGAGATTGAAACTGGATGTTAGGAAGAAGTTGTTTGCAGTGAGGGTGGTGAGACACTGGCATAGGTTACCCAGGGAGGTTGTGGAGCACAGAAGCACAGAATGTGATCAAAGGCACATTGTTGTGCTCCACAACCTCCCTGGAGATGTTCAGGACCAGGTTGGATGAGTCCTTGAGCAACCTGCTCTAGTGGGAGGTGTCCCTGCCTGTGGCAGGGGACTGGAACTGGCTGAGCTTTGAGGTCCCTTCTAACCTAAAGCATTCTATGGATCTATGATTTCCTTCTATTACCCACATCACCGTCATTAAAAGCTTTGCCATGCAATAGCATAGTCCTAGTCAACCAAGCAAGCCTAACAAGGACAAGTAAAAGCAGCTCTGAGAAGCAAAACTCATCTACTGCAGACAGAGATTCTCCCAAGCTGTCTCCTGGGTAGTACAGATCAATTCACAACTTCCTCAACTGCTTTCCATAGCTAAAAGCATCCATTTGTCCCCAGCTCCCACATCTCCATGTCACCTATCCCAGATATCCCAGATCCTAGGATCTAGTCTGGGATTCTCCCAAGCTGTCTCCTGGGTAGTACAGATCAATTCACAACTTCCTCAACTGCTCTACATAGCTAAAAGCATCCATTTGTCCCCAGCTCCCAGGATCTAGTTTGGGATTGTCCCAAACTGTCTTCTAGGTGGCACAGATCAATTCACAGCTTCCTCAACTGCTTTCCATAGCTAAAAGCATCCATTTGTCTCCAGCTCCCACATCTCCATGTCATCTATCCCAGATATCCCAGATCCTAGAGATATCTCAACATCTCTGTACTCAGAAAGCCACTGAAGGTTTGGTTTTCCCTCACCTGCCAAGCAAGGGCATGGGAGAGGAATCTGAATGATTTGCCTACCTCAGCTCCCACTGAAGGAGAAAAACAACAGGATTGTGACACTGCATAAAAATGAAAACCAAAAGCCACCAAACCCCCAAACCAAACCAACCAAAAACCCCTCCCAACAAAAAAACCCCAATCCTCCCCATCCCCCAAACAAACAACCCCTAAAAAACAAAACCCAAACAATCCAAAAGATAAAGTCAACAGCAAAAATCAACCACCCCTGGAGGTGTTCAGGAAAGGTGTGGCCATGGCACTCTGGGACATGGTTTAATGGCCAGGGTGGTGTTGGGATGATGGTTGGTTGGACTGAGTGATCCAAGAGGGCTTTTCCAACCAAGACAATTCTATGCCTCTATTGTTTTGTTCCCTAAATTGAACTGTGGCTCAATGGGAAGACCAAATGAAGTCTGAGCAGGTGGCTGCCAGCAAGCCAGTGACAATGTCCCACAGTTTGGGATTCACACAACATGTGCAACCTGGTATAAAGTTTCTGCCTGGAACTGCCCAAGGCATAGAATCATAGAATCAAGCAGGCTGGAAGAGAGCTCCAAGCTCAACCAGCCCAACCTAGCACCCAGCCCTGGCCAAGCAACCAGACCATGGCACTAAGTGTCCCAGCCAGGCTTGGCTGCAACACCTCCAGCCACAGCCACTCCACCACCTCCCTGGGCAGCCCATTCCAATGCCAATCATTCTCTCTGACAACAACTTCCTCCTAACATCCAGCCTGAACCTGCCCTGGCACAGCTCCAGGCTGTGTCCCCTTCTTCTGTTGCTGCTTGCCTGGCAGCAGAGCCCAACCCCACCTGGCTACAGCCTCCCTGCAGGCAGCTGCAGACAGCAATGAGCTCTGCCCTGAGCCTCCTCTGCTGCAGGCTACACACCCCCAGCTCCCTCAGCCTCTCCTCACAGGGCTGTGCTCCAGGCTCCTCCCCATCCTTGTTGCCCTTCTCTGGACTCCTTCCAGTGTCTCAACATCTCTCTTGAATTGAGGAGACAAGAATCAGAGAAACCTCACTCCAGGTGAGGCTTCAGCAGAGCAGAGCAGAGGGGTAAAGTCACCTCTCATGAGCTCCCTGAGGAGCCTTGTTGAACCTCAACCCGTTGGCCTTGGGCCATCAATTCACCCTGTCCAGATCCCTCTGCAGAGCCTTCCTACCCTCCCGCAGATCCACACTCTCAGACAGCTTAGTGTCATCTGCAAACTCACTGAGGATGCCTCAACCTCCTTACCCAGATAATTCATCAAGACTCTAAAGAGAAGTGGCCCCAGAACTGAGCCAGCAGCAGACCAGCAGCATCCCTGGGGACTCTGGACGAGAGCAGGGAGCACCTCCTGATTTTCTACCCCAGTAATTCTTCCAGCCTTGCCTAAAAGTGTCCTTATTGATGAGTTTTTATCCATTTGCTGGAGAAAATTAAAGCTCATATGCCAGACAATTATTAAATTCAAAAGGCAGTGGAGATCAGTTTAATATCCTGGCAGAGGAAATTCTCTTTCATTAGGAAGAGAGAAGCCATCCAGTTATTGGAAAGATAACAGAAACACACATTTCAATTAATCCTTCATATGATAGAAGAACCCCTTGGGTCACCTGCAGCCAGCTACTCAGCTCAGCTCAGCACTACTCACAACTGTTCCCTCAGAGAAATCTCTGAGCTGTGTTTCCTCCTGGACTTCAGCAAAGCCTTTCACACTGTCTGCCACAAGAAGCTCCTGGCAAAGCTGGCAGCTCATGGTTTGGACAGATTCACTCTGTGCTGGTCAAGAACTGGCTGGATGGCAGAGCCCAGAGAGTGGTGGTGAATGGTGCCACATCCAGTTGGCAGCTGGCACCAGCGGTGTTCCCCAAGGATCAGTTCTGGGCCCAGTCCTGTTCAATATCTTTATTGATGATCTGGAGCAGGGGATTGAGTCCAGCATCAGTGAGTTTGCAGATGACACCAAGCTAGGAGCAGCTGTGGAGCTGTTGGAGGGGAGGAGAGCCCTGCAGAGGGACCCGGCCAGGCTGGATGGGTGGGCAGAGGCCAAGGGAATGAGATTGAACAAGGCCAAGTGCAGGGTTCTACACACACACAACAACCCCAAGCAGCACTACAGGCTGGGGCCAGAGTGGCTGGAAAGCAGCCAGGCAGAGAGGAAGCTGGGGGTACTGGTGGGTAGTAAGCTGAAGATGAGGCAGCAGTGTGCCCAGGTGGCCAAGAGAGCCAATGGCATCCTGGGCTGGCTCAGGAGCAGTGTGGGCAGCAGGACAAGGGAGGTTCTTGTGCCCCTGTGCTCAGCACTGCTCAGGCCACACCTGGAGTGCTGTGCTCAGTTCTGGGCTCCTCCATTGCAGAGAGATGTTGAGGTGCTGGAAGGTGTTTGGAGAAGGGCAGCAAGGCTGGGGAGGGGCCTGGAGCACAGCCCTGTGAGGAGAGGCTGAGGGAGCTGGGGGTGTGCAGCCTGCAGAAGAGAAGGCTCAGGGCAGAGCTCATTGCTGTCTGCAGCTGCCTGCAGGGAGGCTATAGCCAGGTGGGGTTGGGCTCTGCTGCCAGGCAGCCAGGGACAGAAGAAGGGGACACAGCCTCAAGCTGTGCCAGGGCAGGTTCAGGCTGGATGTTAGAAGTAAGTTATTGGCAGAGAGAGTGATTGGCATTGGAATGGGCTGCCCAGGGAGGTGGTGGAGTGGCTGTGGCTGGAGGTGTTGAAGCCAAGCCTGGCTGGGGCACTTAGTGCCATGGTCTGGTTGCTTGGGCAGGGCTGGGTGCTAGGTTGGGCTGGCTGAGCTTGGAGCTCTCTTCCAAGCTGGCTGATTCTATGGTTCTATGTAATATATTAATATTTCACCAGCTTTTATCCTGCCTTTTAAGTCTTCTGCCCTGGTTTAATTGGATTCTACTCACTATTTTTGTTGTAGAGTGTTCTGTCTTGGAGAAGTGCTCCAAGATCATTGAGTCCTAACCGTCCTAACCACCAACCCAACCTCACCATGGCCATCAAACAATGTCCCACACTGCCATGGCCACAGATTTCTGGAACACCTCCAGGCATGGGGACTCCACCACCTCCCTGGGCAGCCTGTGCCCATCCCTGACCACTCTTGCAGCACAGACATTTCTCCCAGTCCCTAACCTAGCCCTCCCTGGGAGCAATTTCAGGACATTTCCCCTCCTTCTATCGTCTGAACAGCACTCTGGAAGTGTGCCACATCAGGTTACAGCCTCTGCATACAGGCTGGACTTGGGTCTTATGCTCTCCTCTGAAAGAAACCCAACAAAATAACCTGCAGGATGAGCAGTGCAGCTCCTGCAGAGCAACAAAACTCCTGGCACAATCCTCTCAGAATATGAGCAGCTCATCTCAGAAGCCTTGGTGTTAACAAGCCAATGCAAAATCACAGCTCCAGCTCCTCTCCTCTGGGAGGCTTCACTTAAAACACTCAGATGTTACACAAATGGGATCCTCAGTCCCCTCTCCCT
Organism: Pogoniulus pusillus; assembly: GCF_015220805.1. Lineage (NCBI taxonomy): Eukaryota > Metazoa > Chordata > Aves > Piciformes > Lybiidae > Pogoniulus > Pogoniulus pusillus. Next base: position 13,419,139 of record NC_087296.1, on the reverse strand, counting down.
CTAGCTGGTTTTGCAATCCAAGTTGACTGTTCACAGACACATGCAGGCTGCCAAAGCCCCTCAGGAGCACCAAGTCCAATCTAGAACCCTGCTTTACAAGATTCAACCTAAACCATAGCCTCAAGCATCACATCCAAACGACCCTTAAACACACTCAGGATGGGTGACTACACCACCTCCCTGGGCAGCTCATTCCAGTCCCTGACCACTTTTTCCATGAAAAACTCATTCCTAATGTCCAATCTAAACCTCCCCAGCCTCAGCCTGAGGCCATTCCTCTTTCTTCTGTCTCCAGTTACCTGTGAGAAGAGCCCAGCAGCAGCCTCTCTACTCCTCTGCTGCCTGTGATGTCAGCCAACCAGAGGTCCACTTGTCCAAGCACATTATGCCAGTGTATTATTTGGGTTGGAAGAGACCTTTAAGATCCCCAAGAACACCCATTAACCCAGCACTGTCAGGTCACCACTAAACCATGGCCCTCAGCACCACCCCTACACACCTTTAAACACCCTCCAGGGATGGAGGCTTCACCACTGCCCCAGGCAGCCTGGTCCAGGGCTTGACAACCCTTTTGGAGATATTGGCTCTGCTTTTTCAGGTGTGTGGGAAAGGAGCTCTAAGTATCTATGAAAATCACAGAATCATAGAATCAAGCAGGTTGGAAGAGAGCTCCAAGCTCAGCCAGCCCAACCTAGCACCCAGCCCTGGCCAAGCAACCAGACCATGGCACTGAGTGCCCCAGCCAGGCTTGGCTTCAGCACCTCCAGCCACAGCCACTCCACCACCTCCCTGGGCAGACCATTCCAATGCCAATCACTCTCTCTGACAACAACTTCCTCCTAACAGCCAGCCTGAACCTGCCCTGGCACAGCTTGAGGCTGTGTCCCCTTCTTCTGGTGCTGCTTGCCTGGCAGCAGAGCCCAACCCCACCTGGCTACAGCCTCCCTGCAGGCAGCTGCAGACAGCAATGAGCTCTGCCCTGAGCCTCCTCTGCTGCAGGCTGCACAGCCCCAGCTCCCTCAGCCTCTCCTCATAGGGTTTGTGTTCCAGGCCCCTCCCCAGCTTTGCTGCCCTTCTCTGGACACCTTCCAGCACCTCAACAACTCTCTTGAGTTGAGGAGCCCAGAACTGGACACAGCACTCCAGGTGTGGCCTGAGCAGTGCTGAGCACAGGGGCACAAGAACCTCCCTTGTGCTGCTGCCCACACTGTTCCTGAGCCAGCCTAGGATACCATTGGCTCTCTTGGCCACCTGGGCACACTGCTGCCTCATCTTCAGACTACTACCCACCAGTACCCCCAGCTCCCTCTCTGCCTGGCTGCTTTCCAGCCACTCAGTCCCCAGCCTGCAGTGTTGCTTGAGGTTGTTGTGGCCAAAATATTTCTTTTTCAATGCAAGAACAGTAATTCTTGGTGCAGTCCTTACAGGAAGACTCTTAACTCTCACACTGCCCTGGACTATAGCCCCTGCACTCCCCAGAACCTGCTCAGCTGGTGCTTTGGGGAATGCCTCCAGTTTTGCATGGTGAGGCAGGACTGAGGAGAGTGGTGCTGCTGCTGGATGCACCTCCTCCTGAATGGAGGCAGCATCACTTTCATCAGTGGCACTCTCAGCTGTAAGGTAGGACACTGCAACCAGCCAGCAGGCTTGTTCAAAATGCACTGGTTCATGCAACTCTGCTGTCATGGAGGTTACAGGCACACAGAACCATGGAGCTGCTGAGGTTGGAAGAGGTCTTTGAGTTCAAACCCAAGCACTCACAATCCCACCACTACCACTAACTCACCTCCCTCAGCATCACATCACACATCCTTTAAACATCTTCAGGGATGGTGACTCCAGCACCTCCCTGGGCAGCCCGTTCCAGTGCCTGAGAACTCCTTCTGGGAGGAAATTGTTCCCAGTATCCAATCTAACCTAACCTGGCAAAATTTCAGGCCATTTCCTCTCTTTCTATCACCTGACACTAGGGGGAAGACCCCAACCCCACCTGGCTCCAACCTCCTCTCAGGGAGCTGTAGAGAGCAATGAGGTCTCCCCTCAGCCTCCTCTTCTCCACTCTAAACACTCCCAGGTCACTCAGGCTCTCCTCCCCAGCTCTGTTCTCCAGACCCTTTGCCAGCTTTGTTGCCCTTCTCTGGACATGCTCCATCCCCTCCAGGTCCTTCTTGGAGTGAGGGGCCCAAAACTGAACCCAGTACTTGAGATGTGGCCTGACCAGTGGTGCAGAGAGGGCAACAATCACTTCTCTGCTCCTGCTGACCACACTATGTGTGATGCAATCCAGGGTGCAGTCTTGGCCAGCTGAGCACACTGCCAGCTCCTATTCAGGCTGGCCATGAGGAGGAAGTTTTTGAGCAGGAGAGTGGTGAGAGGCTGGAATGGGTTGCCCAGGGAGGTGGTTGGGGCCCCGTCCCTGGAGGTGTTTGAGGCCAGGCTGGCTGAGGCTGTGTGCAGCCTGCTCTAGGGTAGGGTGTCCCTGGGCATGGCAGGGGGGTTGGAACTGGCTGCTCCTTGTGCTCCCTTCCAACCCTGACTGATTCTATGATTCTATTCAGGTGGCAGTCAGTTGACACTCCAGCAGGTCAACCCCTCCTCTGTACTGAGTGTTGCTTCTCCCCAGACACAGGACTCTGTGCTTGTCCTTCTTGAATTTATGATCTTCAGAGGTCCCTTTCAACTTCTACCATTCTAGATAGAAACTAAAACAGTGAGATAAACCTGTGAGTTGCCAATCCCTAGGGAGAGAGGTGTTGGCTGGGATGGGAGAACCTCCTTTCTCCATTCTGTAGAGGCTGGCAAGGTAACTGCAAAACCTCTACCTGCATTTTTCTTACCCAGTTTCCACTTTCCTGCTGCTTTCATTTCCATTTTGACTGCAGGCCTGCTTTGAAGAGCATAACCATTTTTTGTCCCCCCCCCCCCCATTACAACATCAAGACTTGTAAACAAAACCAAAACCAAACCCATAAAGCCCTTTCATGTGGCCTTCCATAAAGAATGGGATTTGCTTCCCTCAGTTTTATGTCTCTTTTGTGGGGTTTGTGTGGAAAGAAATGGAAACAGCTTTTAAAAGTTCCCCTGCCACAAAGTGAACACAGAAGGATCAATCACAGCAGCCTCTGGGAGGCAGAGCAGCAAAGTTCAGCTTCCAGCTCTATTACCCAGTATATTGCAAGCCCCACCTCAAACCTCTTTTCCCATGCCTGTAAAATGGAGGTAACATCTGCCCTGCTTTAGGAAACAACAGGGAAATCATCTTGCAAGGAAGTCTACAGAAAAAAAGCAATTTAGTATAGTTGCACATGGAGGTTTGCTCCTGGTGTGGCAATAGCTGAAGGTTATCTGTTAGTACTGCTCCTAAACAGAGCAAAGCAAGTAACAGGGCAAGAGGCCTGAAATTGTGCCAAGGGAGGGTTAGAATTGTAGAATCAACCAGGTTGGAAGAGAGCTCCAAGCTCAGCCAGCCCAACCAAGCACCCAGCCCTAACCGGTCAACCAGACCATGGCACTAAGTGCCCCAGCCAGTCTTTTCTTGAAGACCTCCAGGCATGGTGACTCCACCACCTCCCTGGGCAGCCCATTCCAATGCCAATCACTCTCTCTGTGAAGAACTTCCCCCTAACATCCAGCCTATACTTTCCCTGGCACAGCTTGAGGCTGTGTCCCCTTCTTCTGTTGCTGGGTGCCTGGGAGAAGAGACCAACCCCACCTAGCTACAGCCTCCCTGCAGGCAGCTGCAGACAGCAATGAGCTCTGCCCTGAGCCTCCTCTGCTGCAGGCTGCACACCCCCAGCTCCCTCAGCCTCTCCTCACAGGGCTGTGCTCCAGGCCCCTCCCAGCCTTGCTGCCCTTCTCCAAACACCTTCCAGCACCTCAACATCTCTCTGCAATTGAGGAGCCCAGAACTGGACACAGCACTCCACGGGTGTCCTGAGCAGTGCTGAGCACAGGGGCACAAGAACCTCCCTTGTCCTGCTGCCCACACTGCTCCTGAGCCAGCCCAGGATGCCATTGGCTCTGCTGCCCACCTGGGCACTGCTGCCTCCTCTGCAGCTCCTCTCTCCCAGCACCCCCAGGTCCCTTTCCTCCTGGCTGCTTTCAGCCACTCTGGCCCCAGCCTGCAGGTCTGCTTGGGGTTGTTGTGGCCAAAGTGCAGAACCCTGCACTTGGCCTTGTTCAGTCTCATCCCCTTGGCCTCTGCCCACCCATGCAGCCTGGCCAGGTCCCTCTGCAGGGCTCTCCTACCTTCCAACAGATTGACATCTGCTCCGAGCTTAGGTGGGAGAGGAGAAAAAATGTCTTCACTGCAAGAGTGGTCAAGGACAGGGACAGGCTGTCCAGGAAGGTGGTGGAGTCCCCAGCTCTGTGGATGTTGAAGAGAGGTGTGGCCATGGCACTGGGGGACATGGTTTAGTGGCCATGGTGCGGTTGGGTTAATCAATGGACTTGATGATCTTAGAGACCTTTTCCAACCTTCACAGAATCACAGAATCACAGAACTAACCAGGCTGGAAAAGACCTTTGAGCTCATCCAGTCCAACCTAGCACCTCACCCTTTTGATTAACTAAACCCTGTCACTAAGTGCCTCATGCAGCCTCCTTTTAAACACCTCCAGGGATGAGAACTCCACCACCTCCCTGGGCAGCCCATTCCAATGCCAATCTCTCTTGCTGTGAAGAACTTCTTCCTAACATCCAGCCTGAACCTGCCCTGGCACAGCTTGAGGCTGTGTCCTCTTGTTCTGCCCCTGGGTGTCTGGGAGAAGAACCCAACTCCACCTTGAGTTCCAAGGCTGATTCCAGTTCCCTTTGTAAAACACCTTTGCTGCTTGATTGGCAAAGCAATTCCTCTGAACTTCCACTGTGGGGAACGGTTAAGGGACACAGGACGAGGGGCAGTGGTGGAAGCTGAGGCACAGGAGGTTCCATGTGAACCTGAGGAGGATTTTTTTCCCTGTGAGGGTGACAGAGCACTGGCACAGGCTGCCCAGGGGGGCTGTGGAGTCTCCCTCTCTGGAGATATTCAAGAGCTCCCTGGATGTGCTCCTGTGTGACCTGCTCTGGATGCTGCTGCTCTGGCAGTGGGGCTGGACCAGATGAGCTTTGGAGGTCCCTTCCAGCCCCTGACATTCTGTGATTCTGTGACCTGAGTGAAAGCACTAAAATGAGTCAGTGGAATAGTTCTGTCCATCTGAGGAGGAGGAAAAGGAGAGCTGAGATAAAGGGAGTTCTATCAACGTACAATGATTGCAGGTTTGGTTTCGCATAAAGCTTGGGTTTAAGGTTATGATCATGCAGTAGGGTTAGGAGCTTCTATGACACTTAGATACCATGCTGCAGTGAGCACATTTCAGCACAAACTGCAGCCAGTTAAGGCAGTAAGAGAAGCAACAGGAGGCTCTGGCAGAGCTGTGCACTCTTACACAGCTCTTCATCATCATAGAATCATCATCATAGAATCAACCAGGCTGGAAGAGACCTCCAAGCTCATCCAGTCCAACCTAGCACCCAGCCCTATCCAATCAACCAGACCATGGCACTAAGTGCCTCATCCAGGCTTTTCCTGAAGACCCCCAGGCACAGTGCCTCCACCACCTCCCTGGGCAGCCCATTCCAATGCCAATCACTCTCTCTGTGAAGAACTTCTTCCTAGTATCCAGCCTATACCTACCCTGGTACAACTTGAGACTGTGTCCCCTTGTTCTATTGCTGGTTGTCTGGGAGAAGAGGCCACCCCCCACCTGGCTACAATGCCCCTTCAGGTAGTTGTAGACAGCAATAAGATCACCCCTGAGCCTCCTCTTCTCCAGGCTAAACAACCCCAGCTCCCTCAGCCTCTCCTCATAGGGTTTGTGCTCCAGGCCCCTCACCAGCTTTGTTGCCCTTCTCTGGACACCTTCCAGCACCTCAACATCCTTCTTGAATTGAGGAGCCCAGAACTGGACACAGCACTCAAGGTGTGGCCTGACCAGTGCTGAGTACAGGGGCAGAATAACCTCCCTTGTCCTACTGGCCACACTGTTCCTGATGCAGGCCAGGATGCCATTGGCTCTCTTGGCCACCTGGGCACACTGCTGGCTCATCTTCAGCTTACTGTCTATCAGTACCCCCAGGTCCCTTTCCTCCTGGCTGCTCTCAGCCACTCAGTCCCACCCTGTAGTGCTGCTTGGGGTTGTTGTGGCCAAAGTTCCGAACCCTGCACTTGGCCTTGTTAAATCTCATCCCCTTGGCCTCTGCCCACCCATCCAGCCTGGCCAGGTCCCTCTGCAGGGCTCTCCTCCCCTCCAACAGCTCCACAGCTGCTCCTAGCTTGGTGTCATCTGCAGTAGCAGGGACTGTTAAAAGAAACACCAAAGCCACACTAAAAATCAGCTTCACAGCAATCTTTTAGCTCATTGGGCATGACAGAGAGAGCTACAAGGATGGTTGTGGCACTGGAACATCTCTCCTGTGAAGAGAGATTAGGAGCCCCAGGGCTGGATAGTCTTGAGAGGAGAAGGCTGAGAGGGGATCTGAGCAGTGTCTATCAGTAGGTGAGGGCTGGGTGCCAAGGGGCTGGGGCCAAGCTCTTTGCAGTGGTGTCCTAGGATAGGACAAGGAGCAATGGACGCAAATTGGAACCCAGGGAATTCCACCTCAACATGGGGAGAAATTTCTTTGGTGTGGAGGTGCTGGAGGCCTTGAGCAGGCTGCCCAGAGAGGTTGTGGAGCCTCCTTCTATGAAGACTTTCCAGACCCATCTGAATATGTTCCTGTGTGCCCTGCCCTGCATGATCCTCCTTTGGCAGGGCACTGGACTCAATGGTCTCTGGAGGTCCCTTCCAACCTGCCATCCTCTGGTTCTACAAACCAAGTGTTTGCTTGCACAAGGAACTGCCAATTCATGCACACAATGCACTTGGAATTGCAATCCTCCTCCTTTTTCTGGCTTGCTTTGTTAGCAGTTTGAGAACTCCCCCAGTCTATCACCCCAGCAGATGTTCTACTGTTGTCACCAGAAAGGATACAGAATAAGAGGGGAAATTCTTCTCTCTGTTTCTTCTCAGAATGGCTCCAGATTCATGAGTAAGGACTGACTGAAGTGATTTTTCAAAGAAGCTTGCAGAAAACAGTGTATTTCCTTGCCTGGCAAGCCTATTTTAGGATAACTGCATTATTTCATCCTCTCCAAGACTTCCCCTTCATTGTGCAGCTTTGCCCATCACAAACAAAGTGTTCAGCTTTGTGTCAAGATCAGTTACACTTTATTTAACTGAGGAAATCCACAGTGGCAGCCTTCTTTCTTAGCAAGCTTTTCCTTCATAGAATCATAGAATGGTTTAGGTTGGAAGGGACCTCAAAGCTCAGCCAGTTCTAACCCCCCTGACATAGGCAGAGACACCTCCCACTAGAACAGCTTGCTCAAGGACTCATCCAGTCTGGTCTTCAACACCTCCAGGGAGGTCGTGGGGCACCGAAACACAGAATGTGATCTTTGATCACATTCTGTGTTTCGGTGCCCCACGACCTCCCTGGGCAACCTGTGTCAGTGTCTCACCACCCTCACTGCAAAGAACCCTTGCATTAGAACCCTAACATCCAGTTTCAATCTCCCCTCTGCCAGTTCAAACCCATTCCTCCTCATCCTGGCATTATAAGACCTTGTCAATAGTCCCTCCCCAGCTCTCCTGAAGCCCCCTGCTGGTAGAGAGTAGCTGAAGATGAGGCAGCAGCGCCCAGGTGGCCAAGAGAGCCAATGGCATCCTGGGCTGGCTCAGGAGCAGTGTGGGCAGCAGGACAAGGGAGGTTCTTCTGCCCCTGTGCTCAGCACTGCTCAGGCCACAGCTCCTCAATTCAAGAGAGATGTTGAGGTGCTGGAAGGTGTCCAGAGAAGGGCAGCGAGGCTGGGGAGGGGCCTGGAGCACAGCCCTGTGAGGAGATGCTGAGGGAGCTGGGGGTGTGCAGCCTGCAGCAGAGGAGGCTCAGGGCAGAGCTCATTGCTGTCTGCAGCTGCCTGCAGGGAGGCTGTAGCCAGGTGGGGTTGGGCTCTGCTGCCAGGCAAGCAGCAACAGAAGAAGGGGACACAGCCTCAAGCTGTGCCAGGGCAGGTCTAGGCTGGATGTTGTTAGGAAGTTGTTGTCAGAGAGAGTGATTGGCATTGGAATGGGCTGCCCAGGGAGGTGGTGGAGTCACTGACCCTGGATGTGTTGCAGCCAAGCCTGGCTGGGGCACTTAGTGCCATGGTCTGGTTGATTGGGCAGGGCTGGGTGCTAGGTCGGACTGGCTGAGCTTGGAGCTCTCTTCCAACCTGCTTGGTTCTATGACTGTGTGATTCTGCTCACCCACACATAGAACAGCTCCCTGGCAAAGATTAGCTGTATAAAAGCTGCTTCAAGTCATGGGAGTGAGGAGGGAGAATGGCTTCAGAGACATATGAGAGGGGTGTGGGAATGGAAGGCAACCGAAATATAGAGAATTCCAAGATTGTTTTCCACATTTGAGGCCTTCTCAAACATTCCCCCAGGCAAGTGGCAAAGGGTGAAGACCTTTAAATGAGAAACAGAGATGTAGTGAGCAGCTTGTGAGCAGCTCCTCAGCAAAATGATGGATGGAGTTGAAGTTGTTCTTGAGGAAAAGACTTTTTGATGCCTTAAGATTTGCAGAGTTGGCTAATGAGAGTTCAGTGGTGGAACAAAAGCTGATCATGCAAAGAACAAGAACAGATGTGGGCTCACAGCGAGCTGAACAGCCACTCCTGAGCCTGGGCTAGCACAAAACATCAACTTCTAATGAAGATGTTAATGAAGAAAACCTGGCACCATTGCACCTGAGGTTAGGAGGTGTGAGTCCTGTGGTAGGACAAGGAGCAGTGGATGGAAGCTGCAGCACAGGAGGTTCCAGCTCAACACAAGGGGGAACTTCTTGACTGGAAGGGTCCCAGAGCCCTGGCACAGGCTGCCCAGAGAGGTTTTGGAGTCTCCTTCTCTGGAGCCTTTCCAGGCCTGTCTGGATGTGTTCCTGTGTGACCTGAGCTAGATTGTGTGGTCCTGCTCTGGCAGGGGGGTTGGACTGGATGATCTCCTTGGGTCCCTCCCAACTCCTGACATCCTGTGATCCTGTGATCTTGTGATCTGAGACTCTTCCAATTCCTGCCGTGCTGTGAGCCTAGGAGGCTTTTTCTATGCTGTATGGAAACATGATGATGAGCTTCTTGCTATTGCTCTCTACAGCTCCCTGAGGGGAGGTTGTAGCCAGGTGGGGTTGGGCTTTGCTCCCAGGCACTCGGGGACAGAACAAGAATTCTTTAGCAGTGGGAAAGGTAGGCTCAGCTCTGCTACTGCCTAAACCTTCTCAGCACAACTTAGAATCACAGAACACATCAGGTTTGAAGGGACCCTGGAACGAGCAGGGGCAACTTTAGATCTGTAACTTTAACTTGAGACCATTTCCTCTCTGTTCAGTCACCTGATATTAAACAGCCTCTACAAGGTTTCCCCTGAGCCTTCTCTTCTCCAGGCTGAACAGTCCCAGCTCCCTCAGCCTATGCTTGCAGAAGAGGTGCTCCAGACCTCTCATCCTCTTTGAAGCCTCTTGTGGACCCTCTCCAACAGATCCACCCCTTCATGTGCTGGGGGTGTTCTTAGGGCCATGCCCATGCTCAAGCATTAGTTACCTTCTCTGGGTCTACTCCAGTCTGTTCATGTCTCTCTTGCTCTGGGGAGCTCTGCAGTGGACATGGCAGTGCAGCTGTGTTCTCCTTGCTGCTGAGTAGAGAAGCCTCACTGCTTTCAGCCTGCTGGCCATGCTCTTACTAACACATCCCAGGATGCTGCTTGACCTTCCTTGTCACCAGGGCACTTTGCTGGCACGCTTGCAACTGTGCATCCATCAGGACTTCCTCTGCTGCACTTCCAGCCTCTTGAGGTCAGCCTGTCCCTCTGAATGGCTGCACAACCTTCTGTTTTATCAGCCACTGCTCTGTTCTAAATTGCCCTCTGCATCATCATCATCATCCAGGTCACCAGAGAAAGGAGATCTGATCAGTGTGTACAAATCTCTGAGGGGTGGAGGTCAATGCTGGGGCCAAGCTCTTTTGGGTGGTCAGCAGCAATAAGCCAAGGAGCAACAGCTACAAACTGGAACAGAGAAAGTTTCACCTCAGCATGAGGAGAAACTTCTTTACACTGAGAGTGACAGAGCCCTGGAGCAGGCTGCCCAGAGAGGTTGTGGAGTCTCCTTCTCTGGAGCCCTTCCAAACCCCCCTGGATGCCTTCCTGTGTGAACTGCCCTGGGTGATGCTGCCTTGGCAGAGAGGCTGGACTGGGTGATCTCTGAAGGTCCCTTCCAGGCTCTGAAGTTGTGTGACTCTGTGATTAGTGCAGAGGTTAAACAGTACTGAGCTCAGCACTGACACTCCACTGGTGACTTGCCTACAGCTGTCCTTCGAGCCCTGCAGTTCAACCCATTTTCAGTCCCACCCCAAAGCCCACTTGAACAGTCTGTAGCAGAGGCTGGTAGGGGAGCCTTGCTGAAGTCGAAGCAAACAACTGCAGCTGCTCTCCTCTCACCTACCCAGCCAGTCATCCACTTCCAGGAGGCTATCAAGTTCATTAACTATGGTTTCCCCTCTACAGATCCATGCTTCCCTCTCCCAATCACCTCTGTGTCCTTTTCATGTTTAGAAATGGTTTATCCACCACCCTCCCTGGGATCAAGGTGAGGTTTAGCAGCTTGTAATCTCCTAGATCCTCTTTCTAATGCCTCCTGAACACAGGAATGAAAATCAGATCCATGGAATCATTGCTTTTTCAGGGAAGAGGAGGTGTAGCAACTGATGAAGGTATATGGCACAGCCTAGGCATGCAATCTAAAGTCACAGCTCCAGCACAGTTAGCCAGGGATAGGCAGGGAAATAAAATGGACTCCACTGATAACCTGACAGGACATGGGATCACTTCAGCAACTTCTGTAGAAGTTTTGAAGGGTCATAGAATCAAAGAATTGCTTGGGTTGGAAAAGCTCTTTAAGGTCATCCAGTCCAACCAGCAACCCAACACCACCATGGCCACTAAACCATGTCCCCAGCTGCCATGGCCACAGGTTTCTTGAACACCTCCGTGGATGGGGACTCCAGCACCTCCCTGGGCAGCCTGTGCCAATCCCTGACCACTCTTGCAGCAAAGACATTTTTACTCCTCTCCAACCTAACCCTCCCCTGGCACAAGTTCAGGCCATTCCCTCCTATTCTGTCACCTGATACTAGGGGGAAATCAGGTAAAGATCTCTGCTGCTACCTTCCATCTCCTGTCCCTAATTGGTGATTCTTCTCTCTCACTCAAGGTAGCTGCTACCTACTCAACATCCAACCTAACCCTCCCCTGGCACAAGTTCAGGTCGATTCCTTTCACTTCACCACTTGTTACCAGGGAGAAGCCACAAAAAGAAACAGGGAGGAAAAGGCTGAAGTTGCACTTGCAGTTACTGATGCTAACAGAAGCCCAATCCTGGGCGATGAGCAGCAGCCTTCACAACCACTGTGACTTCTCAGCTACCAACAACCAGACAAACCCCTTTAAAATCCACTGGGAACTGAGAAACTCCCCTCCCTGCTTACCTTGGCATTGCAACCCCAATAAACTTTGGCTCCTTGGAAATCCATTTCTCATTGACTTCACAAATGCCAGGCTTCCCCCCCACCCCCACCCCTTTGCTTGCCATTTATAACATACAGAATATGTTAAAGAACATGCCCTGAAAGAATTCTCTGAGTAACCCAGGGCCCTGGTGCTGCCCTGCTGAGAGGAAGAGAAGGCTGTGTATTTTTAGGAAATGCTGGCTGCTTCTCAGTACAAGTGTCCTTGTTCTCATGGCCTCAGAGTTCAGCTCAGCAGCTGCAACTGATGAACCTTTCTCTTCAATGAAGTCATCTCTGCAAGGTCTGGTACCGCTCTGCAGCCTCTCCACCAGCCTGCTACCAAAAGGGAGCTCCTCTCCTAGCTTTCAAAGCAGCAGCAGCAGCAGCAGGGTGCATCATCAGCTCCTTCACATCACTGCATCCCAAACCAGGCAGATTCCTCTCTAGCAAAATATTCACACAGGATGCTAAAATGAAGTGTCCACGTTCAGAGGATGTCTCCAACTGGAGTTTTCCCATTCAGCTACACAACTCTAGGCCCATGTAGGGGCTCCACTGCCTTACACAGCATTGACACTTAGTGTCTATCTCAGGGCAGCCCTGCTGTAACCATTGTCTTCCTGGAGTGCATCCAGAGAAGGGCCACAAGGATGATCACAGGCTCACAGCATGTCTGGTTGGAAGGGACCCAAAGAGACCATCCAGTCCAACCCACCTGCCAGAGCAGGACCACACAATCCAGCTCAGGGCACACAGCAACACAACCAGACAGGCCTTGAAAGGCTCCAGAGAAGGACACTCCACAACCTCTCTGGGCAGCCTGTGACAGGGCTCTGGGACCCTCACAGTAAAGAAGTTCCCCCTTGTGTTGAGCTGGAACCTCCTGTGCTGCAGCTTCCATCTATTGCTCCTTGTCCTACCCCAGGGAGCATTGAGCAGAGCCTGTCCCCCCTGCTCCTGACCCCAGCCCTCAGATATATAGAAACATTGATTAAAACCCCTCTAGGTGGGCTGGAGCTGCTCTGCTATGGAAACACACTGAGAGTTGGGGCTGCTCAGTCTGGAGAGGAGAAGGTTCCAAGGAGACTTTATTGTGTCCTTCCAGTATCTGAAAGGGGCCACAAGAAAGCTGGGGAGGGACTTTTTAGGCAGTCAGGGAGTGATAGGACTGGGGGGAATGGAGCAAAACTAGAAACGGGGAGATTCAGATCAGATGCTGGATGGATTGGAGCAGCTCTTATGACAAGGAAAGGCTGAGAGACCTGAGACTGTTTAGCCTGCAGAGGAGCAGACTGAAGAAGGGATCTGATCAATGCTGACCGACATTTAAAGGATGGAGGTCAGGAGGATGGGGCTAGAGACTTTCCAATGGTGTCCAGGGATAGGACAAGGGGCAAAGGGCACAAACTGGAACCCAGGAAGTTCCACCTCAACATGAGGAGAAACTTCTTTGGTGTGAGAGTGCTGGAGGCCTGGAGCAGGCTGCCCAGAGAGGCTGTGGAATCTCCTTCTCTGGAGCCTTTCCAAACCCACCTGGATGCATTCCTGTGCAACCTGATCCAGGTGAACCTGCTTTAGCAAAGTGAGGGTTGGACTCAAGTGAAGTCCCCAGACCTTAAGCCAGTATCTGAGGTGCAGACACACCAGTGCTGAGTACACCATTCACAACCCCAGCTGCCCTTAAAAGATGGTTCTCAGGAGAAAGGATTTGGTCCTGACCATAGAATCACAGAATCAACCAAGTTGGAGGAGACCTCCAAGATCATCCAGTCCAACCTAGCACCCAGCCCTATCCAGTCAACCAGACCAAGGCACTAAATGCCTCATCCAGGCTTTCCTTGAACACCTCCAGAGATGGTGACTCCACCACCTCCCTGGGCAGCCCATTCCAATGCCAATCACTCTCTCTGTGAAGAACTTCCTCCTAACATCCAGCCTGACCCTGCCCTGGCACACCTTGAGACTGTGTCCCCTTGTTCTGTTGCTGCTTTCCTGGCAGCAGAGTCCAACCCCACCTGGCTACAGCCTCTCTTCAGGTAGTTGTAGCCAGCAATGAGCTCTGCCCTGAGCCTCCTCTTCTGCAGGCAGCCTCCAAGCTCATCCAGTCCAACCTAGCACCCAGCCCTAGCCAATTAACCAGACCATGAATGTACAGAAGCTGCAGAGCCAATCCAGGCATCCCAACTGGCAGCAGCGCTGTCAGTTCTACTTGATCTGTGTTCAACATTTGAGTTGCTCAGATGAGAACCTTAAAGGTCTGATTTTTTTTTCCTTCTAGTACTTTTTCTTTCCAGTCTGCACAAGCAACTGACCTCTTTCCCCTCCCAGGGCTGTGTTTTGTATTCATGGCCATGTGCAGGTAAAAGACATCACTCACCAAAGAAGGGATGAAATGGGTTAGGAGCAAATAGGGGGTGGTGAGGGAGGAATGAGCAGTAAGACACTTAGAGAGTGGCACTCTGTGATTTACTTCAAAAGAATACAATGTGACCTCCTGCCTTTGAATGCCTTAACAAAAACAGCTGCTGCAGACCTGCCAAGTAATTAATCTGTACAACATGCTGCAGATGAACAGGTGAGGCAGGATCTTGACGACACTGAATCATAGAATCATAGAATCAACCAGGTTGGAAGAGAGCTCCAAGCTCAGCCAGTCCAACCTAGCACCACCCAGCCGTGGCCAAGCAATCAGACCACGGCACTAAGTGCCCCAGCCAGGCTTGGCTTCAACACCTCCAGGCACAGCCACTCCACCACCTCCCTGGGCAGCCCATTCCAATGCCAATCACTCTCTCTGACAACAACTTCCTAACAACATCCAGCCTAGACCTGCCCTGGCACAGCTTGTGACTGTGTCCTCTTGTTCTCTTGCTGCTTGTCTGGCAGCAGAGCCCAACCCCACCTGGCCACAGCCTCCCTGCAGGCAGCTGCAGACAGCAATGAGCTCTGCCCTGAGCCTCCTCTGCTGCAGGCTGCACACCCCCAGCTCCCTCAGCCTCATAGGGTTTGTGTTCCAGGCCCCTCCCCAGCCTTGCTGCCCTTCTCCAAACACCTTCCAGCACCTCAACAGCTCTCTGCAATTGAGGGGCCCACAACTGGACACAGTACTCCAGGGGTGGCCTGAGCAGTGCTGAGCACAGGGGCACAAGAACCTCCCTTGTCCTGCTGCCCACACTGCTCCTGAGCCAGCCCAGGATGCCATTGGCTCTGCTGCCCACCTGGGCACTGCTGCCTCCTCTGCAGCTCCTCTCTCCCAGCTCCCCCAGCTCCCTCTGCCTGGCTGCTCTCAGCCACTCAGTCCCCAGCCTGTAGTGCTGCTTGGGGTTGTTGTGGCCAAAGTGCAGAACCCTGCACTTGGCCTTGTTCAGTCTCATCCCATTGGCTTCTGCAGGGCTCTCCTACCTTCCAATAGTTCAACACCTGCTCCTAGCTTGGTGGCATCTGCAAACCTACTCCCCCACTTCAAATCCTGCCGTGCCTCAGGCTGTCCTGAAGGCATTCCCAAAGTTCAGGAGAGCAGTTTCTGCTCTGGGTTACACACAGCCACAGGCTGCCACAGGCTGCAAGGGACCGCAACAGATCACCCAGGGCAGCCCCTGCAGGGCACAATCATCCATACCACACACATGCACATACAGGGGCATGGGCAGCCCCAGGTTACATGAGCACTCCCAAGGCTACATGGGGGTCACACGGGTACCCCTCCCAGGCTACATGGGCACTCCACCCAAGTTACATGGGGGTCACACGAGGGCATGCCCCCCAGGCTACATGGGGGTCACATGGGGGTCACACAAGAGCACCCCCCCCAAGGTTACATGGGAGTCACATGGGGGCAGACACACACACATTACATGGGGGCCACGTGGGCACCCTCCCCAGGTTACATGGGCACCTACCCAAGTTACATGGGGGTTACACAGACACCCCCCCAAGGTTACATGGGGGTCACATGGGCACCCACCCCAGGTTACATGGGTGCCCCCCCCAAGTTACATGGGGATCACATGGGAGCATCCCCCAGGTTACACGGGCACCCCCCCAGGTAGCCCTGCAGAACACTGCAGCACTGCTGAAGCCTCAGCTGCAGCATGCCTGCCTGCTGTGGCTGCCAGGTGCTTGGGAAGCAAGTGCAGTGTAACTTGGAATGCAGTAGCTCAAATGCTTTGCCCCACTTCAGAATCTACTTCATTTAGCTGATCAGTTTGGGCCCCTCGCTGCTAGGAAGTCTTTGGGTTGCTAGAGTATGTCTAGAAAGGGCAATGGGGATGGAGCTGCTGGTGAGCAGCTCAGAGAACTGGGAGTGTTTAGCCTGGAGAAGAGAAGTCTGAGGGGGAGACCTCATTGCTCTACAGATGTGCTGGGCTGCAGCAAGAGCAGTGTGGGCAGCAGGGCAAGGGAGGGGATTCTGCCCCTTGGCTCTGCTCTCCTCACACCCTACCTGCAGTCCTGGGTGCAGTTCTGGAGCCCCCAGCACAAGCAGGATATGGAAGTGTTGGAGCCAGTGCAGAGGAGGACACCAAGATGCTGAAAGGGCTGCAGCAGCTCTGCTCTGAGCACAGGCTGAGAGAGTTGGGGCTGTGCAGGCTGGAGAAGAGAAGGCTTCCAGGAGACCTTGGAGTGGCCTTGCAGGATCTGCAGGATCCAGGAGGGCTGGAGAGGGACTACTGACAAGGTCTGGAAATGCCAGGAGGAGGAGGAATGGGTTTGAAGTGGCAGAGGGGAGATTGAAACTGGATGTTAGGAAGAAGCTGTTTGCAGTGAGAGTGGTGAGACACTGGCATAGGTTGCCCAGGGAGGACGTGGAGCACAGAAGCACCTAATGTGATCCAAGATCACATTGGGTGCTTCTGTGCTCCACAACCTCCCTGGAGGTGTTGAGGACCAGGCTGGATGAGTCCTTGATTGACCTGTTCCTGTGAGAGGTGTCCCTGGAAGGGAATTGAAACTGGCTGAACTTTAAGATCCCTTCCAACCTAAACCATTCTATGATTCTGGGCTGCAAGTTCTCCTCCCCCTTCTCAAGTCATTTTGTACTTTGTGAGACTCAGGTTCAAGGAAACAATTTTTAATTCTCTCCTAACTGCTTCTAAGGATTTTGGCACTTTCAGCTTTGAAGGTAAGATCTGTTAGAGGGCACAGTTCCAAGGTGTGTTCACTCACTCAGCGAGCACCCATGAGTATCCACACATGATCCTTACCTCCAGTAATTACAGAAGCTAGAATTAGGTCAGAGCATTATTTGCTGATTTCAAAATGACCTTCAAGACTGAAAAATTCTTTGCAATTCCCTGGCTCTGCTCTGTTGAATAAGAAGAATCACAGATTCAGCCAGGTTGGAAGAGAGCTCCAAGCTCAGCCAGTCCAACCTAGCACCCAGCCCTGCCCAACCAACCAGACCATGGCACTAAGTGCCCCAGCCAGGCTTGGCTGCAACACCTCCAGCCACAGAGACTCCACCTCCTCCCTGGGCAGCCCATTCCAATGCCAATCACTCTCTCTGACAACAACTTCCTCCTAACATCCAGCCTAGACCTGCCCTGGCACAGCTTGAGGCTGTATCCTCTTCTTCTGTTGCTGCTTGTCTGGCAGCAGAGCCCAACCTCACCTGGCTACAGCCTCCCTGCAGGCAGCTGCAGACAGCAATGAGCTCTGCCCTGAGCCTCCTCTGCTGCAGGCTGCACACCCCCAGCTCCCTCAGCCTCTCCTCACAGGGCTCTGCTCCAGGCCCCTCCCCAGCCTTGCTGCCCTTTTCTGGACACCTTTCAGCACCTCAGCATCTCTCTTGATCTGAGGACCCCAGAACTGGACACAGCACTCCAGGGGTGTCCTGAGCAGTGCTGAGCACAGGGGCACACGAACCTCCCTTGTTACTGGTGGGGTATTTTTTTCTCAAGCTTCCTTTTAAGCAACACTTAATCCCCTCACAGGGCTATGCTCCAGGCAATATGTAAGTAGAGAGCAGATCTGTACTAATCTCATCTCATAAAAGAAAGATGATGAGAGAAAATTCTCTGTGCTTTCAGAGGCCTATAGAAGCTCCAAGCTCAGTGACAATTTCAGCAAGGGCTTGGAATTTAACCAGAGGGGGGAAAAAAAACACTTTTTTCAGTTGCAATCCAAAAGCTACACTAAGTGGTTTTCATTAAGTCTTGCCAGAGGACAGTTATTGACTATTGAAATCCAGATGTTTCTTGCAAATGAGAACATCAGAAGAGCTGAAGTGAAGGACACAGCAAAGCTTTTGCAACAGCAAAACATTTCACATGGAGTGGGCAGAGCAACCTCCAGGAAGGGGCAGTGAGCAGATGCAATTAAAAAAATAGAAGAGTGTGGCCAGCAGGAGCTGGGAAGTTCTTCTGCCCCTGGACTCAGCACACCTTGAGTGCTGTGTCCAGTTCTGGGCTCCACAATTCAAGAGAGATGTTGAGGTGCTGGAAAGTGTCCAGAAAAGGGCAGCAAGGCTGGGGAGGGGCCTGGAGTACAGCCCTGTGAGGAGAGGCTGAGGGAGCTGGGGGTGTGCAGCCTGCAGCAGAGGAGGCTCAGGGCAGAGCTCATTGCTGTCTGCAGCTGCCTGCAGGGAGGCTGTAGCCAGGTGGGGTTGGGCTCTGCTGCCAGGCACCCAGCAACAGAACAAGGGGACACAGCCTCAAGCTGTGCCAGGGGAGGTCTGGGATGGATGTTAGGAAAAAGTTCTTCACAGCATGAGAGAGTGATTGGCACTGGAATGGGCTGCCCAGGGAGGTGGTGGAGTCCCCATCCATGGAGGTGTTTGAAAGCTGACTGCATGAGGCACTCAGTGCCATGGGTTAGTTAATCAGAAGGTGTTAGGTGATAGGTTGGACTCAATGATCTTAGAGGTCTTTTCCAACCTGGTGAATTCTGTGATCCTGCCCCTGAGAAGCCTTTAAGTGCACCATGTGCACCAGTCCCACAGGTGCTAAATTAGAGTGTCAGAAGCACACAGAAATAACAAATTCTTTTCTTTTCAAACACTACATGAAAGCAAATCTAGAACTTCATGGTGGAACTGGAGGGCATCAAACACCCAGAGAGAAAGCAGGATTCTTTTGATGGCAAACAGGCACCAGGAAGCCAAAATGAATCATAGAATGAGGAAGGCTGGAAAAGCCCACTGAGATTATCAAGTCCAACCTTCAGCCTAACACCACTATGGCCATTAAACCATACAGCACCTGGTGAAGGCACATGGCACAGCCTAGGCATGCAATCTACAGTCACAGCTCCAGCACAGTTAGCCAGGGATAGGCAGTGAAACAAATCAGAGTGCACTGATAACCTGATAGGATATAGAATCAACCAGGTTGGAAGAGAGCTCCAAGCTCATCCAGTCCAACCTAGCACCCAGCCCTGGCCAAACAACCAGACCATGGCACCAAGTGCCTCATCCAGTCTCTTCTTGAACACCTCCAGGGATGGTGACTCCACCACCTCCCTGGGCAGCCTCTGCCAATGCTAATCACTTCAGCCACTTCTGCAGAAGTTTTGAAGATGCATCAAATAACTTGGGTTGGAAAAGCCCTCCAAGATCATCCAGTCCAACCAGCAACCCAAAACCACCTTGGCCAATAAACCACATCCTACAGTGCCACATATTTCTTGAAAACCTCCAGGGATGGGGACTCCAGCACCTCCCTGGGCAGCCTCTGCCAATCCCTGACCACTCTTGCAGCAAACACATTTTTCCTAACTTCCAGCTTAAACCTCCCCTGTTGCAGCTTGAGGCCATTTCACAGAATCACAGAACCAAGCAGGCTGGAAGGGACCTCCAAGCTCAGCCAGTCCAACCTAGCACCCAGCCCTGGCCAAGCAACCAGACCATGGCACTAAGTGCCACAGCCAGGCTTGGCTTCAACACCTCCAGCCACAGCCACTCCACCACCTCCCTGGGCAGCCCATTCCAGTGCCAATCACTGTCTCACTTCCTCCTGTTCTGTCCCTGGCTGCTCTGGAGAAGAGGCCAACACTAAACCCTCTGCAACCTTTCAGGGAGTTTATTTACAGGATCTCAATGCTGGACTGCTCTAGACACAGGAAAATGGACAGGAAGATAGGACAAACAATAGATAGGGACAGAGCTTCTCAAGTTCAGAGCCACATTACCCTGATCATTCCTGCTTTGACCCTAGGCTGAGCTGTTTTATTGACACAAGGGTTTATTCACATTGTTTACTGGCAGTAATTTAATAGCTGAAACAGA
Organism: Pogoniulus pusillus; assembly: GCF_015220805.1. Classification (NCBI taxonomy): domain Eukaryota; kingdom Metazoa; phylum Chordata; class Aves; order Piciformes; family Lybiidae; genus Pogoniulus; species Pogoniulus pusillus. Next base: position 13,399,301 of record NC_087296.1, on the reverse strand, counting down.
GAAGGGTTCTTTGGTTCAAAGTCATGTTCAGATCTCTGTTCTCTTCAGTGAACAAACCCAGTTGGTGACCCAGTGTCTGATGCCTGCAGTCTGTCTGGCAAGCAGCCTGGTGGTTAGGTTCACTCACAGCAATGAAGCATCACTTAAAAATTCATTCCTGTTGACTCAGCCATTCTTCACTACTTTTTTTCCCTCTCTTCTCACCCACGACATTACTTTTCATCCACAGAATTTTAGTTCTCAGAATCTAGTTGGAAAGCATGAGTCAAAGGAAATCACTGCACAAAGTGAAATGAAAAGATGAGTGGAGTGGATGAATCACAGAATCAAGCAGGTTGGAAGAGACCTCCAAGCTCAGCCAGTCCAACCTAGCACCCAGCCCTGGCCAAGCAACCAGACCATGGCACTAAGTGCCACAGCCAGGCTTGGCTGCAACACCTCCAGGCACAGCCACTCCACCACCTCCCTGGGCAGCCCATTCCAATGCCAATCACTCTCTCTGACAACAACTTCCTAACAACATCCAGCCTGAACCTGCCCTGGCACAGCTTGAAACTGTGCCCCCTTGTTCTATTGCTGCTTGCCTGGGAGCAGAGCCCAACCCCACCTGGCTGCAGCCTCCCTTCTGGTAGTTGTAGACAGCAATGGAGACTGATCCCAAAGCTCCTTTAGATCAATGACAGCCTCTGGATCAGACCTAGGCAGTAGCAATCACTTACCAGAGCTGTCCCTTCAAGACCCTTCACTAATATGGCACTCATGTTAACTAAACCAGAGTCCCACCCAATAGTCTCAGGCTGCACAGATCCAGATTGCATCAGGTTGGAAGGGACCCTCTGCAGTCACCAGAGACATCCCCAACCAAGCAGTCAGCTCAGGGCTCTATCAGGTTTGATCCTCAGTGTCTCTAGGGCAGGGACCCTGTGGTAGTTTCCAATCAGTGTGCAGTATTCTCATTCTCATTCTCACTCCTGAAAAGGGTTAAGAGTTGATTCTGTCTTCCAGAACCGGGTAAGCTTGTGGCCCAAACTGGGACAGACCCCCAGGACATCCCTGGGCAACCTGCTCCAGGATCTCACCACCCTCACTGTGCAGCACTTCTTCCTGATGCCCAAACTGAAGCTCCCCTGCTCCAGTTTCAAACCATTGCCTCTCATACTATCCCCACAGCCCCTGCTGAGTCCCTCCTCAGCCTTCCTGTAGCCCCCTTCACATACTGAAATGCTGCTCCAAGGTCTCCCCAGAGTCTTCCCTTCTCCAGGCTGAACAACTCCAATTCTTCCAGCCTGCCCCCATTGCAGAGGTGCTCCAGCCCTGTGATCACCTTTGCAGCCCTGTTCTGGACCCACTCCAGCTGATCCCTGTCTCTTGTGTTGGGAGTCCCACAGCTGGACATAGAATGCACATTTGCATCCCTGCAGAGCTAGGAGCAACAGATCCTATAACCCCCAAATCAAACCCCTTGTGGCCTTCCAGGTGCATGGAAACTTGACCATCCTTGGAGATTATCTAGGGTAGGGTGTCCCTGCCCATGGCAGGGGGGTTGGAACTGGATGATCCTTGTGGTCCTTTCCACCCTGACTGATTCTCTGATTCTATGAAAATGTAATCAGGTAGTGATAGGCCTGGGGGGAATGGAACCAAGCTAGAAATGGAGAGATTCAGATTGGGTATTAGGTGAAATTCTTCACCATGAGGGTGGTGAGAGCCTGGAATGGGTTGCCCCGGGAAGTAGTCAAAGCCTCATCCCTGGAGGTGTTTAAGGCCAGGCTGGCTGAGGCTGTGAGCAGCCTGCTCTAGGGTAGGGTGTCCCTGCCCACAGCAGGGGGGCTGGAACTGCCTGATCCTGGTGGTCCCTTCCAACCCTGACTGATTCCACGAGTCTATGTTTTTGTAACAACAGGAAGAGTGAAGCAACTGCCCCAAAGAAAGCACATGTGCAGTAAGCAGGGAGTGACCCTGCAGATGGCCCTGACACTGTTTATATGAAAGCTGATTATCTGCTCTGCCAAAAATGAGAGAAATAAAGCAGCTTATCCCCTCCCCCCACCCCCCCCCCCACACATGTGTAATGCCTTTAGCAGATCCACTGAAGAGCTGACACAAACATATGCTTCCTATGCTTCATCTAACACAAGCCACTGTCCCCTGAGATGAGGTGCAGTCAGGAAAGCAAGGCCAGGAAACGTTCAGGAATGTAGGAGACTCTCATCCCACGTACAGGTGTCCTGGACTAACAATGGCCCTTCAGTCCTCAGCCTGCAGAAAGCAGCCCCAGAAGCCTTCTGCACTGCATGGGGGCTGCTAAGGCAGGATCAGCTGCAACACAACTTCCAGACAAACATTGGTTAGGACTGAAACATTTCAAGTTGAGCCAGCAATGTGCCCTTGTGACCAAGGAGGTCTCCTGGGGTGCATCAAGAAGAGCATGGCCAGCAGGTTCTCCTCCCCCTCTACTCTGCCCTAATGAGGACACATCTGGAGTATGGTGTCCAGTTCTGGGCTCCCTGGTTTTAAAGAGAACTATTGGAGAGAGCCTAATGGAGGCTGTGAGGATGCTGGAGGGACTGGAACATCACTGGTGAGGAAAGGCTGAGAGCCCTGGGGCTGCTTAGCCTGGAGAAGAGAAGGCTGAGAGGAGATCTGAGCAATGCTCTGCTGCCAGGCAGCCAGCAACAGAAGGGGACCCAGCCTCAAGCTGTGCCAGGGCAGGTCTAGGCTGGATGTTAGGAGGAAGTTGTTGTCAGAGAGAGTGATTGGCATTGGAATGGGCTGCCCAGGGAGGTGGTGGAGTCTCTGTGCCTGGAGGTGTTGCAGCCAAGCCTGGCTGGGGCACTTAGTGCCATGGTCTGGTTGGTTGGGCAGGGCTGGGTGCTAGGTTGGGCTGGCTGAGCCTGGAGCTCTCTTCCAACCTGCTTGATTCTATGAATATTTAGAGGGTAGAAGTCATGAATATGGGACTGGAGTCTTTTCACCGGTGCCCAGACATAGGACAAAGGGCAAAAGGTACAAACTGGAACAGAGGAGGTTTCACCTGAACTTAAGGAAAAACATATTTGCTATGAGGGTTCTGGAGCCCTGCAGCAGGCTGCCCAGACAGGTTGTGGAGTCTCTTTCCCCGGAGGCTTTCAAGACCCACTTGGATGCATTCCTGTGTGGCCTGCTCTAGGTGATCCTGCTGTAGCAGGCAGATTGGACTCCACCTCTGGAGGTGCCTTCCAACCTCCGCTGTTCTGTGACTCTATGGAATGATTTCCCTTTTTCCCAGACTAATTCCTTGTGACACAGAGCAGTAAACAGAACTCTGTCACCTCCTCCTGGAAAATGGACTGTGCCTGTGTAGTTATTTTAAGAGGGAATATGGAAGGTAAAGTCCTATTAGCTGCTTGAAATGACTACTTTATTAACCATAACATCTACCAGTCGAACAGAAACAGCTGCTGGAGGTCATGACTGCATGTGAGGCTCACATCTCCTTAAAGACAATTACAAAGCACTGCCAGGAAGCAGAGCTGGGTTGCTCTGCAGCTTTGTTAGTTTTCTTTCTGGTTGATATCCTAAGGTTTGTACCAGAAAAAGGGAAAACTGCCTCAGAGTAGAATCACAGAATGGAAGCAGAACCATTAGGGTTGGATAAGACCTTTAAGATCAAGTTCAACCACAACCCAGCTCCCATGACCACTAAACTATATCCTGAAGCATTACATCTACACAATTCTTGAACACCTCCAGGGGTGGGGACTCCACCATCTCCCTGGGCAGCCTGTGCCAATCCCTGACCACTCTTGCAGGAAAGGAATTTTCCTGATATCCAACCTAAACCTCCCCTGGCACAACTTCAGGCCATTTCCTCTCATCCACTGCTAGTTATTTGGAAGAGCCCAACACCAGCCTCCAGGGATCAGTATAGGCTGGAGACTGAGCTGTTGGAAGAAGAGAAGGGGGAAAGGATCTGGGGGTCCTGGTGGATGGGAGGGTGACCATGAGCCAGCAATGGTGATAGGTTGGACTGGATGATCTTGGAAGTCTCTTCCAACCTGGTCGATTCTATGATTCTATGTGCTCTGGTGGCCAGGAGGGGCAATGCCATTCTGGGTTGGATTAGAAGGGCTGTGGGCAGTAGGTCGAGAGAGGCTCTCCTGCCCCTCTGCTCTGAAGTACTGTGTCCAGTTCTGGGCTCCCAGTTCCAGAGGGACATAGAACTGCTTGAGAGAGTCCAGCACAGAGCCACAAAGATGCTGAAGGGAATGGAACAGCTCTGTTAGGAGGGAGCTGGGGCTGTGCTGCTGGGAGAAGAGACTGAGAGGTGACCTCATCTATGTTGATGAAGATGTGCAGGTGAGTGCCAGAGGCTGGAGCCAGCTCTGCTGGGTGATGTCAGTGACAGCAAAAGGGGCCGTGGTGGAAGCTGAGGCAGAGGCAGTTCCATGGAAAATGAGGGAGATTTTTTTCCCTGTGAGGGTGCCAGAGCCTGGCACAGGCTGCCCAGGGGGGCTGTGGAGTCTCCCTCTCTGGTGACATTCCAGAGCTGCCTGGATGTGTTCCTGTGTTCCTGCTCTGGGTGCTGCTGCTCTGGCAGGGGTTGGCCTGGCTGAGCTTTGGAGATCCTTTCCAGCCCCTGACACTCTGTGACTCTGTGAACAGCAGCCTCCCTCCAACCTCCTTTCTGGTAGCTGCAGAGACCAATGAGGTCTCCCTTGAGCCTCCTGTTCTCCAGACTAAACATCCTGAGCTCCTGCAGCAACTTCTCATACAGGTAAAGAAACAACACAGCCAGAAGCACAGAAGGTCAAAAGAAGCTGAGGAAAAATGCTTCTTGCTAGAACTCAGAAGTTCAGGGCAAAGTTGAGCCCTAAGATTTAACATCACCTCAGCAGCAGCAGGAGAGAAAATATAAACACTCCCATTTAGCTACTCCAGTGGCCGCACAAACTGCTCCTAGACATATGGCCTTGTAGCTTAAACCTAGGCTTGGAGCTTTGTTAGTGCCCTGCCTACAGCTGCAGGCAGGCTTTGACTCCTCGGGTGCAGCCCTGATTGCTCTGCAGGGAGGCAGAATTCAGCCCTGGACATGAGTGCAGACAGATGCACAGAGCTGTCCCTGTGCTGCTGCAGCAGGGTGCATGGCTACTCCTGCCCACTAACAGGGCAAAACACCATCATTCCTCTGTGCTCTGCCAGCCTCCAGAGAGCCCAGATGCTGGCTGCCAAGCTTGCTGGAATGCCACCTTCTAATGCAGCTTCCTTTTCAGGTGTCCCTCGGAAAAGGCCACCTCTGGGGGGACCTTTGCTTTTAAAGGGATCTTCATAGCTGTTCCAGTACTGAGCCCCCCTGGTAATCTGCAGATCTTATTTCTCCTGACATGAAGATTCTCCTCTGCTCTGGTGTGACCCCACCAGCAGAACTGTGTCTAGTTCTGGTGCCCTCAGCATAAGAAGGATCTGGCCCTGATGGAGTGGGTCCAAAGGAAACCACAAAGGTTATCAGAGAGCTGGAGAACCTCCCCTGTAGGGACAGGCTGGGAGACCTGGGGCTGTTCAGCCTGAAGAAGGCTGCAGGGAGAGCTTAAAGCAACCTTTCTGTATCTGAAAGGGGCTACAGGAGAGCTGGGGAGGGACTTTTGACAAGGTCTGGGAGTGACAGGACAAGGGACAATGCCTTTGAGCCGGGAGAGGGGAGAATGAGAATCATAGAATGGTTTAGGTTGGAAAGGACCTCAAAGGTCAGCTCCAGCCCCCCTGCCACAGGCAGGGACAGCTCCCTCTAGAACAGGGCACTCAAGGACTTATCCAGCCTGGTCCTGAATACCTCCAGGGAGATTGTGGAGTACAGAAGCACCCAATGTGATCTTGGATCACACTGGGTGCTTCTGTGCTCCACAACCTCCCTGGGCAACCTGTGCCAGTGTCTCACCACCCTTACTGCAAAGAACCCTTGCATTAGAACACTAACACCCAGTTTCAATCTCTCTTCTGCCACTTCAAACCCATTCCTCCTCCTCCTGGCATTCCCAGACCTTGTCAATAGTTCCTCCCCAGCCCTCCTGGAGCCACCTTCAGATCCTGCAAGGCCACTCCAAGGTCTCCTCCAAGACTTCTCTTCTCCAGGCTGCAGAGCCCCAACTCTCTCAGCCTGTCCTCAGAGCAGAGCTGCTGAAGCCCTCTCAGCATCTTTGTGGCCTCCTCTGCACTGGCTCCAACACTTCCACGTCCTGCTTGTGTTGGGGGCTCCAGATGGGGGTGTTGAATGAGACTAGACTAGAGGAAAAGACCTACAGCAACCACCTAGTCCACCTGCCTGACCATTTTAGGGCTGACCAAATGAACATTAAGCAGTACAGGACCAGTATAGGCAGGGATCTTTGGGTTCTCTGGCCTGTGCTGCATGCTTAGCCCAAATCTCTCTTCCTTCTCCTCTATTTCATTATTCCAGCTTTAACCTTCACTTGCCTTTCTGCTTGTTAGTCCTTGTTTCTTGGCCATCTCTGCACACAGACAGGTAAGAATCAATGTTTACAGCTTCACATGGCAATGCTGCTCCTTTATTCCATACTATTACTAACCTTCTGCACCAAACTTTTCCCCTGGCACAGGATTTAGGATTTCAGTCTTCCATGCTGCCTGTTAATGGTTCTGCTCTCCACACACTCAGGTGGATTTAGTCCCTGGACTGCAGGGCTTTCAAAGAGCTGGGTACCCAGTACCAGCCTGACCCTGAAGGCCTATTTTGAGCCAAGAACTCCAATAGGCATTAAAACCCTCAGCTCCTCAACATTCAAGTCCCTTTTGAAACCAACCTTGAGCATTAAGGAAAACATATTCCAAAGGAGGAGATATCACAATTAAAGACAAAAAAAACCCTCAAAAGATTTTTTTATCAGATAAAGAAAGGGCAAAGGACTAATCTTGCTGCAGGACTGTGGATGGTTATTAATGAGTTTTCAGTGTGTAAACATACTCCTCAGAGAATCTTTCCTAAGCTGTTCCCCAGCTGGGGGGTGCTTGACAGTGCAGCTCCACAGGGAGCCTCTATAAATACTCCAAGGCTAGAAGAAACTGTGAGGATGAATAGTTTGCCCTTCATATCATTTACATGCTCAAAGTCACCAAATGCTCTGCATACATCAGCGAGGCTTTTGCCTTAGCTTACGTCCCCTGTGCAGGATGGAGCAGAGTCTCCTCTGGAATCTGAATGGAGCAAAATCAAAACAGGGTGGCCAGTGGCAGCCTGGGCTGCATCAAAAGAAGCAGGGCCAGCAGATTGGGAGAGGTCATTCTGTCTCTCTGCTCTGCTCAGGTGAGACCCCACCTGCAGTACTGCCTCCAGCTCTGGAGCCCCCAACACAAGGACATGGAATTGTTGGAGGTCACAAAGATATCAGAGGGCTGGAGAACCTCCCCTGTGAAAACAGGCTGAGAGAGTTGGGGCTGTTCAGGCTGGAGAAGAGAAGGCTCCAGACAGACCTCAGAGCAGCATTTCATTGTCTGAAGGAGACCCACAGGAAGGCTAGGGAGGGACTGTTTAGAAGGGTTTGGAGTGGTAAGAGGAGCAATGGCTTGAAACTGGGGCAGGGCAGGTTTAGGTTGGACATCAGGAGGAAGTTCTGCACAATGAAGGTGGTGAAATACTGCTACAAGTTGACCAGGGATGTGCTGGAGGACCCATCCCTAGAGACATTCAGGGTCAAACTTGATGAGGCCCTGAGCAACCTGCTTAGGTGGGGATGCCCCTGCTAACTGCAGAAAGGCAGGACAAGATGACCTTCAAGGGTCCATTTCAACCTACTGCAATCTGTGAACATGTAAGGTCATTTAGAGCATGGCTGCACAACTCAAGGCCACAGTTTACCACCAGAGTTAGCTCTACTTAACCACCTCTGGTAGCAGCACTGCAGCTGTGCTAAGTTGTTTCATGATCTAGCAGCACTGCTGCCCACAGCTGAGTTGGTTACCTCCACACAGAATGGTAGAATGCACAGGCAAGAAGGGACCCTCAAAGGTCATCTTGTCCAGCCCCCCTGCAGTAAGCAGGGACACCTCCAACCAGAGCAAGATGCTCATGGTCCCATCAAGTTTCACCCTGAATGACTCCAGAGATGAGGCCTCCCATTTAACACTTAGCAACACAGGTCTCTACCAAGCCCACAACAGCTACTCACAGAATCAACCTGGTTGGAACAGACCTCTGAGATCATTGAGTCCAACCTATCACCTAACACCTTCTATTTAACTAAACCCTGGCACCAAGTGCCTCATGCAGCCTCCTCTTAAACATCTCCAGGGATGGGGACTCCACCACCTCCCTGTGCAGCCCATTCCAATGCCAATCACTCTCTCTGACAACAACTTCCTCCTCACAGCCAGCCTGAGGCTGTGTCCTCTTGTTCTGTTGCTGGCTGCCTGGCAGCAGAGCCCAACCCCACCTGGCTGCAGCCTCTCTGCAGGTAGCTGCAGACAGCAATGAGCTCTGCCCTGAGCCTCCTCTGCTGCAGGCTGCACATCCCCAGCTCCCTCAGCCTCTCCTTGTAGGGTTTGTGCTCCAGGCCCCTCCCCAGCCTTGCTGCCCTTCTCCAAACACCTTCCAGCACCTCAACATCTCTCTTGAACTGAGTAGCCCAGATCTGGACACAGCACTCAAGCTGTGGCCTGAGCAGTACTGAGCACAGGCCAGAAGAACCTCCCTTGTCCTGCTGGCCACACTGCTCCTGAGCCAGCCCAGGAAAGCTTCCCTGTGTTTCTCAGTGGGCTTTGGCTGAAAGTAAAGGCTACACCAGGTTCTGACCAGTGGAATCTGCCAACAACTAAATTGGGATGATGGATCCAGACTTTAACTAACTCCTGGAAGCATCAAAACCAATCAATGTGTAAGGAAACAGAACATGCAGGAACTGGAAAAGGCAGCAGGTTAATGTGATAAGGGCTGAGGGGATGCTGCCAGGGATTTCTGAGAGGTCTTCTCTGCAAGGCTGCTGTCACAAATGACAGCAAAACGTCTCTGGGTAGCAGCACAGCCTTCCACCTTCTTAGAAGTGTAAATCAGGAGATGGGAATCCATAATTAATGCCACAGCTTTATTTATTTATGCTGCCACGAACCTAAAAGAAGCATCTCGAGATCTGTGATTGAGTCTCAGGGCTACTGTTTGCCTTCCCAAATTTCCTAGGAGACCCAAATCTCCAGGCAGAGGTTTGACAGCCACTGGTTCTGGCACACACATTGGGTCTGCATCTGATTCACACTACGCATCTCTAAGGTCACTCCTGCAACCTTTAGGAGCATTTTGGAACCAATTTTGATTTAAAAAACACTCTACTCAAAGCTGTGTAAAGTCTGTGTAGCCTACACAGGAATGCCCCACAGAATGGCCTGCCTAAGTGAGGTTACAAACAGGCCTTTGAGCACAGAATGGCTGGGAGGGATCTCTGCAAATCAAATCCAAGCCTCCTGCCAGAGCAGCATCACCCAGGGCAGCTCACACAGGAACACATTCAGGTGGGGCTTGAAAGTCTCCACAGAAGGAGACTCCACAACCTCTCTGGACAGCCTGTTCCAGGCCTCAAACACTCTCATGCCAAAGTTTTTCCCCATGTTGAGGTGGAATTCCCTGTGTTCCAGTTTGTGTCCACTGCTCCTTGTCCTATGCCAGGACAGCACTGCACAGAGCCTGGCCCCTGCTTCTTGCCCCCCAGCCCTCAGCTATTTGTAACCATTGCTCAGATCCCCTCTCAGCCTTCTCCTCTCCAGGCTACCCAGCCCCAGGGCTCTCAGCCTCTCCTCATCACACAGATGTTCAAGCTCCACAACCATCCTTGTGTCTCCACTGGGCTCCCTTCAGTAGGTCCCTGTCCCTCTTGAACTAGGGAGCCCAAAACTGGACACAAAAGTCCAGACATGGTCCCACCAGAGCAGAGAGGGAGAAGAACCTCCCTGGACTTGCTGGCCACACTTTTCTTGATGCGCTCCAGGAAGCCACTGGCCCACTCAGCCACAAGGGCACATTGCTGATCACTGAGCTCTCTTCCAACTGAAATGGTTTTGTAACTCCATGATTCTAAGATTAAGACTACAGAGGAACACCATGAGCAATGGGATTGTGCACAACCCATCACTCTGTAGAATGTGATCTTAACAAAGAAAGCAGCTGAGAGGTGGAAAAAATAACCTTGGAGTGACTGTTTTATGGGGCTTCTGTGGGACAGTTCTTCCTCTACTCTGCTCTCATGAGACACTACCAGGAGCACTGCATCCAGTTCTGCTGTCCCCAACACGAAGAGGACATGGCTCTGTCGGAGTGGGCACAGAGGAAACCACAAAGGTGATCAGAGGACTGCAGCACCTTCCCTACATGGACAGGCTGAGAGAGTTGGGACTACCCAGCCAGAAGAAAGCTCCAGGTGTCAGAGCAGCCTTCCAGTACCTGAAGGGGCTACAGAAGAGCTGGGGAGGGACTTCTGACAAAGGCTGGGAGTGACAGGACAAGAGACAATGGCTTTGAGCTGGAGAGGGGAGAGTGAGAGTGGAGATGAGAAAGAAATTCTTTAGAGTGAAGGTAGTGAGGCACTGGCACAGGCTGCCCAGGGAGGTTGTGGATGTCCTCTACCTGTTTTATTTACTTGGAAAAATTAAAGCTAGCTGCCAAAAATGCTATTTTAAAAGAGAATCTCAAGTAGTCTGGTGCAAGCAAACAGTTGTTACTTAGGGCTAAGGAAAGAAGTGCCAAGTATTGCTTTGCTATTGAATCCAGTGGTCTGGTTGATAGGCTGGGGCTGGGTGCTAGGCTGGACTGGGTGAACTTGGAGGTCTCTTCCAACCTGGTTGATTCTATGATTCTACAATTCTAACTGGAGAGGCTGAGTTGGGGCTGTGCAGTCTGGAGAGGAGAAGGCTCCCAGGTGACCTTATTGCAGCCTTTCAGTATCTGAAGAGGGCTACAAGAAATCTGGGGAGGGACTTTTTCGGCTGTCAGGTAGTGATAGGACTGGGGGGAATGGAACCAAGCTAGACATGTAGATTCAGACTGGATGTTAGGAAGAAGTTCTTCACCATGAGGGTGGTGAAAGCCTGGAAAGGTTGCCCAGAGAGGTGGTGAAAGCCTCATCCCTGGAGGTGTTTAAGGCCAGGCTGGATGAGGCTGTGGACAGCCTGCTCTAGTGTGAGGTGTCCCTGCCCATGGCAGGGGGTTTGGAACTGGCTGATCCTTGTGGTCCCTTCCAAACCTGATGATTCTATCACTCTCATTCTTTGGTTCATACATCTGACAAGAAGAGGACTTAAACTCTCCCCCAGCTTAATTATATTGCTTTGAACAGAAGCTTCTTGTCCTTTTTAAAACATATAATACTGCTAGGAAAACAGACCTCCCAATTCAGCAAATAATTAGAAAGCAAGCTGCTAATTACTAGATGGGAGAAAATATGCTGCAAACATCACTTGTCGTGAGCAGCACAAATTAGGGATCACAGATTTCATTTGGAAAGAACATTTTCTTTTATGCCTGGGGGGTAAGAACATCTGAGATGGTCAACAGTATCACTTGGGCTAATATTTACTTTCTCAAACAATGCCCATGTTGATGGGACCAACCCCTGCTGAGCCTGGTGCAGGCTATCAAAATAGAGAGAGGTTAAAAGAGAATTCTGGGTTTAGCTCAGGATTCATCTTCACAAGCATTACATTTTTCTCAGGAAAGGAATCTTCTTCTTGTCCTCCACCAGCTGCTAAGGTTCCCAGGTTCTCATACCCAAGATTATAAATATCTCTGTAATATCTCAGAAGTCAGATACAGGCTGGGTGAGGAGTGGCTTCAGAGCAGGCTCAAGGAGAAGGGCTTGGGGGTGTCAGTTGGGTGATAAACTGCCCAGCAGCCAGCACTGGTCCCTGGCAGCTCAGAGGCAGCTGTGTGCTGGCTGCAGCCAGAGCAGGGAGAGCAGCAGCACAGGGAGGGGAATCTGCCCCTCTGCTCTGCTCTGCTCAGATCTCACCTGCAGCACTGCCTCCAGCTCTGGGGATCCCTGCACAAGGACCTGGAGCTGTTCCAGAGGGTCCAGAAGAGGCCATGAAGATGATCATAGGCTTGGAAAACCTTCCCTACAGGGACAGGCTGGGAGAGTTGGGGCTGTTCAGCCTGGAGATGAGAAGACTCCAGGGGGACTTTAGAGCAGCCTTACAGTACCTGAAAGGGGCTACAGGAGAGCTGGGGAGGGACTTTTGACAAGGGCTGGGAGTGACAGGACAAGGTACAATGGCTTTGAGCTGGAAGAGGGGAGAGTGAGAGTGGAGATAAGAAAGAAATTCTTCTTGGTGAGGGTGGTAAGACACTGGCACAGGTGAACACCTCCCTGGAAGTCTTCAAGGCCAGGTTGGATTGGGCTTCAGCTACCTGGGCTAGTGGGAAAGGTCCTTGCTGGTGGCATGGGGTCATGAATGGTAGAATTAAGCAGGTTGGAAGAGAGCTCCAAGCTCATCCAGTCCAACCTAGCACCCAGCCCTGCCCAACCAACCAGACCATGGCACTAAGTGCCCCAGCCAGGCTTGGCTTCAACACCTCCAGCCACGGCCACTCCACCACCTCCCTGGGCAGCCCATTCCAATGCCAATCACTCTCTCTGACAACAACTTCCTCCTAACATCCAACCTAGACCTGCCCTGGCACAGCTCCAGGCTGTGTCCCCTTCTTCTGTCCCTGGTTGCCTGGCAGCAGAGCCCAACCCCACCTGGCTACAGCCTCCCTGCAGGCAGCTGCAGACAGCAATGACCTCTGCCCTGAGCCTCCTCTGCTGCAGGCTGCACCCCCCCAGCTCCCTCAGCCTCTCCTCACAGAGTGTTGGACCCAGATGATCTCGAAGGTCCCTCCCAACACAAACCACTCCAGGATCCTATGAATCCATGGGAAGTGCTCTCCCAGTTCCCATGCTGGCAGGCACTGGCTTGCTTTTCTCACACTGGGCAGACCTGGGTGGTGTTGCCCATCCTCTGTGGGACAGAACAACAGAAGGTGACAAGAGAAGCCCTGCAGGCAAAGGAAGGTGCATGAAATGTAAAAGCTGTTTGGATGCATTTCCTGCTCCTGCAGAAAACGAATCCTGGAGGGAAATCCGGGTGGCAGAAAAGAGGCTGCAGTTACTTGAGAGGCAGCTGAGTGCTGTAGTAGGCTGAGTGGATCAATGGCTCATTTTTGAGGAGGTTGATTGTTTCCACTAAGTAAACACTCAGCTGGTGTAGTGACAAGTGCCTTATCTGCCTTTATTGACTTTCCAATTAAGTCCAAGGCGGTCTGTAACAGCTCCATTACCGTCCCTCACAGCCCAGCCAGAGAGAATTAAGGCAGCCGACAATAAAAAGCAGGGAGGGGGAGGGGGTGACTATTAGACATCCTTTAAGAGAAGTGCAGCTAATCATCAGCTTGGGAAGGGAAAGTACATTGTCGAGCCCTCCTCTCTTCCCAGTTCTCCATCTCTGCATCCGCCGTGCATTCTGACAGCTACACAGGGGCCACCCAGACATACACACCCACACAAACAGGGGCCACCCTGCCCCCCCACACACACATACTGCACACACACACACACACCACACACACACACAGGGGCTACCCTACCCTACACACACACACACACAAACAGGGGCCACCCTGCCCTACACACACACACACTACCCCCCCATACACACACTACACACACACACACACACACACACACACACGGGAGCCACCCTGCCCTACACACACACACACACACACACACACACACGGGAGCCACCCTGCCCTACACACACACACACACACACACACACACGGGAGCCACCCTGCCCTACACACACACACACACACACACACACACGGGAGCCACCCTGCCCTACACACACACACACACACACACACACACACACACTACACACACACACACACACTACACACACACTACACACACACTACACACACACACACACGGGAGCCACCCTGCCCTACACACACACACACACACACTACACACACACTACACACACACACACACGGGAGCCACCCTGCCCTACACACACACACACACACACACACACACGGGAGCCACCCTGCCCTACACACACACACACACACACACACACACACACACTACACACACACACACACACTACACACACACTACACACACACTACACACACACACACACGGGAGCCACCCTGCCCTACACACACACACACACACACACACGGGAGCCACCCTGCCCTACACACACACACACACACACTACACACACACACACACTACACACACACTACACACACACACACACGGGAGCCACCCTGCCCTACACACACACACACACACACGAGCCACCCTGCCCTACACACACACACACACACACACACACACGAGCCACCCTGCCCTACACACACACACACACACACTACACACACACACACACTACACACACACACACACGGGAGCCACCCTGCCCTACACACACACACACACACACACACACACACACGGGAGCCACCCTGCCCTACACACACACACACACACTACACACACACACGGGAGCCACCCTGCCCTACACACACACACACACACACACACTACACACACTACACACACACACACACACACACACACACTACACACACACACACACGGGAGCCACCCTGCCCTACACACACACACACACACACACACACACACACGGGAGCCACCCTGCCCTACACACACACAGACACACACACACACACACACGGGAGCCACCCTGCCCTACACACACACTACACACACACACACACGGGAGCCACCCTGCCCTACACACACACACACACACACTACACACACTACACACACACACACACACACACACACACACACTACACACACACACACACGGGAGCCACCCTGCCCTACACACACACACACACACACTACACACACACACACACTACACACACACTACACACACACACACACGGGAGCCACCCTGCCCTACACACACACACACACACACTACACACACACACACACTACACACACACTACACACACACACACACGGGAGCCACCCTGCCCTACACACACACACACACACACACACTACACACACACACACACACTACACACACACACACACAGGGGCCACCCTGCCCCCCCCCACACACACATACTACACACACAGACACTACATACACACACACACAGGGGCTACCCTACCCTACACACACACACACACAAACAGGGGCCACCCTGCCCTACACACACACACACTACCCCCCCATACACGCACTACACATACACACAAACAGGGGCCACCCTGCCGCCCCCCCCACACACATACTACACACACACACACACTACACACACACACACAGGGGCTACCCTACCCTACACACACACCCACACAAACAGGGGCCACCCTGCCCTACACACACACACACTACCCCCCCATACACACACTACACACACACACACACACACAGGGGCTACCCTACACACACACACACACACGGGGGGGGGGGGGGGGGGCACCCTGCCCTACACACACACACACACTACCCCCCCATACACACACTACACACACACACACAGGGACTACCCTACACACACACACGGGGGCCACCCTGCCCTACACACACACACACACACACACACAGGGGCCACCCTGCCCTACACACACACACACACACTACACACACACACACACACACACAGAGGGGCTACCCTGCCCTACACACGCACACACACACACAGAGGCCACCCTGCCCTACAGCCACACACACACACACACACACAGGGGCCACCCTGCCCTACAGCCACACACAGGGGTGACCCTGCCCCACACACACACAGAGGAGCCACCCTGCCCTACACACACAGCACGCAGGGGCTCTGTTCCTCACTGTGTGGTGTGAAGCAGCAGCCTCACTGCATTTCCTACAGTGCACAAAATCTCTAATGGGAATTTGAGTCTATTCTGCTGTGATGTGAGCAAGGACAGAGCAGGCATCTCAAGGAACTGCGATCGTTTTTTGTAGCAAGAACTCCACTACTCATCTTCACTTTGCATCTGAAACTTGGAGACTGTGTTCTAGCAGTGTTCTTTGTTCGAGGAACCATCGGGAATGTTGGCAGTGTGCAGGCTGATTAAGAAATATGAATTCTTGGAGATCTCATCCAACCTGGTGGATTCTATGATGATGATTCTGTGATGAATTAAAAAAAACCCAAAATGAGCCAGCAGTGTGCACTTGCAGCCCAGAAAGCCAAGCAGAGCCTGGGCTGCTGCAGCAGCAGAAGTGTGGCCAGCAGGGCCAGGGAGGTGATTCTGCTCCTCTGCTGTGCTCTGCTGAGAGCACACCTGCAGTACTGCAGCCAGTTCTGGAGCCTCCCATTACAAGAAGGTTCTGAACATGCTGGAGCATGTCCAGAGCAGGGCCAGGAGGATGCTCAGAGGGCTGCAGCAGCTCTGCTCTGAGCACAGACTGAAAGAGTTGGGGCTGTGCAGGCTGGAGCAGAGGAGGCTCCCAGGTGACCTTCTTGTGGCCTTCCAGGGTCTGAAGGGGGCTACAAGAAAGCTGGGGAGGGACTTTTTAGGCAGTCAGGGAGTGCCAGGACTGGGGGGATGGAGCAAAGCTGGAGGTGAGTAGGTTCAGAATGGATATGAGGAGGAAGTTGTTGAGCAGGAGAGTGGTGAGAGGCTGGAATGGGTTTCACAGGGAGGTGGTTGAGGCCCCATGGCTGGAGGTGTTTGAGGCCAGGCTGGCTGAGGCTGTGTGCAGCCTGCTCTAGGGTAGGGTGTCCCTGGACATGGCAGGGGGCTTGGAACTGGCTGCTCCTTGTGGTCCCTTCCAACTCTGACTGATTCTAGGATTCCATGGCTTATTTTTTAATACAATTGTCACATTGTCTTACACAACTCCTTTAAACCAGAGACTGAACAATGTGGACTCGTGGCACTCTTGTTGCAGTCGTGTTTCCATCCAGCCAATGACAAAAGCAGCCAGAAGCCTCTTCTTGCTGTACAACACATCTAGGCAGGATGAATAGGCAGGAAGAGATAGCTCCAAGACTTAATTATCTTTCAAGAGATAGTAGAGCTAATACAAAGCTTATTCAGAGATTTCACTCATCCAAAGCAAAGTCTTTCAAAGGGCAGGGACAGAGCTGTGTGGCATCTCTCCCAGTAGTATGTGCTACAGAAAGCCACTTCTCTTTTAATGCCAAGCACATTGATTTCCTCTGTGCACAGGAAAGGTTAGAAATTAAGTGAAACACCAATGATAAATGCAATTGTATATAAGATACAGATATAAGAAATGCATCTGTGTGTATGTATAATGTATGCATGTGTGCAGATTTATCTGCCTGCAAGCATATTTCATATATATCCATCCAGCTGGCAGCTGGCACCAGAGCTGTGCCCCAGGGATCAGCACTGGGCACAGTCCTGTTCAATATCTTTATGGATGATCTGGAGCAGGGGACTGAGTGAAGCATCAGTCAGTTTGCAGATGACACCAAGCTAGGAGCAGCTGTGGAGCTGTTGGAGGGGAGGAGAGCTCTGCAGAGGGACCTGGCCAGGCTGGATGGGTGGGCAGAGGCCAATGGGATGAGATTGAACAAGGCCAAGGGCAGGGTTCGGAACTTTGGCCACAACAACCCCAAGCAGCACTACAGGCTGGGGCCAGAGTGGCTGAGAGCAGCCAGGCAGAGAGGGAGCTGGGGATGCTGGTAGAGAGGAGCTGAAGATGAGGCAGCAGTGCCCAGGTGGGCAGCAGAGCCAATGGCATCCTGGGCTGGCTCAGGAGCAGTGTGGGCAGCAGGACCAGGGAGGTTATTCTGCCCCTGTGCTCAGCACTGCTCAGGCCACCCCTTGAGTGCTGTGTCCAGTTGTGGGCTCCTCCATTGAAGGGAGATGTTGAGGTGCTGGAAGGTGTCCAGAGAAGGGCAGCAAGGCTGGGGAGGGGCCTGGAGCACAGCCCTGTGAGGAGAGGCTGAGGGAGCTGGGGGTGTGCAGCCTGCAGCAGAGGAGGCTCAGGGCAGAGCTCATTGCTGCCTGCAGCTCCCTGAAGGGAGGCTGTAGCCAGGTGGGGTTGGGCTCTGCTGCCAGGCACCCAGGGACAGAACAAGGGGACACAGCCTCAAGCTGTGCCAGGGCAGGTCTAGGCTGGATGTTAGGTGGAAGTTGTTGTCAGAGAGAGTGATTGGCATTGGAATGGGCTGCCCAGGGAGGTGGTGGAGTCTCTGTGGCTGGAGGTGTTGAAGTCAAGCCTGGCTGGGGCACTTAGTGCCATGGTCTAGTTGATTGGCCAGGGCTGGGTGCTAGGTTGGGCTGGCTGAGCTTGAGGTCTCTTCCAACCTGGTTTATATATATACAGAATCATAGAATCAATAAAATTTTCTCTTTCCAGGGAGATCTTCCAGGAGCCTTGCAGGACCTGAAGGGGACCTGGCAGGGCTTTACAGTGCTAGGACAAGGGGCAATGGCTTCAAGCCAGCGGAAGGCAGGTGTGCTGGTTTGAGGCTAACTGGAATATTTTAATGAGAGGAATTAGATTACTGGCTGTGAAAAGAAAATAATAATGATGCCTATCTCACTGCCTGGGTTTGCTTAGGGATATAAAAACAAGAACACAAAGGAAGATAGGTCAAGTCTCTGGCTGCTGCTGACTGCTTCACTACATCTGCCTGGACCTGCATAACCCAAACTAAATAATTTCTTTCTTCTAACCTCTTTCCAACCTTTCACAGCTCTCCCTGCACCTAAGAGGGACTCTGTGGGAGGTCAGTCAGGAGCCCTCCTGGGCAGTTTTGTTGTTTGGGAGGGGTTTTGTATTTCTGTAGTACTTCTAACTTGTATACAATTGTACATAGCTGTGAATAGCTGCATATATGGGAGAGATACATGCTTGGGAATTGTGCCATGCTGTGCATGTAGTGCCTCATTCCTTGGCTTCCAGCCTGCTGAGGTAGTCTGCTGAATTTGGGGGGCTGGGAGGTAGAGGGGAGAAACTCCTCAACTGCCACAGTAGGTTTAGACTCTCCCAGCTCAAACCCAGTGCCCTTCATTCCATCACCACAGGCCCTTAGAAAAGTCTCTTCTTAGCTTTCCTCTAGCCTGCTTCAAGTACTGGAAGGTTGCTCTAAGGTTTCCCCAGAGCCTTCTCTCCAGGCTGACTAGACCCAACTCCCCCAGCCTGTCCTCATGGGAGAGGCACTCCCAGCCCTCTGTTCCTGTTTGTGGCCCTCCTCTTGCCCCTCTCCACCAGATCCTTGTCCTTCTTGTTCATGTGCACTTTTCCTTGTGCATCTTTAAAGAGCTTTCCTGTGTTTGCAGCAAAGCTTGTGCTCCAAAGGGCTCCTGTGGACACACACTCACCTCTTCCTAACTCCATTTACTGGCTACAAGATGAAGGCAATACCTGAGTTGATAGGGAGTTCTCCCTTGCTTTAGTAACTAAATGTTTTAGAGCTACAAGAATTAAAGGGAAAATAGAGAACTGATTTTACAAGAGCACAAAAGCCTCAAGAGGGAAGTGAATTATTGTGTGTTTGAGGCAGGGTACAAACAAAAAAGCAGCAAGAAAGACAAAAGACCACATCTGAGGAGTAAAAGAAGCCTGGAAAAATCTTAGCCTTTCAAAGCACCCCACAATAAAAGCCAAACAGGATGTGACCAACAAACTCTTGCAACCAGATGAGGGAGATTTAATGCACAGCCTTCTTCTGAAGTCTCAAGCTTTGAAATGGTCCAGTTTGCAGTGTGGCAAATTCTGTACTTGGGGGGTGGGGGCTGAGGAGCATGTTGATGGAAGAAAGCAATAGTACAGAGTGTCTGTGCCATTCCATGTGAAAACTCAACTTGAACACTTGGAAAATCCTTGAGGAACTCATAGCAAGCTTTGACCAGATGAGGTTGATGTATCAACATGCATTTCATAGAACCAGAGAGTGGTCTGGATTGGAAGGGATCTTAAAGATCATCCAGTTCCACCCTCCCTGAAACAGGCAGGAACACAGACTCTGCCATGGGCAGATTTATTCCCCAGCAAGAGTGGTCAGGCACTGGAATGAGGTGCCCAGGGAGGTGGTGGAGTCACCAACCCTGGATGTGTTTAAAGGTTGTTGGGATGTGGTGCTTGGGGATATGGTTTAGGGTGAGCCTTGCAGAGTAGGGGTATAGGGTTGGTCTTTTCTCCCAGGCATCCAGGGACAGAAGAAGGGGACACAGTCTCAAGCTGTGCCAGCGGAGGTTCAAGCTGGATGCTAGGAAGAAACTCTTCACAGCAAGAGAGATTGGAATTGGAATGGGCTGCCAGGGGAGGTGGTGGAGACAGGATCCCTAGAGGTGTTTAAAAGGAGGCTGCATGAGGCACTTAGTGCCAGGGTTTGGTTAATTAGAAGGTGTTAGGTTGGACTTGATGATTTCAAAGGTTTTCTGTGGGTGAGGATGAAAGGGATTTCTGGAGATCCCAAGCACCAATACAGGCTGGGCAGTGTCTAGCTTGAGAGCAGACTTGAGGAGAGGGACCTGGGGGTGCTGGTGGAGGAGAAGCTCAATCTGAGCTGTCAGTGTGCTCTGGCAGCCCAGAGAGCAACCAGAGCCTGGGCTGCAGCAAGAGCAGTGTGGGCAGGAGGAGGAGGGAAGTGATCCTGCCCCTCTGCTCCACACTGGTGAGACCACACATGGAGTGCTGCATCCAGTGCTGGAGCCCCTGGGAAAAGAGGGATCTGGAGGTGCTGGAAGGTGGCCAGAGAAAGGCCACAAGGATGACCAAGAGCTGCTCTGCTGTGAGCAGAGACTGAGTCTTTTCAGACTGTCAGGTAGTGATAGGACTGGGGGGAATGGAACAAAGCTAGAAGTAGGGAGATCCAGACTGAATGTCAGGAAGAAGTTTTTCACCATGAGGGTGATGAGAGCCTGGAAAGGGCTGCCCAGGGAGGTGGTGGAAGCCTCATCCCTGGAGGTGTTTAAGGCCAGGCTGGATGAGGATGTGAACAGCCTGATCTAGTGTGAGGTGCCCCTGCCCGTGGCAGGGGGGTTGGAACTGGCCGATCCTTGTGGTCCCTTCCAACCCTGATGATTCTATGATTCTACCTTGATGGCATCTCTGCAGTGTGTGACTATCACCAGCTGCTGGGGCAGAGATGACTTCTGCAGGCCCACCAGCTGCATAGAAGATTACTGCTCCTTATTTGCATCTTACAAAGTAAGGGGGGAATTCCTGCCTTGCAGAAAACCAACCTGGAGTCTGAACCAGACAGGGGAGTAACTTCAAAGAGTAACCATGTGAATGACACTTCTCCTCCACGTTTTGCAGAACAGCCAACAGTCAAATTATGCAGTCAATCAAAGAGCAGCTAAACAACACTCTTCTGCATCAATTAAGTAGAAAGAGTGAGAATAAAGGAGGGAGAGAGGCTGTGCACAGTGTGTGTGATCCCTGTGATACACAGGAAGCTGCTGGAAGGGAGACAGATTGGGAAGAGCCCACATGGAAGGACCCACAATCAAACCATGAGACATCCCAAGTTGGAAGGAACCTAAAAGGGAACTGAAATTTTATGACATTCAGAAGAGAAGGCTGAAGAGAGACCTCATTGCCCTCTACAAATACCTCCAAAGAAACTGGAGGGAGGTGGGGCTTGGACTTCTCTCACATGCAACAAGTGAATTGACAATAGGAAATGGCTTCCAGATGCACCAAAGGAGGTTCATATTGGACATGAGGAACAATTTCTTCCCAGCACAGGCTGCCCAGGGAGGTGCTGGAGTCATCACCCCTAGAAGGGTTTCAAAGCTGCATGGATGTGGTGCTGAGGGAGGTGCTTGAGTGGCAGTGGCTGAGCAGCAGTGTAAGCTGTGAGCTCTAGGACAGGAATTGGACTTGATCTCAAAAGGTCTCCTTCAACCTCAACAGTTCTATGATTCTATGATCATCAAGTCCAAATCCTGAGCTCACAGTGGGCAAAGAAAAAGTTAAATCACACATCTAAAAGTACTGTCCAAATGCTTGTTGAACACTAACAGGCTTGGGATCATGGCCACTTCCCTAGGGAGCTTGCTCCAGTGCTTGACCACCCCCTCAGTAGAGAACTCAATCTGAACTTCTCCTGGTGCAGCCTTCAGCCATTCTCTCACATCCTAACTAAAGGAATGGGCAGTTTTTTCAGACCCCACGTGGGAGAGAGGCCAGAGCCATTCACACACCACATGAGCAGAATCACAGAATGGGCTGGGTTGGAAGGCACCTCCAAAGCTCATCCAGTCCAACCCCCAGCACTCAGCAGGGACATCCTCTACTAGATCAGGTTGCCCAGAGCCCTGGCCAGACTCATCTTGAGTATCTCCAGGGATGAGGTTTCCACCACCTCCCTGGACAACCTGTTGCAGTGTTCCACTACCCTCATGGTGCAGAACTTGTTCCTAACATCCAACCTAAATCTGCTCTGCTGTAGTGTGAAGCCATTGCCCTGGTCCTGTCCCTGCAGGCCTTTGCAAACAGTCCCTCTGCAGCCTTCCAGTACCTGAAAGGGGCTACAAGAAGGCTGCTGTTAGGTGTCCCTGGAACTTTCTCCTCTCCAGGCTGAACAACTCCAGCTCACTCAGCCTGTCTTTGGAGCAGAGTTGCTCTAATCCCCTAATCACATTTGTGGCCCTCTTTTTGACCTGCTCCATCAGGTCTGTGTCCTTCCTGTATTGAGAGCTCCATAGCTGGGCAGAGTACTGCAGGTGAGGTCTCCCCAGAGCAGAGCAGAGGGGTAGGATCCCCTCTCTCCATCTCTGGCCACACTGCTTCAGATGCAGCCCAGGCTGCCCTTGGCCTTCTGTGCTGCAGGTGCACACTGTCTGCTCCTGTCCAGCAGCACTCCCAAGTCCTTCTCTGCAGGTCTGTTTTCTATCACCTCAGTACCTTCACTCCACAGCCAAAGGCAGGTTTGCAAGTCTTTTAATTAAGCAGCATCTGCCTCACTTCAACTTGTGCAAGCAGCCAGGCTGAAAATCACACCAGGACCACCAGAGTTAGAAGAAGCTCTTTGAAAGAACACAGAGTCCCAGAAATCTCTTAGTGTCTGGTTTACTGCATCATGCATTTCACAGCAGGCCACAGACACCCTTCTTGTTATTATCTGTCTGCCGTGCAGAAGGCAGAGAAGGGAATTCAGGAAGAACAATCTATTAAACCCTGTGTTACAGGAGAACACAAGACCACAGAAGATGCTGCTGCTGGAGTACACATCCCACTGAGCTCATCTGACTGCAGTTTCTCTTTGCATAAACACACTCACACTGCACCAGCAGCTTTCCTGGGCCTCAGAGCAGAGATGTCAGAGTAATAAATAATGCATAGGAAATTGCTAAGCAGAGACTGAGTGACAGCTTCACCACCCTCCAGCTGCAATACAAATAACTAATATTTGTGCAAAGGCTCAAAGTTTGAGTCAGTTCAGCTTAGACTCCTGCTTACAACAAGTCCTGGCACAATAGGATTACTGCACAGCATGACAAGCAGCAGCTCAAATCCCATAAGCAACGGCTTCTAACAAGTCTCTCCCATGGAGACACCAGCACCAGCCAGCTCCACTTGGCCCCTGCTCACAGCACTGCAGAACGGTTTGGGTTAAAAGGACCTCAGAAATCAGCTAGTTCCAACCTCCTGCCATGGGCAGGGACACCTCCCACCAGCACAGCTTGCTCAAGGACTCATCCAACCTAGTCTTGAACACCTGCAGGCCGGGACATCCACAGCCTCCCTGGGCAATCTGTGCCAGTGTCTCACCATCCTCACCCTAAAGAATTTCTTTTTCATCTCCAGTCTCACTCTCCCTTCTCCCAGCTCAAAGCCATTGTCCCTCACCCTGTCACTCACAGCCCTTGCCTAAAGTCCCTCCCCAGCTCTCTTGAAGCCCCTTCAGGTCTCCCTGGAGCCTTCTCTTCTCCAGGCTGCAGCCCCAACTCTCTCAGCCTGTCCCCACAGGGGAGGTTCTCCAGCCCTCTGATCATCTTCATGGCCTCCTCTGGACCCTCTCTAGTATCTCCAGGTCCTTCTTGTGCTGGATTCCTCAGAGCTGGAGGCAGTGCTGCAGGTGAGCTCTGAGCAGAGCAGAGCAGAGCAGAGCAGAGGGGCAGAATCCCCTCCCTGTGCTGCTGCTCTCCTTGCTCTGGCTGCAGCCAGCACACAGCTGCCTCTGGGCTGTCAGCTTCTGGGACATCCCCAAGTCCTCCTCCTCAAGACTGCTCTCAGACATTCTCCACCCAGCCAGGATTTGTGCCAGCCATGAATATCTCTTTTGCTGGGTTTTTGTGCTCTACAGATTTCATGAGAAGCAAATGCAATTCGTTTTAAATTATTTTGACAGCTTACTTGAAAACACAAAAAAAAAGAAAAGAAAGAAGTCAACAGGGACTGTTTGAAAAGCTTAAGCTTCTTGCCAAAGACAGCACTTTTAAATTCATACATGATTGACTTCAAAAAGCAAATCCTAAATTCATATCAGAATTTCAGTCTGGCTGAAATTTGTCTGGCTTGGAATTTATTCAGAGGTTTTTTTTTTCTCTTCAGACTAAGCAATGTTCAATTCTGCAAAGTTTTCCTGACACAAATTCCTTTCCAGTGATAAAAAAAAAACATTACCAGGTCTTCTTGAGATTGTTTTCACCAAGGAGCAGTGAGATGGTTTTCAGCAGTAGATTGAGAACAGCTATAACACAGAGTAAAACACACTTAAGAGAGAGACAGGTGAATAAGTTGTTAATTAAATTACAGGAGAAGAAAACCCTCCAATTTCACAGAATCAGCCAGGTGAGGAGACCTCCAAGCTCAGCCAGCTCAACCTAGCACCCAGCCCTGCCCAAGCAACCAGACCATGGCACTAAGTGCCCCAGCCAGGCTTGGCTTCAACACCTCCAGCCACAGCAACTCCACCACCTCCCTGGGCAGCCCATTCCAGTGCCAATCACTCTCTGACAACAACTTCCTCCTAACATCCAGCCTAGACCTGCCCTGGCACAGC
This sequence comes from Pogoniulus pusillus, assembly GCF_015220805.1. Classification (NCBI taxonomy): domain Eukaryota; kingdom Metazoa; phylum Chordata; class Aves; order Piciformes; family Lybiidae; genus Pogoniulus; species Pogoniulus pusillus. The sequence continues at coordinate 13,374,310 of NC_087296.1, read as the reverse complement.
TTGAGGCTGTGTCCCCTTCTTCTGTTGCTGCTTGCCTGGCAGCAGAGCCCAACCCCACCTGGCTACAGCCTCCCTGCAGGCAGCTGCAGACAGCAATGAGCTCTGCCCTGAGCCTCCTCTTCTGCAGGCTGCACACCCCCAGCTCCCTCAGCCTCTCCTCACAGGGCTGTGCTCCAGGCCCCTCTCCAGCCTTGCTGCCCTTCTCTGGACACCTTCCAGCACCTCAACATCTCTCTTGAATTGAGTAGCCCACAACTGGACACAGCACTCAAAACTATTGCTTAACCAATGTCTCTGAGATCTGCAATGTCTACTAGGGAACAGAGAGCACTGGCAGCAAGTTTGCCGATGACACAAAGCTGGCTGGAGTGGGTGACACACACCAGAGGTTTGTGCTGCCACTCAGTGAGACTCAGTGCGAGTTGGGCAGCGAGAAACTTAGGGAAGTTCAAGCCAAGTGCAGTCTTGCACCTGGGAAAGAGCAATCCCATGGATAAGTTGAGGACTGATCTGTTTTAGAGCAGGGAAAGGGGAGTGGGGTCCTGTTGGATGGAAGGTTGATCATGAGCAGCAGTGTGCTCTGATGGCAAATAAGTCCAATGCCATTCTGGGGTGGATTAGAAGGGCTGTGGCTGGAAGTCAAGAGAGGTTCTCCTGCCTCTCTACTTTGCTCTGGTGAGGCCACATGTGGAGTACTGAGTCCAGTTCTGGGCCCCTCAGGTCAAGAATGACCTCAAGAAACTGTTTGAGAGAGTCCAGCACAAAGCAAAAAAAGATGACGAAGGCAGTGGAACATCTTCCTCACGAGGAGAGCCTGAGGGAGCTGGGGCTCTTTAGCCTCTAGAGGAAGAGCCTAAGGGCTGCCCTCATTCCTGTGTATAAAGCTCTAAAGGTGAGTGCCAGAGGCTGGAGCCAGCTCTGCTGGGTGATGCCAGGGACAGCACAAGGGGCAGTGGTGGAAGCTGAGGCAGAGGAAGTTCCATGGAAACATGAGGAGGAATTTTTCCCTGTGAGGGTGACAGAGCCTGGCACAGGCTGCCCAGGGGGGCTGTGGAGTCTCCCTCTCTGGAAATACTCAAAAGCTGCCTGGATGTGTTCCTGTGTGATCTGCTCTGGGTGCTGTTCCTCTGGCAGGGGTTGGACTGGATGATCTTACAAGGTCCCCTCCAGCCCCTAACCTTCTGTGCTGTGTGCTTCTATGTGCTAGCAACAGCTTCCAGTTTCCTTGTTGATATGTTACTGTAGTGACAAACAGCCTCAGGACAAGGAAAGATCTTCTGGATCTGGATATAATCCCTGTCTGATTTTCTGTTTACAGCTTGTGTGATACCAGTTATCAGTGAATCTGTGAAACAACCTTTTAATGAGGTTTAATTGATCAAAGTAAGCCAAGCATCTTCCAGCACTAAGTGTGTCAGCTTTAGTAAGACAGATAACCTAACAAATGTTTCACCACAGTTGTTTCATGATACTATTCTCCAGCATTAGATTTCTTGTTAGCCAATGTCTTGTTAACTAATCCCCAAAGCATCATGCATCTTGATTGCCTCTAATCAGCACTTCTCTTCGGGATCTGTTGCTGCAGATCCAGAGATAATGCTGCCATTTGACTGCCCTGGTGAGACCTCACCTGCAATACTCTGCCCAGCTATGGAGCTCTCAATACAGGAAGGACACAGACCTGATGGAGCAGGTCCAGAGGAGTGCCACAAAAATGATCAGGGGATTGGAACAGCTCTGATACAAGGACAGGCTGAGGGAGCTGGAGTTGTTCAGCCTGGAGAGGAGAAAGTTCCAGGGACACCTAACAGCAGCCTTCTTGTAGCCCCTTTCAGGTACTGGAAGGCTGCAGAGGCACTGTTTGCAAAGGCCTGCAGGGACAGGACCAGGGCAATGGCTTCACACTACAGCAGAGCAGATTTAGGTTGGATGTTAGGAACAAGTTCTACACCATGAGGGTAGTGGAACACTGCAACAGGTTGTCCAGGGAGGTGGTGGAAACCTCATCCCTGGAGATACTCAAGATGAGTCTGGCCAGGGCTCTGGGCAACCTGATCTAGTAGAGGATGTCCCTGCTGAGTGCAGAGGGGACTGGATGAGCTTTGGAGGTGCCTTCCAACCCAGCCCATTCTGTGATCCTATGATTAAGGTAACACTCACCTGCTTTCCCCTGTGAAACACCTCCCTTCACTGAAACACCAGCACAGCCTCTGCCCTTTTAGACTTTAGTTTTCACAGCACTGTAATGTTCGTAAAACCGCTTCACAGAATCACAGAATGGTTTGGGTTGGAAGGGACCTCAAAGCTCATCCAGTTCCAACCCCCTCCCATGGGCAGGGACACCTCCCACCAGCCTCATCCAACATGACCTTGAACACCTCCAGGGAGAGGGCATCCACAACCTCCCTGGGCAACCTATGCCAGTGTCTCACCACCCTCAGTCTCAAGAAATTCTTCCCAATCTCCAGTCTAAATCTCCCCTCCTCAAGCTTCAATCCAATTAAACCATCAATTCCTACCCTTAAATAACAAAACATCAACAGCAGTCCACGGGGTTTTGTGGATGTTCTTTTCCTGAAAGAATTCCTTCTGCTGTTCTCCACAGCACCAAAAGCTCATTCATTTCCCTCTGCAGATTTATTTAGACTTCAACAGACCTACTCATAAATGCTAATTCCTAGCAGTTCTCTTTTCCCTAACATTTATAATGCATTCTTTTGTTTAGGCTGTCACTTTGAACTCTCCCAACCAAGCTCATAGCAAACATTAAGTTGATCTCTTCCATTTGGAGAGCTGTGCTGTTGCAAGTAACCGAGGAGCTTTGCTTTCAGCCAGCCCCCAGCTGTCCACATCGCTGAGCTTTTGTCTCTTGCTTGGGAGTTTCTTTTTGGTTTAGGTTATTTTCTGGTTGGTCTTCAGCTTTTTTGTTCATAAGCATCCAACAGATGCCAGCAGTGGCCTCTGCCCACTGCACAGAGTCATATTTGATTGCAGTGCTCTCCCAGGTGCTAAGCCAATTCACAAACCAAACCCAGGCAGTGCTTAAAACTGAAATGAATGCATAAGCAAACTCCCCACAGGCCAATTGAATCATAGAACCAACCAGGTTGGAAGAGACCTCCAAGCTCAGACAGCCCAACCTAGCACCCAGCCCTGGCCAAGCAACCAGACCATGGCACTAAGTGCCCCAGCCAGGCTTGGCTTCAACACCTCCAGGCACAGCCACTCCACCACCTCCCTGGCCAGCCCATTCCAATGCCAATCACTCTCTCTGACAACAACTTCCCCCCTAACATCCAGCCTGAACCTGCCCTGGCACAGCTTGAGGCTGTGTCCCCTTGTTTTATTGCAGCTTGCCTGGCAGAAGAGCCCAACCCCACCTGGCTACAGCCTCCCTGCAGGTACCAAGTAGATAGCAGTGAGGTCTGCCCTGAGCCTGCTCCTTTCCAGGCTAAATTGGATTGGAGTTAGGGGGTTTTGTTTTGGAAGGTTGTTTCTCTGCTTTTGGAGGCTGTTTGTTTGCTTTGGGGCACTGTTTTGCTGTGCTTGCAGGGGGTTTTGGCTTGGGCAGATGACTTTTTTTTGGGAATGGGGCTGGGGTTTTTGAGGGGTTGGGCTGGGTTTTGGAATCATTGAATGATCTGGGTAGGAAAGGACCTCCAAAGCTCATCCAGTCCAACTCCTCTGCAGTCAGCAGGGACATCCTCAACTAGATCAGGCTGTCCAGAGTCCTGTCCAGCTTCACCTTGAATATCTCCAGGGATGGGACTTCAACCACTTCCCTGGGCAACCTGTTCCAGTGTTCCACCACCCCCATGGTGCAGAATTTATTCCTAACATCCAATCTGAATCTGCTCTGCTCTCATTTCAAACCTCTGCCTTCATCCTGTCTCTGCAGCCTTCTTGTAGCCCCCTTCAGGTACTGGCAGGCTGCTGTTAGGGCTGGTTTAAGGGGGTCTGGGTTTTAGTTTGTTTTTCAGGGGGATTGGGTTGGTTTTGGGGTTGTTCTTTGGGTTGTTTCTCTGGGTTTGAGGTTGTGACTCATTTTGAGGTTTTGGTTGGTTGGTGTCAGGGTCTTTTTGTTTGTTTGATGTGTTTTAACCTTGTGAAACTATATTGGAAGAAACCTGAATGCATAAGGACAATTTATTTCACACTTGTGACAGTGGGAAAGAGAAGGTTATTGTTTAGAAAGCCTGCCTGGGTAGGGTGTATTTATAAAGCAGCACCAGACAAATCAAACAAGGCAAAGCTCTTCTCCAACAGTCACTAAGACAATGAGGATATGAAGTCTGGCACTGCTAGGCTGAAGGCAAACACAGATGACTTCATGTAAATATGAGCTTCCCATTTTGTTCTGACTGGATTGTGAAGCCAGGAGAGAAAAATAAACATGTAACGTAGGGAGACAGCAGCATCTCTCCACAGTGTCATCTGAGAAGGGGCAACAACAATGCAGAGACAAAGCTGCTGAAGCCTTTTTACCAGGTGTGTTCCTAGAAGCACGGAATTATCCAGGTTGGAACAGACCTCCAAGATTGAGTCCAACCTATCACCTAACCCTTCCTATTAACTAAACCCTGGCACTAAGTGCTTCATGCAGCCTCCTTTTAAACATCTCCAGGCACGGCGACTCCACCACCTCCTGGGCAGCCCATTCCAGTGCCAATCACTCTCTCTGCCAACAGCTTCTTCCTAACATCCAGCCTGAACCTGCCCTGGCACAGTTTGAGGCTGTGTCCCCTTCTTCTATCCCTGGCTGCCTGGCAGCAGAGCCCAACCTCACTTGGCTACAGCCTCCCTTCAGGGGGCTGCAGACAGCAATGAGCTCTGCCCTGAGCCTCCTCTTCTGCAGGCTGCACACCCCCAGCTCCCTCAGCCTCTCCTCACAGGGCTGTGCTCCAGGCCCCTCACCAGGCTTGGTGCCCTTCTCTGGACACCTTCCAGCACCTCAACATCTCTCTTGAATTGAGGAGCCCAGAACTGGGCACAGCACTCAAGGTGAAGTCTCTGGGAAGCTTAAATCAGACCAATACACCACATTAGAGCTGCTTTTCCATATAGCATAGAACCATAGAATTACTCTGGTTGGAAGAGACATGTAAGGCCAAATCCAACCATCAACCCAGTGCCACCATGGCCATTCAACCCTGTCCCCATGTGCCATGGCCACAAGTATCTTGTACACCTCCAGGGATGGGGACTCCACCACCTCTCTCAGCAACCTATGCCAATCCCTGACCATTATGCTGGTTTTCAATATTTGGTTCTTTGGCTTACTTGTTGAACCCAACTGTGCAAAAGCCTCATCCCTGGAGGTCTTTAAGGCCAGGCTGGATGTGGTTCTGGGCAACCTGATCTAGTGGAAGGTGTCACTGCCCATGGCAGAGGGGTTGGAGCTGGATGATCCTCAAGGTCCCCTACAATCCTTACAACTCTGTGATATTGCAAACAAATTCAGCCCTGCAGTTTTACACAGCAGCCCCAAGGATCCACAGATGCCAAAGTTCCTTTCTTTTCCTGGATAGAATCAGAGAGTGATTTATCTTGGAAGGGACCACAAAGCTCAGCCAGTTCCAACCCTCTGCCATAGGCAGGGACACCTCCCACTAGAACAGGTCTCTCAAGGCCTCATCCAACCTGGTGCTGAACACCTCCAGGGAGGTTGTGGAGCACAGAAGCACCCAATGTGATCTTCGATCACATTGGGTGCTTCTGTGCTCCACAACCTCCCTGGGCAACCTGTGCCAGTGTCTCACCACCCTCAACCTGTGCCAGTCTCTCACCACCCTCACTGCAAACTTCTTCCTAACATCCACTTTCAATCTCCCCTCTGCCACTTCAATCACATTCCTCCTCATCCTGGCATTACCAGACCTTGTCAATAATCCCTCTCCAGCCCTCCTGGAACCACCTTCAGATCCTGCAAGGCCACTCCAAGATCTTCTCCAAGACTTCTCTTCTCCAGGCTGCAGAGCCCCAACTCTCTCAGCCTGTGCTCAGAGCAGAGCTGCTGCAGCCCTTTCAGCATCTTGGTGGCCTGCTCTGGACTGGCTCCAACACTTCCATGTCCTGCTTGTGCTGGGGGCTCCAGAACTGCACCCAGGACTGCAGTTCATTTACCATTTCCCTGCCAAGATATGCAATACACAGGAAGCCAAAGTGTAATTTATACTATGCACAATCCCAAACTAAAATTTCATGCCATCACATCATTTCACTATGACATGAAGTGCTGATGTTATTCTAAAGTTTGTCAGTGCTTCCCTTTTCTAACAGCAAAAATCAGAGTTGCTCTGCAGTCACAATGAGGAGAAATCACAAAATGCATCAGCTTGAAAGGGACCCTCAAAGGTTGTCTTGTCCACACCCCCTGCAGTCAGCAGGGACATCTCCAACCAGTTCAGTTTGCTTAGGACCCTGTCAGGTTTGACCTTGAATGTCTAAAGGGATGGAGCCTCCACCCTCTGGGCAACCTGTTCCAGTGTTTCTCTACCTTCATCGTCAAGAGCTTCCTGCTAATTTCCAACCTAAATGTCCCTTGCTCCAGTTTCAAACCACTGTCCCTCAACATATCACTATGAGCTCTTCTAAAACAGTCCCTCCTCAGTCCTCCTGTAAGTCTCCTTCAGGTACTGGAAGGCTGCTCTAAAGTCTCCCTAGAACTTTCTCTTCTTCAGGCTGAAGAATCCCAGTTCCCTCAGCCTGTCCTTGCAGCAAAGGTTCTCCAGACCTCTGATCATCCTCACAGCCCTCCTCTGGATCCTCTCCATCAGGTCCATGCCCTTCTTGTGTTAAAGGCCCCATAGTTGGACAGAGCAGTGCAGGTGAGGTCACTCCAGAGTAGAGGGGCAGGATCCCCTCTTTCCGTCTCTGCCCACACTGCTGTGGATGCAGCCCAGGCTGCCACTGCACTTCTGTGCTGCCAGTGCCCATTGCTGGCTCCTGTCAGCTTCTCACCCACCAGCACTCCCAAGTCCTTCTCTCCAGGACTGCTCTCACTCTCATCATCCCCCAGCTTGGACTGGTATTGAAGATTGTCCCAACCTAGGTTCAGGGCCCTGCCCTTTGTCTTCTTGTATCTCATGAGATTCTCCTCAGTCCTGCCTGGGGAGTCTGGAGGCTTCCCCAGCCTGTCTGGGTCCTCCTGAAGGGCCTCCTGCCCCTCAGCCTTAGCAACCACACCACTCAACACGGTAGCACCTGCAAACTTGCTGAAGGTAGATAAAATCAAGCATCATTCCAAAGCACAGGGGTTGTTTTTTCCCCAGATCAGGCTTTTGCTCTCCTCTATTTACTCCTGTCAATATGCCATTGCTTCAGACACGCTGCTCACTTGACACAGCCTCTGTGCTCTTGAGTAATGAGAAGACATCACTACACTGGTCCACAGGACAAGTTTCTAAACTCAAATGGAGCAGTCATAACAACAGTTTGTGCATAAATTATCCCTCTGAAGACATAAATGCAGCACAAAATTAACCAATAAGCCCGGAGGAACGGCGTAGTTTCACTTAACAGCCCACTCAAATTCACTTTGTGAATACACTGCCTTAAGAAAAACAAAGCAAGAAGCAGAAGGAAAACTTGCATGGATAAGAACTTCTAGAAACTTCTGAGTCATTGAGGTTTTAAGAGGCTTGCATTGCTTTAGAGCTGCTGCATTTCAAGCCAGCTCTAGCTGAGAAGTGCCCATCTGAGCACCCATTACGAATTGAACGTGGGGTAAATAAAAACAACTCTGCTCTACAAAAGTCTTTCTTCTTTTCTAGATGAGGCCAAAAAAATCCTTTGGTGTGATGGATATTCTGAGCAGTGAGTGTAGCTAAACTAGATGCAGTAAGAAATAAAGATGAATGTGTTTAATAGGAGAGCCTTTCAAAATTAAAACCATAACAAAATGTCAATGGGTAGATGGTGGCAGCACTTAGAGGAGTAAATCTTTGGGGGTGGGGAAAGAAAAGAACTGGCACACATACAGAAATCAGATTGAGCCACCAGCCCCACAGCTTAATGAAACCATAAAGCAGGGAACTGATCTCCACTAAGTCCCCAAAACCCCTTACTGAAGGTTAAAGATGGCTGTTGTTTGCCTGGCAGCTTCATTCCTGTTTCCAATCAGTACAATTAGCCACCTGAGAATTTGTCACACCTGCCAGAGGCTCTCAGGAGCCAGAGGATCACGGTAGCTGTTTCAGCTAAGGCCCCATGCATCCCAGATAAGCTAAAGGAGCTGAGTTAAGTCCCCACTGAGGCATACGCAACGGCTGCAGCTGGACAGGAGTATCCTGCCATAAGAGTGCCTCCCAAAGAGAAGACAGACACAAAGAGGGCTGGAGATGTGCTCTGCTCTTTAGCACAGGCTTAATCGACATAGGTAAGAAACCAAATAAAGGCAGAACTACCCCATTAGGATTACAGAATCATTAAGGTTGGGAAAGACCTCTAAAATCAATCAACCATCAATCCAACACCACCATGGCCACTAAACCATGTCTCAAAGTGCCATGGCCACAGGTTTCCTCTAGGGAAGGGACTCCACCACCTCCCTGGGCAGCATGTTGCACTGTCTGACCACTCTTGCAGCAAATAAATGTTTCCTCCTCTCCAATCTAACCCTCCCCTGGCACAATTTCCTCTCCTACTATCACCTGATACTAGGGAGAAGAGTTCAACCCCCACCTCACTGCAACCTCCTTTCAGGGAGCTGTAGAGAGCAATGAGGTCTCCCCTCAGCCTCCTCCTCTCCAGGCTCCACAACCCCAGCTCCCTCAGCCACTCCTCAGAAGACCTGAGTCCCTTCCTTTCCAGAGGGCACAGAGAACAGACTGCCATGGGAAGTCACAGGAGCATGAAGTGTTGTGTCCAGCCACTGGACTGGGTGACCTTAGAGGTCTCCTCCAACCTGGTTGACTCTATGAAGAGAAGTCCTTGCAGAGGTCTCCCACACTCAGTAAACTTCTCCTTTTCCCCTGTGCATGATACTTATGGTCTGGGATGCAGCTGTAGCCAATTCCAGCCAACTGTCCTGGCTGTCTCAGAGGGGCTGGTGGCCTGCAGAGCACAGCTGAGCTAGGACTCTGTCCCAGCACACCTGTGCAGGTTCTCTGCAGTGAAAGAGAGCTCAAACCCTGGCAGGTGGCACCTGGACTATCTCATTTATGGTATTGCTGGTTGGTCCTCTTTTTAAAGCCCTGTGTACCACACAAGCCACACAGCAGCAACCAAAAATAGTGCCCAGCTTAATGCACCGTGACCCTCAGAAAGAACAAAACCTCACGAAGTTCAAGCACAAAAGAAATAGGAAATAACACTTCCCTGGATAAGGCTGCCCCACAGGCTGCCACCTGGCTGCCTCCCTCTGCCCTCCAAGCTCCAAACAAGGGTCCAACTCTTCCTCCAGAAGCCCTATCAAACTCCTTCCAAGCTCTGACAGCCCTTCCTGAAACCCTTCACTCGTTTCATGTTTTCCCTGCAGCACAGTCAGAATCCTGCAATTCTTCTTTAGCAAAGGAATCTTCTTAGGACCACAGAGCTGACTCTGCTGAAAGAGCCCTTCAGGTCCAGAGTGCAGCCAGAACCTCACACCTGCACGCAACTGCTAGACCCTGTGCCTGAGCTCCTCACCCAGATGTCTTTGAGGTTTGAACAGGGAGAAGGTGGCACAAAACCTGCTTTGGCCCACCCTGTGGCCTGCAACGGGGAACAGCAAAGGCCTTTCTCCACAGCGTGCTGAGCTGCGTGGAAGCCTGTGCTGGGATCCGGCTGGTGCTTGGCTGGGACCTTGGCAAGGGAGAAGGTGCAGGGTGCCTGCCTGACAGAGCTGCTGATGGGACAGGTCCTGCTGTGACAGAGCTGCTGGCGGGACAGGTCCTGCTGTGACAGAGCTGCTGGCGGGACAGGTCCTGCTGTGACAGAGATCCTGACGGGACAGGTTCCTGCTGTGACAGAGCTCCTGACGGGACAGGTCCTGCTGTGACAGAGATCCTGACGGGACAGGTTCCTGCTGTGACAGAGCTGCTGGCGGGACAGGTCCTGCTGTGACAGAGCTCCTGACGGGACAGGTCCCTGCCTGACAGAGCTGCTGACGGGACAGGTCCCTGCTGTGACAGAGCTGCTGACGGGACAGGTTCCTGCTGTGACAGAGCTCCTGACAGGACAGGTCCCTGCCTGACAGAGCTGCTGACGGGACAGGTCCCTGCCGTGACAGAGCTGCTGACGGGACAGGTCCCTGCTGTGACAGAGCTGCTGGCGGGACAGGTCCCTGCCTGACAGAGCTGCTGACGGGACAGGTCCCTGCCGTGACAGAGCTGCTGGCGGGACAGGTCCCTGCTGTGACAGAGCTGCTGACGGGACAGGTCCCTGCCGTGACAGAGCTGCTGACGGGACAGGTCCTGCTGTGACAGAGCTCCTGACGGGACAGGTCCTGCTGTGACAGAGCTGCTGGCGGGACAGGTCCTGCTGTGACAGAGCTCCTGACGGGACAGGTCCCTGCCTGACAGAGCTGCTGACGGGACAGGTCCTGCTGTGACAGAGCTGCTGACGGGACAGGTCCCTGCTGTGACAGAGCTACTGACGGGACAGGTCCTGCTGTGACAGAGCTGCTGACGGGACAGGTCCCTGCTGTGACAGAGCTACTGACGGGACAGGTCCTGCTGTGACAGAGCTGCTGACGGGACAGGTCCTGCTGTGACAGAGCTGCTGACGGGACAGGTCCTGCTGTGACAGAGCTGCTGACGGGACAGGTCCCTGCCTGACAGAGCTGCTGACGGGACAGGTCCCTGCTGTGACAGAGCTCCTGACGGGACAGGTCCTGCTGTGACAGAGCTCCTGACGGGACAGGTCCCTGCTGTGACAGAGCTGCTGACGGGACAGGTCCTGCTGTGACAGAGCTGCTGGCGGGACAGGTCCCTGCTGTGACAGAGCTGCTGACGGGACAGGTCCCTGCTGTGACAGAGCTCCTGACGGGACAGGTCCCTGCTGTGACAGAGCTGCTGGCGGGACAGGTCCCTGCTGTGACAGAGCTCCTGACGGGACAGGTCCCTGCCTGACAGAGCTGCTGACGGGACAGGTCCCTGCTGTGACAGAGCTGCTGACGGGACAGGTCCCTGCCTGACAGAGCTCCTGACGGGACAGGTCCTGCTGTGACAGAGCTGCTGGCGGGACAGGTCCCTGCTGTGACAGAGCTCCTGACGGGACAGGTCCCTGCCTGACAGAGCTGCTGGCGGGACAGGTCCCTGCTGTGACAGAGCTCCTGACGGGACAGGTCCCTGCTGTGACAGAGCTGCTGACGGGACAGGTCCCTGCTGTGACAGAGCTGCTGACGGGACAGGTCCCTGCCTGACAGAGCTGCTGGCGGGACAGGTCCTGCTGTGACAGAGCTCCTGACAGGACAGGTCCCTGCTGTGACAGAGCTCCTGACGGGACAGGTCCCTGCCTGACAGAGCTGCTGGCGGGACAGGTCCCTGATTGACAGAGCTCCTGACGGGACAGGTCCTGCTGTGACAGAGCTGCTGGCGGGACAGGTCCTGCTGTGACAGAGTTCCCGTTTTGGACCGTCCCCGCTTTTGGATGGTTCCTACCTTTTTACACAGCTCTCGTCCTGCACCGCCTCCGCCTTTGGACAGTCTCCTGCTCCTGCACCATTCTGCACCACCTTGCAGGCTTAGCAAGTCCTGGGGTCCGCTGGAGAGAGCTGCTGGCGGCACCCAGCGCCGGCTGCTCTGGGGCCACACCACAGCTGACCTCCTGGCGGCTGTCCTGGCTGGGCAGACCCCAGCAGTTTGGCTCTCCCCTGCCGCTGCGGAGGCAGCGTCGTACCACAACCATCCCACTCATGGAGGAAACGATTGAGGCCCTCCTGGCTCCTCCCTGGGCCTGGTCTGACCTGACCCCAGCTCCTCCTGGCTCCTCCCTGGGCCTGGTCTGACCTGACCCCAGCTCCTCCTGGCTCCTCCCTGGGCCTGGTCTGACCTGACCCCAGCTCCTCCTGACCCCTCCCTGGGCCTGGTCTGACCTGACCCCAGGCCCTCCTGACTGCTCCCTGGGGGTGCTCTGACTCTGACCCCAGCTCCTCCTGAGCCCTCCCTGGGGGTGCTCTGACCTGACCCCAGCTCCTCCTGACTGCTCCCTGGAGATGCTCTGACCCTGACCCCAGCTCCTCCTGAGTGCTCCCTGGGGGTGCTCTGACCTGACCCCAGCTCCTCCTGACTGCTCCCTGGGGGTGCTCTGACCTGACCCCAGCTCCTCCTGACTGCTCCCTGGAGATGCTCTGACCCTGACCCCAGCTCCTCCTGACTGCTCCCTGGGGGTGCTCTGACCTGACCGCAGCTCCTCCTGACCCCTCCCTGGGGGTGCTCTGCTCTGACCCCAGCTCCTCCTGACTGCTCCCTGGGGGTGGGTCTGACCTGACCCCAGCTCCTCCTGACTGCTCCATGGGGATGCTCTGACCTGCCCCCAGCTCCTCCTGAGTGCTCCCTGGAGATGCTCTGACCCTGACCCCAGCTCCTCCTGACTGCTCCCTGGGGGTGCTCTGACCTGACCCCAGCTCCTCCTGACTCCTCCTGGGGATGCTCTGACCCTGACCCCAGCTCCTCCTGACCCCTCCTTGGAGGTGGGTCTGACCCTGACCCCAGGTGCAGTGCTTAGCCCACTCCCAGGGCCCCTATAAAACCAGAGGAACTTCTTGTTTCCTCCTTTGCCCTCCCCACCTGCTGGCACTGTCCTTGTTCCTGCTGCTCCTGTCTTACCCCGTGGCCATTCTACCACCTGGTGGGACCACTGCTCTCTGACTCTGCCTCCATCCATTGCCATCAATCTGCTTCTGGATCTATTTATGTATCTTGCTTCCCTTCCCCATACCTCTTTGTAACTCCCCTGCCTTAAATACCTTTTATTTACTGTTAAAGCATTTCCTTCCACTTCCAGCTCCAAGCAAGACTCCTTTTTGGGTGTTTCAGCCCTTTCCAGTCTTTACATCTACTTCTTTTCTTTCCATTGGAATGGGCTGCCCAGGGAGGTGGTGGAGTCGCCGTGCCTGGAGGTGTTGAATCAAAGCCTGGCTGGGGCACTTAGTGCCATGGTCTGGTTGCTTGGCCAGGGCTGGGTGCTAGGTTGAACTGGCTGAGCTTGGAGGTCTCTTCCAACCTGCTTGATTCTATGATTCTGTGGTTTATTGCTGGGTAAATAGTTGGACTTAACAATCCTAGAAGTATCCACTTTCTGTATTGGTTCTGTTAGCAATACTTTCAGTCTCTGGGAAGCTTAAACCAGAACCAATACATCTGTCCAGCCTAACTTCTAGTGGGGTAAAGCTGTGTTTAGCTTTTTCCATTTTCTGGCTTCCTACATCTCTACGTTTGCCCACAGCATCCTGTGGAAGCTTCTTGACTGAGTTAGAGCCTGCAAATGAGCCTAAGCTAATTCTGGCTATAGTCTGGGGGCAGAGCTTTCAGGAGATTAAAACAGTTCTAATTTTATCATTCCAGCTCAGCCAATTAATTCCCTGCCTCCATCACAAGGTGCTCAAGGCCAGGCTGGATGAGGCCATGAGCAACCTGGGCTGCTGGGAGGTGCCTGTGATAGGGAGGTTCATAGAATCAATCAGGTTGGAAGAGACCTCCAAGATCATCCAGTCCAACCTAGCACCCAGCCCTATCCAGTCAATTAGACCAAAGCACCAAGTGCCTCATCCAGGCTTTGCTTGAACACCTCCAGGTTGGAACTGGATGATCTTGAATCATAGAATCAACCAGGTTGGAAGAGACCTCCAAGCTCATCCAGTCCACCCTAGCCCAGCCCTATCCATTCAACCAGACCATGGCACTAAGTGCCTCATCCAGCCTTTGCTTGAAGGTCCTCTCCAAGCCAAAGCATTCTATGCATGAAGAATCTAAGACTCCATGATTCTATGATCAAAAGCACTGGAAAAAAATCCAATAATGGACAAGATCCTTTATAGGAACTTGACCACATCTGCACAGCAGAGTGACCAGGACCGTGGGAAGCCACCCTCAGTATTTACAGTGTTATGGATCACATCTGTGCCAGTTTGAGCCTAGCTGGGATATTTTGGTGAGAAGAATTAGATGCTAGGCTGTGAAAAGGAAACAGTGCTGATGTCTGCTGCACTCATAGGCTTGCTGAGATGGACAAAACCAAGAACACAAACATAGATAACAGAGCTGCTCTCTGGCTGCCTGCACTTCTCTCCCTAAGCTGCTGTCTGTGTAACTAATCCTTCTGTTTCCTAACCCCCCTGGCCAATTCTCCAAACTCACCTTGAATGTAAGGCAAAGTCTGGGATAAGGTAGAGGGGTGGGAAGGAGGTGGAAGGGTGGTTGGGAGCCCCTCCTGGGGACTCTGGTTGCTGGGAGGGCTGTTGTGTTTCTGTATTACTTTTAACTTGTATGCAACTTGTATACAAGTGCCTATGAAACAGCTGGGGAGGGACATTTCAGGCTCTCAAGGAGCGACAGGACCGGGGGGAATGGAGCAAAGCTGGAGGTGGGGAGAGTGGGGCTGGAGGTGAGGAGGAAGTTGTTGAGCAGGAGAGTGGTGAGAGGCTGGAATGGGTTGCCCAGGGAGGTGGTTGAGGCCCCATGGCTGGAGGTGTTTGAGGCCAGGCTGGCTGAGGCTGTGTGCAGCCTGCTCTAGGGTAGGGTGTCTCTGGGCATGGCAGGGGGGTTGGAACTGGCTGCTCCTTGTGGTCCCTTCCAACTCTGATTCTATGATTCTATGATTTCTCTCTATAGCTGTAGATATTGTAAATACCTGCTTGTGCATTGTGCTAAGCTGTAAATATAAAGCTTCACTCTTAATGTCCAGCTCAGCTGAGCCTAGTCTGGGTGATTTTCTTAAGTGTGATGGGGCAGAGAACACCCAAACCATCACAACATTAAAACACTGTGTGAGCAAAAAGCAATCTGCTAACAGAATTGGCAAGAAACACAAATTATTAGAGCTAAATCTAGACAAAATGGAGACTTTTTTTTTTGTCAGTCTAATCTTTCTTAATCTACTTGGATAGAAATCAAGCAATATTTACTTTATTTGCTTTCTTCAATACATTGATTCTTCAATCATACTTCCTTCTCTCACCCAGACAACTGAGTAGACTCACTCAAATGTTCTTCATTTTATGCATTTGCTGCTGGTTAGAAATCAATTCCTGCCTTGCAGCTGCAGATCAACAACACTGTAAATCATTATCATCTTTAGTAAAGAGGAAGGACACATGGTGGTACCCAAAGTTTTCCAACCTAGCTGCAGGACAGGAGTATCCAGGGTGCTGCATCTGCTCTGCCAGCAGTTTGTCAACTCGGTTAGAACCACTGCTGCTCTCCAACCAAACCCTCCCCGACCTCATTGCTGTCTGCAGCTGCCTGCAGGGAGGCTGTAGCCAGGTGGGGTTGGGCTCTGCTGCCAGGCAACCAGCAACAGAACAAGGGGACACAGCCTCAAGCTGTGCCAGGGCAGGTTCAGGCTGGATGTTAGGAGGAAGTTGTTGGCAGAGAGAGTGATTGGCATTGGAATGGGCTGCCCAGGGAGGTGATGGAGTTACCATCCCTGGAGGTGTTGAAGCCAAGCCTGGCTTGGGCACTTAGTGCCATGGTCTGGTTGACTGGACAGGGCTGGGTGCTAGGTTGGGCTGGTTGAGCTTGGAGCTCTCTTCCAACCTGCTTGATTCTGTTATTCTATGATTCTATCAATCTACTCTTGACTTCTTTCACACAAATTAGTTCTTTTATGACAGCTTTTTCCTGCTCTGTCTCTTGAATATAATAAATAGACACTGTGTTATAGAATCAGAAAACTGCTTTGGTTGGAAATGACCATCATCATCTGCAGCCATCAACCCAGTACCACCATGGCCACTAAACCACATCCCTAAGTGCCACAGGCACAGGTTTACTGAACACCTCCAGGGATGGGGACTGCATCACCTCCCTGGGCAGCCCATTCCAATGCCAATCACTCTCTCTGACAACAACTTCCTCCTAACATCCAGCCTAGACCTGCCCTGGCACAACTTGAGACTGTGTCCCCTTGTTCTGTTGCTGAGTGCCTGGCAGCAGAGCCCAACCCCACCTGGCTACAGCCTCCCTGCAGGGAGCTGCAGACAGCAATGAGCTCTGCCCTGAGCCACCTCTTGTCCATGTATCACATTTCTGTACAAAGAATGGCTCTGCACAAACCACCACAACTTCTAACACAGGAAACTGAGGGCTGAGCCCACAGCCAGGAGGACTCCTTGTGTATGCATCAGGTTACAAATGAGCACTCCTCGTTTAAGCCAGAGCTGCCATAGATCACAACTACAGCCTAACTATCCTCCCTGTAGGAATACCACTGAGCCTGCCCGCAGAGAAATACACTTTATCTGCACTTTCACAGCATGGCTGCACTTACCACTACTCAAAAATAGGAGGGAAGGAGTTATCTGCACTCTATTGAGTTGTTGACTTTGTCAAATGCAGCTTAACTTCAGTGCAGTTCAGCTGTAATGTTCAATACATATTGACTGTAATTGCAGTCATTCTGTGCTCCCAAAAAGGCAGTTTATGGATCATCACAGGTAGCAGAACACTCTCCCTGCCTGGAGAGTTCAGCCATTTCAGTCTAGACTGTGAGTTTTAAAGCCTGCTTAGGTTTGGGGTTTTTTTTCATGCCTTGGTTTGTTTACTTTAGGAATATCTAAGTCTCTGCAGAGGCCACAAATAACTCTCTTGCTATTCTCATCCCACCCCAGGAGTGTGGAGTTCAATAGCTCCAAGTGCCAGGTGCTGCACTTTGGCCACAACAACCCCATGCAGAGATACAGGCTGGGGTCAGAGTGGCTGAGAGCAGCCAGACAGAGAGGGATCTGGGGGTGCTGATTGATACCCATCTGAACATGAGCCAGCAGTGTGCCCAGGTGGCCAAGAGAGCCAGTGGCATCCTGCCCTGCATCAGAAATGGTGTGGCCAGTAGGAGCAGGGAGGTCATTCTGCCCCTGTACTCTGCACTGCTCAGACCACACCTTGAGTGCTGTGTTCAGTTCTGGGCCCCCCAGTTCAGGAGGGACATTGAGATGCTTGAGCGTGTCCAGAGAAGGGCAACGAGGCTGGGGAGAGGCCTTGAGCACAGCCCTACGAGGAGAGGCTGAGGGAGCTGGGATTGGTTAGCCTGGAGAAGAGGAGGCTCAGGGCAGACCTTATTGCTGTCTGCAACTACCTGAGGGGAGGTTGTGGCCAGGAGGAGGTTGCTCTCTTCTCTCAGGTGGCCAGCACCAGAACAAGAGGACACAGCCTCAGGCTGTGCCAGGGGAGATTTAGGCTGGAGGTGAGGAGAAAGTTCTTCCCTGAGAGAGTCATTGGACACTGGAATGGGCTGCCCGGGGAGGTGGTGGAGTCGCCGTCCCTGGAGCTGTTCAAGGCAGGACTGGACGTGGCACTTGGTGCCATGGTCTGGCCTTGAGCTCTGTGCTAAAGGGTTGGACTTGATGATCTGTGAGGTCTCTTCCAACCTTGGTGATACTGTGACACTGTGATACTGTGAGTTGAGTGTCTTAGAGGTAAAACAAAAACCCAACAGCCATGAAAAAGAGTTTTTGCAAGTATCTGAGCCAAAATACAAGGGCCATGCTGGAGAGCACACACAGCAGCAGCACCCAGAGGGGAAATGAGCACAGCTCCTCACTGCCTAAGCGCCTAGGCAGATCTACAGCATGCTCTAAAGGGAACTGCTGGCCCTAACAGACCTGTGGTGTTACTCATAAGCTGTTAACAAGATTTAGAAGTTCACGTTCCTTCTCCCCCACACTACACCCATTCATCTCTTTAAAGAGCCTGCCACCCCTACAAGCTTCACCTGCCCAATCTGCAAGTCATTCCTCATGCTTTCCACAGCAGAGCTGTGTACCAGGGGAAGGTGGCTTGCAGCAGAGCACAAAATTTCACCTCAGCAGCATCTGCTGAGCCTGCAAACAATTTCTACTGCTGCAAGCTGCAGAAAGTAACAACAACTCTTTTTTCCTGTGTCTTTTGTTTAGTACCTAAAAGAAGATTTTAGATGTTCCAGAGTAGGTCTGGAGAAGAGGAAGCTAAAAGGGGACCTTGCTGATCTCTACAACTCCTTGAAAGGAGGTTGCAGTGAGGTGGGAGTTCATCTCTTCTCCCTAGCATCAGGTAACAGGAGAAGAAATGGCCAGGGCAGGTTTATGTCACAGATTAGGACCCATTCATCCATAGAATCATAGAATCAAGCAGGTTGGAAGAGACCTCCAAGATCATCCAGTCCAACCTAGCACCCAGCCCTATCCAGTCAACTAGACCCCTTTAATATCTTGCCTCTTAGTCTGCTCTTTTCCAGACTCAGAAGCCCCAAATCTCTCAGTCCTTCCTCACAAGAGAGATGTTCTAGACCCCTACTCATCTTTGTAGCCCTTTGCTGTACTCTCTCCAGCAAGCAAGCACAACACACAGCTCCACAACCTTCATCTGGTGCTGCCTTCATGACAAACCCCAAACCTGCATTACTGCAGCAGTGCTTGAAGGACTCCAAGCACATCAGTGCCACATTTATGCCCAGGTCTTTCTTCTCTGTCAAAGCAATCCATACATGCTTCAGAATCCTGAGCCTACACTTCTGTGCAAGTTAAGGCCTCCCTCATTCCAGAAAAGAGACCACATCAAAAGCTGGGATCCAGAAACTCTTGAAACAGCAGCCAAAGTCCTTGGAGTGCAAGTGGCAAATGAACTCCTCACAGCTGCTCGTTATGGACATAGAGGTTTTTTAATGAGCTTTCCTGTGGCTCTTTCACTCAATTAAGGACTCCATTCTAAGAAAAGGCTTTAAAGACCACAGAATGTCAGGGACTGGAAGGGACCTTGTAAAATCACTTCTCAGCATTTTGGCTAAGATCAAGTGTAGCGTGGAGTGTGTAGATCATCCAGTCCAACCCCTGCCAGAGCAGCAGCACCCAGAGCAGATCACACAGGAACACATCCAGGCAGCTCCACAACCCCCCTGGGCAGCCTGTGCCAGGGCTCTGTCACCCTCATAAGGGAAAAATCCTCCTCATGTTTCCATGGAACTTCCTCTGCCTCAGCTTCCACCACAGCTGCTGCCAGGCAACCAGCAACAGAACAAGGGGACACAGCCTCAAGCTGTGCCAGGGCAGGTTCAGGCTGGATGTGAGGAGGAATTTGTTGGCAGAGAGTGATTGGCATTGGAATGAGCTGCCCAGGGAGGTGATGGAGTTACCATCCCTGGAGGTGTTGAAGCCAAGCCTGACTGGGGCACTTAGTGCCATGGTCTGGTTGACTGGACAGGGCTGGGTGCTAGGTTGGACTGGGTTATATGGGATGTCTCCTCCAACCTGCTTGATTCTGATTCTATGTCTCCCAGAACAATCAAATTGCCAAGAAGCTCCCAACACAAATCTCCTCCCCATCCCCCTCTCTTCCCCCCTGCAGAAATAACCAGATCCTGTATGTCTCAGATGATAAATCTGAAGAGACCTGAGGTGAGATGTCAAAAAGACAACAAGGGGGTTAGAGGAAAAAGGGTCAGGTCAGACCAGAGAGTCCCAGCAGAGGCAGCCACAGAGAGCAGCCCAGCAGAAAGAAGGAGCAGCGCTGAGAGCTGAGCAGTGTGTGAGCAGTGAGTGCCTGAGCTCTATTTTGCCCAGCTGAGCTTCTCAGCAGCAGAATGAGAGATAGAGATTACTGCTGGGGTTCTTTGTCTTCCTTCTCACAGCTAAGGATTTAATTCCTCTCAGTAAGATATTCCAAGCAGCCTCACAGCAGCACACACATGTGCACCAGAAGAAGCCTCCGTGGTGGTCATGATCTCAACGCTGACCTGCAGGTCACTCACGACTGCAATTCGCATGCGCCACAGCCCAAGCAGACTTCCCACTAACAGTTGTTTGTCCTGCCTGGTGCTGCTGAGGCCAAGAATCTTCTCTTGGCTCAGCTTAGAGAGAAAGTACAAGAAAAATCTCAAAGGACAAGAGCTCTGTGATATTTTGTTTAGTGGAGTTCAGCGAGGAGAGAGCCAAGTTCCTTTCAATGAGAGCTGCACAACTGCAGTGAGGTAGTAAGCAGGGACCACACCTATTCTCTGAAGGTATTGGTCATCACAGCTGCTCCTTGCACAGCAGGGCTCAGCTTTTGTCATGCTACACAAGTGCAGCTTCTTCCTCCCCCTTTCTGTACACATTTGCCTTTTTACAACACAAAGTCAGGTGTCCAACAATTCTGTGTCCTCGGAGAGCTGAGAAAAGAACTGAATCCTTGCCCGCTTCTCCCCAGAAAGGTTCGTGACAGGAGGGACAACCTAGCCCTGGTTAAAAACCAGTCTTTACAAGAAACCTGTTAGCTCTTAAACACAGAATCATAGATTCAACCAGGTTGGAAGAGAGCTCCAAGCTCAGCCAGCCCAACCTAGCACCCAGCCCTGGCCAACCAACCAGACCATGGCACTAAGTGCCCCAGCCAGGCTTGGCTTCAACACCTCCAGCCATGGCCACTCCACCACCTCCCTGGGCAGCTCATTCCAGTGCCAATCACTCTCTCTGACAACAATTTCCTCCTAACACCCAGCCTAGACCTGCCCTGGTACAGCTTGAGACTGTGTCCTCTTGTTCTGTTCCTGGTTGCCTGGCAGCAGAGCCCAAGGACAGGCTCTGCCCTGAGCCTCCTTTGCTGCAGGCTGCACACCCCCAGCTCCCTCAGCCTCTCCTCACAGGGCTGTGCTCCAGGCCCCTCCCCAGCCTTGCTGCCCTTCTCTCAACACCTTCCAGCACCTCAACATCTCTGTGCAATGGAGGAACCCAGAATTGGACACAGCACTCCAGATGTGGCCTGAGCAGTGCTGAGCACAGGGGCACAAGAACCTCCCTTGTCCTGCTGCCCACACTGCTCCTGAGCCAGCCCAGGATGCCATTGGCTCTGCTGCCCACCTGGGCACACTGCTGCCTCCTCTTCAGCTCCTCTCTGCCAGCACCCCCAGCTCCCTCTCTGCCTGGCTGCTCTCAGCCACTGTCCCCAGCCTGTAGTGCTGCTGGGGTTGTTTTGGTCACATCTCCCCCTGCTCCAGAACAAATTACTAAGGGAAGTTGTTTTCCCTCCACTGGGAGAGGGAGGAAAGAAAACATAGGAGAATAGCCACAAAGCTGTCTTCTGGGGATGTGTGTTCCAGCAGCTTTGGTTTGTGTCCCAGTCCTTGCAAATTTGGATGCCTTAAGGCAGCAAATCTCAGTGAATTTTAAGGCACCATCATTTGCCATTTGGTACTTTCTTTGCCTCATAAAACCAGCAGCTAAGTTCCAGATCCGATTCTCCTTTCTTGGGCTAATTTATTTTTCAGAAGAGCAGAAATTAAAGCAGTTGGGGAAAGAAAATGAATCAATAAACTTCCCACAGCATCATCTGAAAGCCTTTTTAATTTCTGCTCTCCTGAATTCCTGGACCTGTGGTTCTCTGCAGATCAAAGCTGAAACGTCCTCACCCTCTCTTCTCTGACACTACAGCATCTGGAGCATTTTACAGCCCTCAGTTGTTTTAGCTGCACACAGAATTACCTAGATCAGATTAAATTAAACTATTACAGGGTGAAAACTGTTCTTCTGATGCTACTCCACTTTAAGAAGAACAAGGATTTCCTGCTTTTATCTCCCCTTTGGCTTTATGAGAGAGTCACAATCAGACTTATTTCCTGATTTCAACCTACATGCACTTCAAAATGAGAGCTGGAAATAAGCTTCATGCTCCTTTCATAGCAGCACTCTTTAATATCACTGAGCTGTAACTACAGCTGCAAACAATACTTTAGTGATGCAGTTTCTTTACAGAAAAGCTGAGCTATAAAGCAAATTAAAACCCTGTGTCTCTAACTCTGGCTGAGCACAGCTGTGTGGCTACAGGAGACATTGCTGGTTGGATTCTGTTGCCAGCTTTAATAGTGACAACTTTAGTTCTCTTTCTATGGCATACACACCCATGGGCATTGTGCCCAGGTGGCCAAGGCCATCAGCATCCTCAGCTGGATGACCAACGGTATAGCCAGCAGGAGCAGGGCAGTGATGGTGCCCCTGGACTCAGCACTGGTGAGGCCAGGCTTCAAATGCTGGGTTCAGTTGTGGGCCACTCACTCCAAGGGCACTGAGCTGCAGAGAACAGCAACTAAGCTGGGGAAGGGTCTGGAGAACAGAGCTGGTGAGGAGGAGCTGAGGGCACTGGGGTGCTTTCGGCTGGAGGAGGCAGAGGAGAGACTTTACTGCTCTCAAGGAGGTGGTGGAGTCCCTATCCCTGGAGATGTTCAAGCCAAGCCTCATGGGGCACTTAGTGTCATGGTCTGGTTGATTGGATAGGGCTGGGTGCTAGGTTGGACTGGATGAGTTTGGAGGTCTCTTCCAAACTGGTTGATTCTATTCCATTCCACTCCACTCCATTCTATTCTATTCCATTCCATTCTATTCCACTCCATTCTCTTCTCTTCTCTTCTCTTCTCTCTTCTCTTCTCTTCTCTTCTCTTCTCTTCTCTTCTCTTCTCTTCTCTTCTCTTCTCTTCTCTTCTCTTCTCTTCTCTTCTCTTCTCTTCTCTTCTCTTCTCTTCTCTTCTCTTCTCTTCTCTTCTCTTCTCTTCTCTTCTCTTCTCTTCTCTTCTTCTCTTCTCTCTTCTCTTCTCTCTTCTCTCCTCTCTTCTCTTCTCTCTTCTCTTCTCTTCTCTTCTCTTCTCTTCTCTTCTCTTCTCTTCTCTTCTCTCTTCTCTTCTCTTCTCTTCTCTTCTCTTCTCTTCTCTTCTCTTCTCTTCTCTTCTCTTCTCTTCTCTTCTCTTCTCTTCTCTCTTCTCTTCTCTCTTCTCTTCTCTCTTCTCTTCTCTCTTCTCTCTTCTCTTCTCTTCTCTTCTCTTCTCTTCTCTTCTCTTCTCTTCTCTTCTCTTCTCTTCTCTTCTCTTCTCTTCTTCTCTTCTCTTCTCTTCTCTTCTCTTCTCTTCTCTTCTCTTCTCTTCTCTTCTCTTCTCTTCTCTTCTCTTCTCTTCTCTTCTCTTCTCTTCTCTTCTCTTCTCTTCTCTTCTCTCTTCTCTTCTCTTCTCTCTTCTCTTCTCTTCTCTTCTCTTCTCTTCTCTTCTCTTCTCTTCTCTTCTCTTCTCTTCTCTCTTCTCTTCTCTTCTCTCTTCTCTCTTCTCTTCTCTTCTCTTCTCTCTTCTCTTCTCTTCTCTTCTCTTCTCTTCTCTTCTCTTCTCTTCTCTTCTCTTCTCTTCTCTTCTCTTCTCTTCTCTTCTCTCTTCTCTTCTCTCTTCTCTTCTCTCTTCTCTCTTCTCTTCTCTTCTCTTCTCTTCTCTTCTCTTCTCTTCTCTTCTCTTCTTCTCTTCTCTTCTCTTCTCTTCTCTTCTCTTCTCTTCTCTTCTCTTCTCTTCTCTTCTCTTCTCTTCTCTTCTCTCTTCTCTTCTCTTCTCTCTTCTCTTCTCTTCTCTTCTCTTCTCTTCTCTTCTCTTCTCTTCTCTTCTCTTCTCTCTTCTCTCTTCTCTTCTCTTCTCTTCTCTTCTCTTCTCTTCTCTTCTCTTCTCTTCTCTTCTCTTCTCTTCTCTTCTCTTCTCTTCAGCTCCCTGACAGGAGGTTGCAGTGAGGTGGGGGTTGGGCTCTTCTTCCTATCTCCCATATCAGGTGATGGAACAAGAGAAAATGGCCTGAAATTGTGCCAGGGAAGGGTTAGGTTGGAGATGAGGAAATATTTCTTTGCTGCAAGAGTGGTCAGGGATGGGCACAGGCTGCCCAGGGAGGTGCTGGAGTCCCCATCCCTGGAAGTGCTCAAGAAACCTGTGGGCATGGCACAGTGAGACATGGTTTAGTGGCCATGGTGGGGTTGGGCTGATGGTTGGACTCAATGACCTTAGAGGGCTTTCCCACCCCAAACAGTTCTGTGATTCCACGATTCCACACAAAGCTTTGAGTGCCTGCAGCACTTGTAGCCATCCTGTGCTACTCAAAAACAACAGCAGCAGAGAAAAAGAGCAAAGTTTGTGTTTTTAGAAGTAGGTCTCAGCATCTGGATTGTTTCAGTTTGGGTTATTTCAACTTCAGCTTCAGCAGTGCTACTCTAACACTTCAGTAACTGCCACCTCCACCGAGTGGTAGGTGACTGGTGAATTTTGTCACTCTTCCACATCTCATAAGGCTTCAGAAAATCATTGCTGAAACAAAGTTAATAGCTTCAGTACAGAGAACTTATCTCCATTTGCCCCAGAAGGATTTCAATACATCTCTTCCATCTCCTTGCACACTGGCCCAAATTCCAGACCAGTTGAGAGGGGGGCAGAAGGTGTAGGTTTATTTACTTTTCCCACTCAAGCTGTTCTCCTGTGAATTCCTGGACATTAATTTGGTCCAGAGAATAAAATGAAGCATTGCTGTGGCCCAGGCCAGTCTTTCAATGTGAGAGGCAGTCTCTAGCTTCACTGGGATCTTTCTCACTGAGATTCTTCCTTTGCCTTCTGATCTAGGTAGTATTGGTCTCACTCACACAGAGAATGGCAGGGGTTGGAAACAGACTTCTGGAGATCATCTAACCCACTGACCACATCATCCACTCTGCACCTGTGTTAGTTCTCTCCTCGCCACCTGCCCTTTCTCCCAGCAGTTGCAGAGTATCAGACAAGAAAGTGTCTAGCTTAGGAGCAGTTAACTTCTCTCTAGATAAGTGCAAGTCTTCTTCAGAAGAGAAATCAGAGTGCCTCAGGCTTGTGCTCCAAAGTGCTGGATGAAACTAAATGGCTGCATCAATGCCTGACAGAACGAATATCTCCCCAGTCCTCACTGTTAACTGCTGCAGGCATTTTCCCCACTGCTTTGGGTTTCTGGGGGAGCTTGACTGATATTTTGGTTCTGCTTTGTGTGGCCAAGTCCAAGTCCTGGGATGTGTCAAGAAGAGTGTGGCAGCAGATCAAGGGAGGTTCTCCCCATTTCTGCTCTGCCTCATCTGGAGTATTGTGTCTAGTTCTGGGCTCCCCACTTCAAGGAGGACAGGAGACTGCTAGAGAGGGAACAGCAAAGGGCTACAAAGATGATTAGGAGACTAGAACAGGCACCTGGTCAGTGACCACAAGCCTGTCAGCTCCCTGTTTGATGTTGGGGTGAAGGTGGTGAAAAGCCTTTGAAGAAATAGTCCACTCCCTGCATAAGGAAGAGAATGTCAACATCCCCTCAGTGACCCTGTCCTGGGGAGAGTTCCATTTTGAGGCTGCTAAATACATCTGTTTTGTTAAGAATGGCTGAGGCTTGGGGCTTGTTAGCCTGGAGAGGAAAAGACTGAGCTGAGACCTTCCCAACACTGCTCAGTATCGAGAGGGTGGGTGTGAGCAGGATGGGGCCAGCCTTTGTTCACTGGTGCCCAGTGACAGGACAAGAGGCAATGGGCACAAACCTGGACATAGCAAGCTCCATCTAAACATGAAAAGTAACATCTCTGCTTTGAAGGTGCTGGAGCACTGGAGAAGGCTTCCTAGAGAGGTTGCAGAGTCTTCTTCTCTGGAGCCATTCAAAATCCACCTGGATGTGCTCCTGTGTGGTCTGCTCTGGGTAAGCCTGCTCATTTGCAACCCAAATGAAGGAAAGAGAGACAATGAGCATTTCTGGCACTGGAACCATGCAACCCATTCATAAGAGCCATAGAACACTCTGGGTTGAAAGGACCTTAAAGAGGATCTAGTCCCAACCACCCTGGTGTTGTCTAAGGACAGACAGGAGGGGAAGACTGAGAGTAAAAACACAGACTGGGATTCTACAAGAGCTACAAAGGTGCTAAGGGGACTGGAACTTCTCTCTGATGAGGACAGGAGGAGAGAATTGGAGCCTTTCAGTCTGGAATAGAGCAGACTGAGGGGGATCTCATCCATGCTGATCAATACCTCAAGGGTGGGTGCCAAGAGGATGGGGCCAGGCTGTGTTCAGTGACAGGACAAGAGGTAACAGGCACAGCCTCGAGCATCAGAAGTTCCCTCTAAGCATGAGGAGCAACTGCTGTAATGTAAGGCAGAGGAGCACTGGAGCAGGCTGCTCAGAGAGGTGGTGGAGTCCTCATCCCTGCAGACATTCCAAACCTGCCTGGATGTATTCCTGTGTGCCCTGGCCTGGGTGATCCTGCTTTGGCAGGGATGTTGCACCCTATGACTGTGTGCCCTGGCCTGGGTGATCCTGCTTTGGCAGGGATGTTGCACCCTATGACCTCCAGAAGCACCTTCCAACCCCTAACATCCTGTGACTCTGAAATGCCTTGTTGAGTTGTCAGAGAAATACAACACTCAGACACTCAGAGCTTGGGGGGGAGCAGCATTCCTCTCAAAACCTTCCTGATTCCTTACAAATAGGAAATCTTTGGAGTGAGATGGGGGATATTGTGTAACTCCACATATTTTACAGCAGGAAGCCACCAAAGCTCTCTCAGTGTAGCTATGAACTGTTGATTTTGGAATTCACATCTGAACTTCTGATGGAAGTCTGCCCAGGCAGGAAAAAAAGAAGAGGAAGAGAAGGGACTCAGTCTTGGGGGGTTTCAGTCATAAATTCAGCACTGAGACAGCAGAATAAAGAATTGTTTTAGCTCATACCAAAGTTTGCTGTGAGTTTAGTTCCACAGTGCAACCTCCTGTGCATCATCTTGACTAAATAGAAAAGAAATCCTCCTTTTGAGGAAGCCAAAGCACAGCAAATTCATCATCAGGGTGAAAAGTTTCCCTGACACTGAAGAAAGATGAAAGCAGTTACTTACCTTGGAGATGCTGCTTTGAATAAAAGGATTCCTACACTTAAAGGTATCATAAACCACTTAACTGTACTGCAGCTAACCAGTCATGTACAGAAACATAGAATAGAATGCTGGAATCAAGCAGGTTAGAAGAGAGCTCCAAGCTCAGACAGCCCAACCTAGCACACAGCCCTGCCCAACCAACCAGACCATGGCACTAAATGCCCCAGCCAGGCTTGGCTTCAACACCTCCAGCCACAGCCACTCCACCACCTCCCTGGGCAGCCCATTCCAATGCCAATCACTCTCTCTGACAACAACTTCCTAACAACACCCAGCCTGAACCTGCTCTGGCACAGCTTGAGGCTGTGTCCCCTTGTTCTGTTGCTGGCTGCCTGGCAGCAGAGCCCAACCCCCCACCTGGCTACAGCCTCCCTGCAGGCAGCTGCAGACAGCAATGAGCTCTGCCCTGAGCCTCCTCTGCTGCAGGCTGCACACCCCCAGCTCCCTCAGCCTCTCCTCACAGGGCTCTGCTCCAGGCCCCTCCCCAGCCTTTCTGCCCTGCTCTGGACACCTTCCAGCACCTCAACATCTCTCTTCAACTGAGGTGCCCAGAACTGGACACAGCACTCAAGCTGTGGCGTGAGCAGTGCTGAGCACAGGGGCACAAGAACCTCCCTTGTCCTGCTGCCCACACTGCTCCTCAGCCAGCCCAGGATGCCATTGGCTCTGCTGCCCACCTGGGCACTGCTGCCTCAGCCTCAGCTCCTCTCTCCCAGCACCCCCAGCTCCCTCTCTGCCTGGCTGCTCTCAGCCACTCTGGCCCCAGTCTGCAGTGCTGCTTGGGGTTGTTGTGGCCAAAGTGCAGCACCCTGCACTTGGCCTTGTTCAATCTCATCCCTTTGGCCTCTGCTCACCCATCCAGCCTGACCAGGACCCTCTCTGAACCAGGATTGTTTCTCACATGGAAGGGAGTCTGCACACAAAGCTGAACACAGCAACCCTTTGCCTTTTGTGACAGGGAACATTTAATCACAGGACAAATGGGGACAGCAGAGAACATCCATTTATCCCAGAGGTTGATTTTGGATCCCAGCTTGTTTTATCTGGCATATCAGCACCACTGCAGGAAACCCTGCTCAGATTAGAATGCAGAAGGTTGAAAGATTCACAACATTATCAGATTTCCCAGGCTGCCTGCCCCTGCTCTGGGCAGCATCTTAAGACTGGTAACAAAACCCAGAGGCAAATCCAGGATGTTGTATTTTAACCTTTATTTAAATCTATAACTTCCTGCTTATGCTGCTCCAATATTGACTTTGCAAGAGGTTGTTAGGGGGAAAAAAATATCTTGTGACCTCATTTAGGAGGACACTAAACTTCTACATCCTTCATGCATTACTTGCCCTGCTAGGGTCTGGCTCTGCAAACACAAAGCCTTCCACTGGTAGCTCTAGCTGAGTCTTTTTCAATCAGCCCATGCTGAGCATCTAAGGATTTGTAGAGTAAGAACCCTGACAGTGTGGAAGCCCTGAGTAAAGGATGGGATCCCTACTTACACAGCACTTCCTATGCCTAGTTTCCTCCCCATGTCGCTGAGGACTGCCTTAGTACAAATATTCCATGTCAGGCACACATCCCTGCCATGCTGATGGTTTTCTACTCAGCTGTACACCCTGGGGGCTGAGCACCCACACTGGCAGGGACTGACACACCAGGAGATGCTTGAAATGTGTCTGGAGAACAGGGCTGGTGAGGAGCAGCTGAGGGAAGTGGGCTTATTTCATCTGGAGAAGAAAGGAGACCTCACTGCTCTCTACAGCTCCCTGAAAGGAGGCGGAAACAGGTGGGGTTGGGTCTCTTCTCCCTAGCAGCAACTGACAGGATGAGAGCAAATGGCCTCAAGGTGTACCAAGGGAGGTGAGAAGTTAGAAGAACTTAAGATAGAAGTAATTGGGTTAGAAGAAGTTTGGTTAGAAGATTCTTTGCTGAAAAGGTTCTCAGAGTAAGTTTGCAGATGACACCAAGCTAGAAGCAGCTGTGGAGCTGTTGGAGGGGAGGAGAGCCCTGCAAAGGGACCTGGCCAGGCTGGATGGGTGGGCAGAGGCCAAGGGGATGAGACTGAACAAGGCCAAGTGCAGGGTTCTACACTTTGGCCACAACAACCCCAAGCAGCATTACAGGCTGGGGACAGAGTGGCTCAGAGCTGTCTACAGCTCCCTGAAGGGAGGCTGCAGCAAGGTGCAGTTGGGCTCTGCTGCCAGGCACCCAGCAACAGAACAAGGGGACACAGCCTCAAGCTGTGCCAGGGCAGGTCTAGGCTGGCTGTGAGGAGGAAGTTGTTGTCAGAGAGAGTGATTGGCATTGGAATGGGCTGCCCAGGGAGGTGGTGGAGTCGCTGTGGCTGGAAGTGTTGAAGCCACCCCCAGATCCCTTTCTGTTTGGCTGCTCTCAGCCACTCTGACCCCAGCCTGTATCTCTGCATGGGGTTGCTGTGGCCAAAGTGCAGCACCCTGCACTTGGAGCTATTGAAGCCATCCCCTTGGACTCTGCCCATCTGTCCAGGGGGTCAAGGTCCTGCTGCAGAGCCCTTCTGCCCTCCAACCCAGCCACATCTGCCCCCAGCTTGGTGTCATCTGCAAACCTGCTGATGACTGACTCCATGCCCTCATCCAGATCTGAGGGCAGACAGAGGTTGGTGCACAAATGGATGTTACTAGCAGATTTCCAAGAGAAACTCTGCTTCTGTTTCTGGGCCTGCTGAGGTAATCCTTGAGTCTTCTTTTATTCAGGCTGAAGACTGAGCCACTAACAACCCTCTCAAGGTGCATGCAGCTCACCTTTGCACTTCAGATCTTGTTCTGATCAAAGTGTTAGCTCCAGGGATAACTTCTGTGGGTAGAAGTTGGTTGGACTCCATGACATAAGAGGTCTTTTCCAACAGGAACAGTTCCATGATTCTCTGCTAAGTCATGACCCTACCAGATTTAATAATGTCAAGAGAATAAAGAAATGGATTCTGCATTCCACTGCACCTGAAACACAGAATCACAGAATAGAATCATAGAATCAACCACGTTGGAAAAGACCTCCAAGCTCATCCACTCCAACCTATCACCCAGCCCTGTCCAATCAACCAGGCCATGGCACTATAAAGCACTTCTCTAATGAGCAGTGCACAGGCTTCATTTCTGAGCATGGAAAGCACAGGGAGCAGCTCAGCTCCCCTTTCAGCACAGGTCTCTTCCAGATGAACACAGACTAGTTCCATTGGATGGAAGATATGCAGAGGCATTCCACAGAGGGAAGGGATGGTTTGCTGGTTTGAGGCTGACTGGAATATTTTAGTGAGAGAAATGAGATGCTAGGTTGTGAAAAGGGAGCAGTGATGACCTCTGCTGCACTCAGAGGCTTGATGAGATGGATAAAAACAAGAATACAAAGACAATAAGGTCTCTGTCCCAGCTGGTGTCTGTGCTTTCTCCCTCTCTTCTTCTGTGTAACTAATCCTTCTGCTTCCTAACCCTCCTGGCTGATCCTTGCAGCTCACTTTGCACATAAGGTAAAGTCTGAGATAATGTAGAGGGGTGGGAAGGAGGTGGAAGGGTGGCTGGGAGTCCCTCCTGGGGACTGCTGTGTTTCTGTGTTACTTTTAACTTGTCTATTTCTGTCTATAGCTCCAAGTGCAGGGAATAGCTCCAAGTGCAGGGTGCTGCACTTTGGCCACAGCAACCCCATGCAGAGATACAGGCTGGGGTCAGAGTGGCTGAGAGCAGCCAGACAGAGAGGGATCTGGGGGTGCTGATTGATACTCACCTGAACATGAGCCAGCAGTGTGCCCAGGTGGCCAAGAGAGCCAGTGGCATCCTGGCCTGCATCAGGAATGGTGTGGCCAGCAGGAGCAGGGAGGTCATTCTGCCCCTGTACTCTGCACTGGTTAGACCTCACCTTGAGTGCTGTGTTCAGTTCTGGGCCCCCCAGTTCAGGAGGGACATTGAGATGCTTGAGTGTGTCCAGAGAAGGGCAACGAGGCTGGGGAGAGGCCTTGAGCACAGCCCTATGAGGAGAGGCTGAGGGAGCTGGGATTGGTTAGCCTGGAGAAGAGGAGGCTCAGGGGAGACCTCATTGCTGTCTGCAACTACCTGAGGGGAGGTTGTGGCCAGGAGGAGGTTGCTCTCTTCTCTCAGGTGGCCAGCACCAGAACAAGAGGACACAGCCTCAGGCTGTGCCAGGGGAGATTTAGGCTGGAGGTGAGGAGAAAGTTCTTCCCTGAGAGAGTCATTGGACACTGGAATGGGCTGCCCGGGGAGGTGGTGGAGTCGCCGTCCCTGGAGCTGTTCAAGGCAGGACTGGACGTGGCACTTGGTGCCATGGTCTGGCCTTGAGCTCTGTGCTAAAGGGTTGGACTTGATGGTCTGTGAGGTCTCTTCCAACCCTGATGATACTGTGATACTGTGATGTTGTAACTCTCTGCTTGCCTATTGTGCTAAGCTGTGAATATAAAGTTTCATTCCTTAACTTCCAGCCAGCTGAGTCTAGTCTGGGTGATTTCATAAGAGGGGGGGTGGGGGTAGTGAACTCCCAAACCATCACAGGTGGAATAAGCTGGCAATGGCTGTAGGCAGCCCAGAAGGAC
Source organism: Pogoniulus pusillus (assembly GCF_015220805.1). Lineage (NCBI taxonomy): Eukaryota > Metazoa > Chordata > Aves > Piciformes > Lybiidae > Pogoniulus > Pogoniulus pusillus. The sequence goes on along the minus strand of NC_087296.1, from coordinate 13,342,945 downwards.
ATGATGATACTGTGATACTGTGATAGAAGTGCAACCAGCAGGATGAATGAGGTGGTCCTGCCCTTTTACTCTGCTCTGCTGAGACCCCACCTGGAGTACCCAGGTGCCCCAGCACAAGGACATGGAACTGTAGGAGTGGGTCCAGAAGAGGGCCACAAAGGTGATTAGATGGCAGGAGAACCTCCCCAGGCTGAGAGAGTTTGGGATGCTCAATCTGGAGAAGAGAAGGCTTCAGGAAGACCTTAGAGCAGCCTTCCAGTGCCTGAATGGGCTCCAGGGGAGCTGGGGAGGGACTTTGACAAGGGCTGGGAGAAATAGGATGAGGGACAATGGCTTTGAGCAGGGAGAGGGGAGAATGAGAGTGGAGATGAGGAAGAATGAGTGATGAGACACTGGGAGGAAGAAAGAGGAGGAGGAGGAGAAGAAGAAGAAGGAGGAGAAGGAGGAGGAGGAGGAGGAGGAGGAGGAGGAGGAGGAGGAGGAGGAGGAGGAGGAGGAGGAGGAAAGAGAAGGAGGAGAAAAAGAAAAAGAAGGAGGAGAAGGGGAAGAAGAAGAAGGAGGAGGAGGAGGAGGAGGAGAAGAAGAAAAAGGAGGAGTGGAAGAAGAAGAAGGAGGAGGAGGAGGAGGAGGAGGAAAAGAAGAAGGAGGAGAAGGGGAAGAAGAAGAAGAAGAAGGAGGAGGAAGAGAAGAAGAAAAAGAAAGGAGGAGTGGAAGAAGAAGAAGGAGGAGGAGGAGGAGGAAAAGAAGAAGGAGGAGAAGGGGAATAAGAAGAAGAAGAAGGAGGAGGAGGAGGAGAAGAAGAAAAAGAAAGGAGGAGTGGAAGAAGAAGGAGGAGGAGGAGGAGGAGGAGGAAAAGAAGAAGAAAAGAAGAAGAAGAAGGAGAAGGAGGAGGAGGAGGAGGAGAAGAAGAAAAATTATCATTGTTGTTACTGATAACAACAACGATGACGACGACGACGACGACGACAATGACGACGACGACGACGATGATGATGATGATGATGATGATGATGATAGAACACAAAAGGCTCCCTAGCAGAGTAGCAAACATGACCTATCTCCAGTCAAGCATTTTCTTCACAGTGCTGTTTAAGAAAGCAAAGCAGGCCAGAACAACTGCTCTGCACCTCAGCTCTGCAACCATAGACCAACCTTCAAAACACAGATTCACGTCAAACTCTTCCCCAGATCTACCAGTCCCAGGTAACCCAGCTGGGCTCTGAATGCAGCTCAGGCATTGAGACCATTACAGAGGTTGCATTTCAGGCAGGGCCACACACATTGTGCTGAAAGCATCTCTCATTGTGTAGCACAGAGCAGTGGGGACAAGAACTGAGTGCAACATATGGGAGAAGATTTCTATTAAGATGTGACTTCCACTCACAATAACTCCAAGTAAAATAGGTGAAAATGCAATTGTTTGTTTCAGGGCAGAGCTGCAAAGCTACTCAGGGAGAAAAGAGCTTGTGTGTGTTTGTTATTTAACACTTGAGGCAGGCACTGAAAACATTCATTCTCTTTCACACTAATTATATCTTCTAGCAGAAACAAAGGCTGAGAAGCATCAGATCTTAAAAACTCTTTAGGTCCAAGAAGCCTAAAGCACAGGCTCACAGGATATTAGGGGTTGGAAGAGACCTCTGGAAATCTTCCACTCCAACCCCCTGCTAGAGCAGGAGCAGAGAATCCAGCACAGGTCACACAGGAACACATCCAGACAGGGCTGGAAAGGCTCCAGAGAAGGAGACTCCACAACCTCGCTGGGCAGCCTGTGCCAGGGCTCTGGGACCCTTACAGTCAAGAAGTTCTTCCTCATATTGGGGTGGAACCTCCTGTGCTGCAGTTTCCACCCATTGCCTCTTGTCCTATGGCAGGGCACAAGTGAGCAGAGGCTGTCCCTGTCCATTCCTTCCTGACCTCCAGCTCTCAGCTAGTGACAGACCTTGCTCAGATCCCCTCTCAGCCTTCTCCTCTGCAGACTCTCAGCCCCAGGGCTCTCAGCCTCTCCTCATCAGGCAGTGCTGCAGTCCCCTCAGCATCCTTGCAGCCCTCCCTTGGACTCTCTCCAGCAGATTCCTGTCCCTCTTGAACTGGGGAGGCCAGAACTGGATGCAGTATTCCAGGTGGGGCCTCACTAGAGCAGAAGAGAGGGAGAGGATGCACTCACACACGAAATCCACCTTAAAACCTAAACCAGGACAGCAGACACAACAAACTCTGCTACTAAAAATGCATCTCGGGTACTGTAGAATAAGCCTCTAGACCCTTGAGCTTTGATTGTAAAAAACACTTTATCCAACAGGGGCTGGATCCTTTGGTGCCCTGCAGTACTGTGTCCAGCTCTAGGCACCTCAAAAATACACTTTATCCAACAGAGGCTGGATCCTTTGGTGCTCTGCAGAACTGTGTCCAGCTTTGGGCACCTCAAAAATACACTTTATCCAACAGAGGCTGGATCCTTTGGTGCTCTGCAGTACTGTGTCCAGCTCTGGGCACCTCAAAAATACACTTTATCCAACAGAGGCTGGATCCTTTGGTGCTCTGCAGTACTGTGTCCAGCTCTGGGCACCTCAAAAATACACTTTATCCAACAGAGGCTGAATCCTTTGGTGCTCTGCAGTACTGTGTCCAGCTCTGGGCACCTCAACACAAGAACATTATGGTCATGGACCTCATGGAAATGGTCCAGAAGAGGCCACAAAGATGATCAGAGGGATGGAAAACCTCCCCTATGGGGCAGAGCTGGGAGAGTTGGGGCTGTCCAGCCTAGAGAAGACTCCAGGGATTCCTAATAGTGTCCTTCCAGTACCTGAAAGAGGCTGCAGGGGAGTCTAGAGTGACTGTTTAGAAGGGCTTGTAGAGACAGGGTGAGGGGCAACAGTTTGAAACTGGAGCAGGGTGGACTTCAGTCGGTCACTAGGAAGAAGTTCTTTTCAATGAGGGTAGCACTGGAGCAGGTTTCTCAGAGAGGCAGTTGAGAACCTATCCCTGGAGACATTCAGGGTCAAATCTGATGAGGTCCTGAGCAACCTGCTCCAGTTGGAGATGTCCCAGCTCGCTGCAGAGGGGTTGGACCAGAGGGCCCCTTCCAACCTAATGCATTCTGTGATTGTCTTTGCACTGGTAAGGATGCCAAGAGCTGTTTGCACACACAGGATTCTGCACCTCCTGGGAACTGCCACTGCTCAAGGTTTCCATAAGTAAGTACACGAGTAGGAGTGATTCTTGGCCATGAAACCTTCTGCAAGCCCCATCTGAGGAGATGCCAATCAACACTTGGATCCACACAGACTTACAACAGCTGTTCCCTCAGCTGATACACTGAAAGCAGCTCGGCTTGGGCCCAGCACTTTCATTCCTAGGAGAAGAGATGGCCAAGGGTCCTCACGTTGAAGATCTTCCCCTGGCATGACATTGCCACAATTACCCTGAAAGCTAATTGGTTCTGTTCACTTTTGAGGCAGGAGGGAGATGATCACAAAGACAAAGCCTCATTTAAACAGGACACAACAATAAATGCTTTTTAGCAGCTTTCTGAGCACTTCACTCCCCAGCTATCAACTCATGCTCCAGTGCAACCAGCAGAGTTGCTGGAGCATGTCCAGAGAACAGTAACAAAGCTGGTGGAAGGTCTGGAGAACAGAGCTGGTAAGGAGCAGCTTGAGGGAACTGGTGGTGTTTAGTGAAGCAAGAAGAGGAGGCTCAGGGGAGACCTCATTGCTCTCTACAGCTCCCTGAAATGAAGTTGCAGTGAGGTGGGGGTTGGGTTCCTCTCCCTAGCATCAAGTGACAGAAAGACAGGAAATGGTCTGAAATTGTGCCAGGGGAGGGAGGTGAGGAACAATTGCTCTAGTGCAAGAGTGCTCAGGGATTGGCACAGGCTGCCCTGGGAGGTGGTGGAGCCTCCATCCCTGGAGGTGTTCAAGAAGCCTGTGGCCATGGCACTTTAGCACACAACTTAATGGCCATGGTGGTGTTGGATCGGTGTTTGGACTGGATCATCTTAGAGGTCTCTTCCAACCAAAACCATTCTGTGATTCTATGATTTATTCTGACAGCTCTGGGACCTTCTGGCTCTTCTTGCTCTCCCAGCCACTGCAGAAACAAACTGCTTACTCACATATGTTCAACAGAACATGAAGACAGAACAAAACATTATGTCCTGGGCTGTACACTCCCTTCATAAGGACTGGCAAGAAAATAGAATCACAGAATCATAGAATCAGGCAGGTTGGAAGAGAGCTCCAAGCTCAGACAGCCCAACCTAGCACCCAGCCCTGCCCAACCAACCAGATCATGGCACTAAGTGCCCCAGCCAGGCTTGGCTTCAACACCTCCAGCCACAGCCACTCCACCACCTCCCTGGGCAGCCCATTCCAATGCCAATCACTCTCTCTGCCAACAACTTCCTCCTAACATCCAGCCTAGACCTGCCCTGGCACAGCTTGAGGCTGTGTCCCCTTGGTCTGTTGCTGCTTGCCTGGGAGAAGAGCCCAACCCCAGTTGGCTACAGCCTCCCTTCTGGGAGCTGTAGACAGCAATGAGCTCTGCCCTGAGCCTCCACTTCTGCAGGCTGCACACCCTGTTCTTGCCAGAGAGAGTGATTGGCATTGGAATAGGCTGCCCAGGGAGGTGGTGGAGTTGCTGTGCCCTGGAGGTGTTGAAGAAAAGCCTGGATGAGGCACTTAGTCCAGTTGATTGGCCAGGGCTGAGTGACAGGGTGGGCTGGCTGAGCTTGGAGGTGTCTCCTCACAGGGCTGTGCTCCAGGCCCCTCCCCAACCTTGATGCCCTTCTCCAAACACCTTCCAGCACCTCAACATCTCTCTGCAATTCAGGTGCCCAGAACTGGACACAGCACTCAAGGGGTGGCCTGAGCAGTGCTGAGCACAGGGGCACAAGAACCCCCTGGTCCTGCTGCCCACACTGCTCCTGAGCCAGCCCAGGATGCCATTGGCTCTGCTGCCCACCTGGGCCCTGCTGCCTCCTCTGCAGCTCCTCTCTACCAGCACCCCCAGCTCCCTCTCTGCCTGCCTGCTCTCAGCCACTCTGGCCCCAGCCTATAGTGCTACTTGGAGCTGTTGTGGCCAAAGTGCAGAACCCTGCCCTTGGCCTTGTTCAATCTCATCCCCTTGGCCTCTGCCCACCCATCCAGCCTGGCCAGGTCCCTCTGCAGGGCTCTCCTCCCCTCCAACAGCTCCACAGCTGCTCCTAGCTTGGTGTCCTCTGCAAACTCACTGATGCTGGACTCAGTCCCCTGGTCCAGATCACCAATAAAGACATTGATGAGGACTGTGCCCAGCACTGATCCCTGGGGCACACCAAGCAAGCTGTAAGTTTCAGCAAGGCAGGCATAAGTTCTGTTTCCCTTCTAGAAAACAACTGTGCAGAAGTGTCCTACTGGAGACAGCTGCTGTGTTTTCACACTAATCCCAGGAGTGATTTAAAGAGCTGCTCTGCAGCAGGGAATGGCTTTGTAAGAGGAAATGTAATAATGCCTCAGGTTTATGAAACAGACTGAGCAGAGTAATTCCCTCTCATTCCAGATTACCTTAACAATGCTGCTTCACGTTGAAAGTAAATGCTGCATTACAGAGGCACTTAGATCAATTCCTGGAGTCATTCAGCAATGGATCTTTGATTCATTGGAAATGTTTATGCTCACCCTGTGTAGCTAAGGCTCCTTCTAAGTCCTAGAAACAACTCCACCTGTTATTCTTCCCCTGTACTCAGCACTGCTCAGGCCACACCTGGAGTGCTGTGTCCAGTTCTGGGGCCCTCAATTCAAGAGAGATGCTGAGGTGCTGGAAGGTGTCCAGAGAAGGGCAACAAAGCTGGTGAAGGGCCTGGAACACAAACCCTATGAGGAGAGGCTGAAGGAGCTGGGGGTGTGCAGCCTGCAGCAGAGGAGGCTCAGGGCAGAGCTCATTGCTGTCTGCAGCTGCCTGCAGGGAGGCTGTAGCCAGGTGGGGTTGGGCTCTGCTGCCAGGCAAGCAGCAACAGAACAAGGGGACACAGCCTCAAGCTGTGTCAGGGCAGGTCTAGGCTGGATGTTGTTAGGAAGTTGTTGTCAGAGAGAGTGATTGGCATTGGAATGGGCTGCCCAGGGAGGTGGTGGAGTGGCTGTCTCTTGAGGTCTTCAAGAAAAGACTGGATGAGGCACTCTGTGCCATGGTCTGGTTGGTTGGGCAGGGCTGGGTGCTAGGTTGGGCTGGATGAGCTTGGAGGTCTCTTCCAACCTGCTTGATTCTATGATTCTGTGATTCTGTATAGAACTCTAACTCTCCACAGAACTCTCCTGAAAGCTGCCTTCCACTACCTGCAAGGCTGGATGGGGACTTCTCATAAGGCTCTCTACCAAAGGGCAAGGGGGAATGGGTTGAAGCTAAGGGAGAGTAAGTTTAGATCTTAGGAAGAAGTTCATCAATATGAGGCTGGTGAGACTCTGGAACAGGTTGCCCAGGGAGGCTGTGGGTGCCTCCTCTCTGCAGGTGCTGAAGGCCAGGTTGGACGAGATCTTGAGCAACCAAAACTAGTTGAGAGGTGTTCCTGCCCATGGCAGAAGGGTTGGAACTGGATGATGTTGAATTTCCCTTCCAACCTAAGTAATTCTGTAGTTCTATGGCTGACTCTATGGGACAAGAGACCAAATCAGTGCTCTTCACATATGATGCTGAAAGTCAGGCACCTGAGCAGCAAATATGCTCCCCCAGCCACACTGGACCCTGACTATGTTTCAAGTCACTCTTGGGCTTCTTTGCATGGATTTGCTAAGCCATTCAACACCTACTGGGAGGAAAACTCTCTGCTGCCCTAACAGCAACACAGACACACAAATAAAGAGTAGCAGTGACAGAGGAGGAGAGGTGGTGGTTAAAGTCCTCACTACCCATGTTGTAGTGGGGGTTGTTTGCACTTTGCATTGCTGCCTCAACGTCTGTGTAGCTGCCCAAGCCTTACTGCTCCTGCCTCACTCAAACTGTCTGCCCAAGGCAGTTCTCTGTGCTGTGATTCTTCACATTTTCCAGGGTCCCTAGGCAAATGTTTACAACCCAAATGAAGGAAAGAGAGACAATGAGCATTTCTTGCTTTGGAGCCATGCAGCCTGTTCACAAGAGCCATAGAACACTCTGGGGTGAAAGGACCTTAAAGAGGATCTAGTCCCAACCACGCTGGTGTTGTCTAAGGACAGACAGGAGGGGAAGAATGAGAGTAAAGACACAGACTGGGATTCTACAAGAGCTACAAAGGTGCTGAGGGGACTGGAACTTCTCTCTGATGAGGACAGGAGGAGAGAATTGGAGCCTTTCAGTCTGGAATAGAGCAGACTGAGGGGGATCTCATCCATGCTGATCAATACCTCAAGGGTGGGTGCCAAGAGGATGGGGCCAGGCTTTGTTCAGTGACAGGACAAGGGGTAACAGGCACAGCCTTGAGCATCAGAAGCTCCCTCTAAGCATGAGGAGCAACTGCTGTAATGTAAGGGGGAGGAGCACTGGAGCAGGCTGCTCAGAGAGGTGGTGGAGTCCTCATCCCTGCAGACATTCCAAACCTGCCTGGATGTGTTCCTGTGTGCCCTGGCCTGGGTGATCCTGCTTTGGCAGGGATGTTGCACCCTATGACTGTGTGCCCTGGCCCGGGTGATCCTGCTTTGGCAGGGATGTTGCACCCTATGACTGTGTGCCCTGGCCTGGGTGATCCTGCTTTGGCAGGGATGTTGCACCCTATGACTGTGTGCCCTGGCCCAGGTGATCCTGCTTTGGCAGGGATGTTGCACCCTATGACTGTGTGCCCTGGCCTGGGTGATCCTGCTTTGGCAGGGATGTTGCACCCTATGACCTCCAGAGGCACCTTCCAACCCCTAACATCCTGTGACTCTGTGAAAGGAGAAGGTAACTTCAACAACCAAACCCATGACTCAGTGCAACATCTTGAGTACCATTTTATCCTGTCTGTCTTCATTCCCCAAGCACTGACCTGAGCTCTTGATAATGCTGCTGAGGATGGTTGTTGGTATTGGCTTTGTTCTTTTCCCATCCATTTTCTATGCCACAAAATCTCTTTCCCCAATTAAACTACGAACTTCAGAAATGACTTGCAAATAACTCCTCTCAATGTAGCAAACAGGCTGGGTGCATTTTCCCCTCTAGTTAACAAGCTATGAAGTTAATACAAGCATTTAACTATTAATTTTGCTGGCAAATGACTGCCTTGTTCTCCATGTCAAAGCTGCAGCTGGGGGAAGGAACTGCAGCTGCATGCATAATCAATGATGATAGGGTATGCATGTGAAAGCTTCCCACCCACTCTGAATTTAGCAAACATTTGCCATATCTACTCTATAAGCAGACCCAAAAAGTGGCTGGCAGGGAGAAGCAGAGTTGCAGAGACCCTAAGCCCACACAACTCTAATGCAATGGAATGAATTCAGAAGCTGTGTCCAGCTGTAGGAGGATCCTGTGTTGAGGAAGGCATTTGGTGTGCACAGTTCAGCCTGGAGGTGAGGAGGAAGTTGCTGAGCAGGAGAGTGGTGAGAGGCTGGGATGGGTTGCCCAGGGAGGTGGTTGAGGCCCCATGGCTGGAGGTGTTTGAAGCCAGGCTGGCTGAGGCTGTGTGCAGCCTGCTCTAGGGTAGGGTGTCCCTGGGCATGGCAGGGGGGTTGGAACTGGCTGCTCCTTGTGGTCCCTTCCAATCCTGACTGATTCTATGATTCTATGATTTCAAGCCTGGCTGGGGCACTTAGTGCCATGGTCTGGTTGCTTGGGCAGGGCTGGGTGCTAGGTTGGGCTGGCTGAACTTGGAGCTCTCTTCCAACCTGCTTGATTCTATGACTTTGGCTGCAACAGTTACTTCTGGGCTGAGCAACTCTGCTTTCTACTCCATATTCTATGCTAAACAGGAGTTCATAGAATCACAGAAACATAGAATCACCTCATCTTGAGTACTGCCTTCAGTTTTGGCCTCCCCAGTTGAAGAGGGACAGGGATCTGCTGGAGAGGGTCCAGCAGAGGGCTAGGAGGATGATGAGGGGACTGGAGGGCATGGCTGATGAGGAGAAGATGAGGGACCTGGGGCTGAGAGTCTGGAGAAGAGAAGACTGAGAGAGAGGATTTAATAAATGTCTATAACTACCTGAGGGCTGGGGGTCAGGAGCTGGGGACAGGCTCTGCTCACTGCTCCCTGGACAGGGAGCAATGGATGGAAGCTGCAGCACAGAAGGTTCCAGCTCAACACAAGGGGGAACTTCTTGACTGGAAGGGTCCCAGAGCCCTGGCACAGGCTGCCCAGAGAGGTTGTGGAGTCTCCTTCTCTGGAGCCTTTCCAGGCCTGTCTGGATGTGTTCCTGTGTGCCCTGAGCTAGACTGGATAGTCCTGCTCTGGCAGGGGGGTTGGACTTGATGGTCCCTTTGGGTCCCTTCCAACCCCTGACACCTGTGAGCCTGGAATCATCTCTCTGTTGCCACTACAGAGGAGGCAATTCAGAATTCAGACAGCTCCATCAGAGGTCCCTGTCCCTGGAAGTGTGAAGGGAGGCTGTAGCCAGGTGGGGTTGGGCTCTGCTGCCAGGCAGCCAACAGAACAGGAGGACACAGCCTGAAGTTGTGCCAGGGCAGGTTCAGGCTGGATGTTAGGAGGAAGTTGTTGTCAGAGAGAGTGATTGGCATTGGAATGGGCTGACCAGGGAGGTGGTGGAGTCTGTGTGGCTGGAGGTGTTGCAGCCAAGCCTGGCTGGGGCACTTAGTGCCATGGTCTGGTTGCTTGGCCAGGGCTGGGTGCTAGGTTGGGCTGGCTGAGCTTGGAGTTCTCTTCCAACCTGCTTGCTTCTATGGACTATGAACTCCTTCTAATTCTATTTTATTCACTTTTTGGTCATTTGCTTCTCTATTATTAGAGCTGAAATCCCTGAGCTCTGCCAGTGGTGGATGCCCACATCAGCTGGGACAGAAGAAGGCATTGTAATAGCATTTGGATAATCCAGACTGCAGGACTGTTCTTTGCTCTTCCTGAGGTTTCACAAGAGTTCCCTGGCACAATGCTGCTACAGCTGCTTTGCAGCCTAATGCTATTACAAGGTCTGACTCAAAGACAATGGCAGCGAGAGGAAACTGGCAGGCAGCAGAGTCCTAGGAAGTCCTTGTGATGCTAAGGTGTGACTAATGGAGGCTGAACTGCTGGGGAGGGGGGGGAATGGGTAGTAACAGCTATTTGTTTGGTGTGTTGCAAGAATCCAGGGAGCTCAGAACCAACATTGACAGAAATTCAAGCTGCTTTTTTTTTCTGGAGACCTTATTGTGTTGGCAGTAAAATGAATGGGAGGGGGGACGGGGGGGACACACGTAAAGAAAGCCAAAAGGCAATTAAAGTCCCTGAAAAGAGGCTGCAGTCAGGGGGGGTTGGGCTCTTCTCCCTAGGATCAGGTGATAGAGATGGCCTGGAATTGTGCCAGGGCAGGGTCAGGTTGGAGATAAGGGAAAGTTTCTTTGCTGCAAGAGTGGTCAGGGATTGGCACAGGCTGCCCAGGGAGGTGGTGGAGTCCTCATCCCTGGAGGTGTTCAAGAAAGGTGTGGCCGTGGCACTTAGGGACATGGTGTAGTGGCCATGGTGGTCTTAGGTTGATGGTTGGACCCAATGATCTTAGAGGTCCTTTCCAACCAAAACAATTCTGTGATGCTATGAAATGAAGCAGGAATGGGAGGGAGGCTTGGCTGAGACAGCTGCAGGCTGTGCTGCCATCCAGAGAGCCCTGGGCAGACAGAGCTGGGCACAGGGGAACCAGATGAGGTTCAACAAGGACAAGTGCAGAGTCCTGCACCTGGGGAGGGATAACAAACTACAGCAGTACAGGCTGGGAGGTGACTGCTGGAGAGCAGCCCTGTGGAGAGGGACCTGGGGGTGCTGGTGGAGAACATCCATGGCATAGAAATGTGCCCTTGTGGCCAGGAAGGCCAATGGGATCCTGGGGGCATTAAGCAGAGTGTGTCCAGCAGATCAAGGGAGGTTCTCCTCCCACACTACTCTGCCCTGCTGAGACCTCATCTTGAGCACTGCCTTCAGTTTGGGGCTCCCCAGTTGAAGAGGGACAGGGATCTGCTGGAGAGAGTCCAGCAGAGGGCTAGGAGGATGATGAGGGGACTGGAGCACTGCCTGCTGAGGAGAGGCTGAGGGCCCTGGAGCTGTTTAGTCTGGAGAAGAGAAGACTGAGAGGGGATTGAATCAATGTCTATAACTACCTGAGGGCTGGGGGTCAGGAAGGGGGGACAGGCTCTGCTCACTGCTCCCTGGGCTAGGACAAGGAGCAATGGATGGAATCTGCAGCACAGGAGGTTCCAGCTCAACACAAGGGGGAACTTCTTGACTGGAAGGGTCCCAGAGCCCTGGCACAGGCTGCCCAGGGAGGTTGTGGAGTCTCCTTTTCTGGAGCCTTTCAAGGCCTGTCTGGATGTGTTCCTGTATGCCCTGAGCTAGACTGGATAGTCCTGCTTTGGCAGGTGGGTTGGACTGGATGATCTGTTTGGGTCCCTTCCAAGCCCTGACATCCTGTGAGCCTGTGAAGGGTGTCCCTGCAGGTGGCTGCTTATGCTTGCCTAAAAGAGGCAGGAGAAACAGGCTCTCAGACATCTTTTCCAACCAAAATAGTTCTATGTTTCTATGATTTCTACTTCATCCATGGTACAGAAGTGGTCCAAACTCATTGCCCTTTTATTCAGTATCTCTCTAACCTACAGTTTCAGCTTGAGGACATAAAAGCTGCCAAAAAGCACGAGTCAGCTCCCAACTGCAGTAGCTGGTACAAGACATTAATTAACATGCAGTCATCAGCAGGAGGCAGCTCATGAGCCATTACTGGCAGGCACCAAGGAATTCCCTTTCTTCTTTCAACGACCTGGATGGAGTCACCAGAAAGTTTAGCAAACAGAAGGGGAAATTTAGGCTGGAGGTGAGGAGAAAGTTCTTCCCTGAGAGAGTCATTGGACACTGGAATGGGCTGCCCGGGGAGGTGGTGGAGTCGCCGTCCCTGGAGCTGTTCAAGGCAGGACTGGACGTGGCACTTGGTGCCATGGTCTGGCCTTGAGCTCTGTGCTAAAGGGTTGGACTTGATGATCTGTGAGGTCTCTTCCAACCCTGATAATACTGTGATACTGTGACACTGTGATACTGTATTTGCCTGTATTTTACACCTGTAAGCAAGATTTGGTCTGCTCTACTGTTGGCATGGCCTCAGCTGTCTGTATGTGAGATGTGAGCCCCTCGGTGTGCTCCAGACAGAACTCATCCAGGAGAAGTAAGTCGTTAAGGGCAGGTTATTCGTGTCCTGCCACCACTTCTGACTGACAAAAGCAAGGAGCCTGGACTTGAGGAGGGGAGGAAAACATCCCCAACAGCCAACCCCACGCTAGGAATTCATGCTGCCTCTTATTGCAAAACACTCCAACCTCCAAACACTGTCAGTCCAAGGAGCTGGATAAGAAATCAGAACATGAGTGGGTGAATTTCTTCCTCCAGCCTGAATCAATTAAAGCTGATTGTTTGCTGTGCTAGGTTAAGGCAGCTTTTTTTGGAACAGATGAAGGAGCCACTGCTCTGACTTCAGTATTGCAAGCCCAGGAAGAAAGACTCCTGTAAAACACTTGTAGGAGGGAAACTAATAATAAAGGCTTTAAACACAAAGTGCATCTCCAGACTGCATTGGCTGCTTGGAGAGATTTACACTTTCTTGTACAGTGCCAACCTCACTCCCCAGGGCTGTGCTTATTTCAAGTTAAAGAGTGTAGACAAAAAACAGTGGCTGAGCATCAGCCAAAAGTCTGCTCAGGTGGCCAAGGAGGACAACAGCATCCTGCCTTGCATCAGGAATTGTGTGGCCAGCAGGACCACAGAACTGATTGTCACCCCTGTACTCTGCACTCAAGAGGTGACACCAAACCTTGAGCCCTGGCTTCACTTTGGAGCATCCTCAAGGTGAGACACCAAACCTTGAGTCCTGGCTTCACTTTGGAACATCCTCCTGTACTCTGCACTCAAGAGGTGACATCAAACCTTGAGTCCTAGCTTCACTTTGGAGCATCCTCCTGTACTCTGCACTCAAGGTGAGACACCAAACCTTGAGTCCTGGCTTCACTTTGGAGCATCCTCCTGTACTCTGCACTCAAGGTGAGACACCAAACCTTGAGTCCTGGCTTCACTTTGGAGCATCCTCCTGTACTCTGCACTCAAGGTGAGACACCAAACCTTGAGCCCTGGCTTCACTTTGGAGCATCCCCCTGTGCTCTGCACTCAAGAGGTGACATCAAACCTTGAGCCCTGGCTTCACTTTGGAGCATCCTCCTGTACTCTGCACTCAAGGTGAGACATCAAACCTTGAGCCCTGGCTTCACTTTGGAGCATCCCCCTGTACTCTGCACTCAAGGTGAGACACCAAACCTTGAGTCCTAGCTTCACTTTGGAGCATCCTCCTGTACTCTGCACTCAAGGTGAGACATCAAACCTTGAGTCCTGGCTTCACTTTGGAGCATCCTCCTGTACTCTGCACTCAAGTTGTGAGACCACAAATATGATCAGAGGGCTGGAGCACTCTCCTGAGGGAGCTGCAGCTGTTCAGCCTGGAGAGGCAGACTGAAGAATGCTGAGGAGAGACTTTCTAGAAGGGCCTGTGGTGACAGGGCAAGGGACAATGCCTTTAAACCAGAGCAGAGTAGATGCAGATTGGACATCAGGAAGAAGCTTTTTAACTCTGAGGGTAGTGAGACAGACACTGCAATGGGCTGCCCAGGATGCCTCATCCCTGCAGTGTTTAAGACCAGGCTAAAAGAGGCTCTGATCAACCTGGGCTAGTGGGAGGTGTCCCTGCCCGTGGCAGGGCATTGGAAATGGATGATCTTTAAGGTCCTCTCCAACCCAAACCGTTCTATGAATCCCTGTGTCTCCAAAGAATGCCAGTGAGATGTTTTGACTGGTGAAATGCCACCACCCACACTGGAAATGATTCTTTATCTAGGTGGGGGTAGTCATTTTTGAAAGCTGGCTACCGTCCACTGCCCAACAGACTGGCACAGGTGGAAAGCTGCCCAGCAGAGAAAGAGCTGGGGGTGCTGGCCAACAGCTGGCTAAACAAGTCATAGGATAAGAGGAAATGGCCTCTAGTTGCACCAGGGAGCATTTATTTGGACAGGAGAAGAAACTCTTTCCCTGATAGAGTCTTCAAAGCCTGGCATAGGCTGCCCAGGGAAGTGGTTGAATCCCTGCAGGTGTTTCAGAGAGGCAGAGATGTGGTGCTGAGGGCCATGGGTTAGCAGCAGCCTTGGCAGAGAATGGTTGGGCTGGCTGAGCTTACAGGTCCTTTCCTACCAAAACAGTTCCATGCTTCTGTACTCTGATAAGAACAGATCCAAGTTCACCTCTCATTTCTCTTTCAAGTGAGACATTTGAGTTTATAAACATCCTATGGAGTCAGCTTACCCTTCTGACATGTGAAATGCAGCAAACTACCACCACTGCTGCCAGCAGCTGACACTACAGATCTAGTCCCTGTGCAATGCATGTTCCTCAGCCCTGCCCCTGCTGCTCACACCTGTCACTGCTCTCCCGTGGCAGACATGTAAAGCTATTAGTAAGGGATAAATTCTTCAGGATCAAGAGCAAGATTTTTATTTCCCCCAAAACTATTACTACTTTGTTCCTATCACATGCCACAGGAGACAATAAGCCTCAGGTCAAGGTTCAAAAGGAAGACCTCAAGATTTGAAGGGAAGACCTCAAGGTTCAAAGGGAAGACCTCAAGATTCAAAGAGAAGACTTCAAGATTCAAAGGGAAGACCTCAAGGTTCAAAGGAAGACTTCAAGGTTCAAAGGAAGACTTCAAGGTTCAAGAGGAAGACCTCAAGATTCAAAAGGAAACTTCAAGGTTCAAAAGGAAGACCTCAAGATTCAAAGGGAAGACCTCAAGGTTCAAAGGGAAGACCTCAAGGTTCAAAGGGAAGACTTCAAGGTTCAAAAGGAAGACTTCAAGATTTAAAAGGAAGACTTCAAGATTTAAAAGGAAACTTCCAGATTTAAAAGGAAGACTTCCAGATTTAAAAGGAAACTTCAAGATTCAAAAGGAAGACCTCAAGATTCAAAAGGAAAACTTCAATACTCAAAAGGAAGACCTCAAGATTCAAAAGGAAGACCTCAAGATTCAAAAGGAAGACCTCAAGATTCAAAAGGAAGACCTCAAGATGCAAAAGGAAGACCTCAAGATTCAAAAGGAAGACCTCAAGATTCAAAAGGAAGACCTCAAGATTCAAAAGGAAAACTTCAATACTCAAAAGGAAGGCCTGAAGATCCAACATGAACATTATTCAGCACTTAGGAAATAGCTGCAAGTTATGCACACCTTGAAGGAACATTGGTTACAGAATGTGCTTGGCTTTCATTGGGACAGCAAAGTGCCCTTGTGCCTCAGAGGGCAAATGGTCCTCTGGGGTGCATCAAGCAAGAAAAGTGTGTCTAGAAGGTCTAGGGACCCCCTCTACTCTGCACTGGTGAGACAACACCTGTAACACTGTGTCCAGGTTTGGGGTCTCCAGGTCAAGACAGACAGGAATCTACTGGTGAGAGACCAACAGAGGCTATGAGGATGCTGAAGGGACTGGGATATCTGTGTGATTGTGTTGGTGGACAGAGCTGACCATGAGCCAGCAGTGTGCCCAGGTGGGCAAGAAGGCCAACAGCATCCTGGCCTGGATCAGCAAGGTGTGAGCAGCAGGAGCAGGGAGGTGCTCATGCCCCTGTGCTCAGCACTCCTGAGCCCACACCTTGAGTGCTGTGCCCAGTTTGGGTCACCACAGCACAGGAGGGACACTGAGGTGCTGGAGCAGGGCAGAGAAGGGCAACGAGGCTGGGGAGAGCTCTGGCAAACATGGCCTGTGAGGAGCTGCTGAGGGAGCTGGGGGTGTTTAGCCTGGGGAAGAGGAGGCTGAGAGGAGACCTTATTGCCCTCTACAGCTACCTAACAGGAGGCTGCAGTGAGGCTGGAGCTGGTCTCTTCTCCCCAGTTACTGATGATAGCACAGGAGGAAATGGCCTCAAGTTGTGTCAGGGGAGGTTTGGGTTGGCTGTTGGGAGGAAGCTCTTTCCTGAGCAGGTGGTCAGGCACTGGCACAGGCTGCACAGGGAGGTGGTGGAGTCCCCATCCCTGGAGGTGTTTAAAAAGAGAGTGGATGTGGTGCTTGAGGCTATGGTCTGGTGATGAAGGCTGCTGGGATGAAGGTTGGCCCAGATGATCCTGGTGGTCCTTTGCAATCATAGCAATTGATAGTGTTGAGACGTGCTGAGGGCTTTGGGCTGGTCAAGGACCTGTCAGTGTGAAACTGATGAATTGGGCTCGAGGAGCTTGAAGGGCTCTGCCAGTCTAGGGAATTCTGTGACTCTGTGATCCTGTGATGAGGACTGGCTGAGAGCCCTGGAGCTGGTTAGCCTGGAGAAGAGAAGGATGGGAGGGGATCTGAGCAATGGTTACAAATATCTGAAGGGTGGGTGCTGAGAAGAAGGTGCCAGGCTCTTTTTGGTGGTGCCCAGTAACAGACAAGGAACAACAGGTAGGAGCTGAAACAGAGGAGATTCCACCTCAACATGAGGAGACTTCTTCATGGTGAGAGGGCTTGAGGCCCAGAGGCCCAGAGCAGGCTGCCCAGAGAAGTTGTAGAGTCTCCTTCTCCTGGGACTTTCAAGATCCATCTGGATGTGACCCTGTGCGACCCGCCCTGGGTGGCGCTGCTTTGGCAGGAGGGTTGGACTGGACCATTCTATGATTCTGCTTCTTCCATTTTATGAGACATTCTACATGCCCACTTAGTGTTCAAAGAACAGAACAGAACAAACAGCTGAGAAGAGGGAAAAAAAAAGAGCCAACAACCAACAAAACTTCTCCAAATCAACTCCAGGGTTTTGCCCACAGATTTTTTTTTCAACCAGCTTTAGAAATAATAAACAACAACAAAAAAAAACCCCAAGCAGAACTCCAGACTGTTCTCATCTTTGAGGTGCAAAATGTTCTGTTCTAAAAACCCACATGGGAATTCATTGTGATGTCTCAGAGAGTGTTTTTGAAAGCATTGCAGCTCTGTTACATAATTCTCTCCGCAGACGTCCGACTGGGGCTCGCGATTGGAGAGGGAGGCTTCCCCCCAGCCAACCTTGGGGACTGTTAAGTAGAAAATGACCCTTAAGTAGGAAAACAAATGTTGTCAGTCTGAAGTTAGAAGCCAATGGGCCTAAAAACACACTTGGCCAGGTTAAAAATCCCCCCCCCCCCCCCCCCCCCAGGACTTCAGTGAAGTTGGACTGCTCAAACTTCTAGTACTAGAGAGGAGTTCATTGCCTCCTCCTGGAGGCTCAGGGCAGACCTCATTGCCCTCTACAACTACCTGAAGGGAGTCTGCAGCCAGGTGGGGTTGGGCTCTGCTGCCAGGCAAGCAGCAACAGAACAAGGGGACACAGCCTCAAGTTGTGCTGGAGAAGGTCTAGGCTGGATGTTAGGAGGAAGTTCCTGGCAGAGAGAGTGACTGGCATTGGAATGGGCTGCCCAGGGAGGTGCTGGAGTCTCTGTGCCTGGAGGTGTTGAAGCCAAGCCTGGCTGGGGCACTTAGTGCCATGGTCTGGTTGGTTGGCCAGGGCTGGGTGCTAGGTTGGACTGGCTGAGCTTGGAGGTCTCTCCAACCTGGTTGATTCTATGATTCTCACCACCCTCGTGGTGAAGGACTTCTTCCTTACATCCAATATGAATCTCTTTGCCTAGAAGACTCAGTGATACCTGCATAGTGTTAGCACCTCCTACAGATCTCAGGAAGAAGTTTAGAAGACCTGACTTAAACCTGACTTAGGACTGACTTAGACCTGAGTTCAGCTGCGAAGTTCAACAAGTGCTGTTATCACATCATAAACATTGTGGCCATTCTGTATCTTAAGGGGGGCTACAGAAAGCTGGGGAGGGACCTTTTAGGATATCAGGTAATGATAGGTCTGGGGGGGATGGAACAAAGTTGGAAATGGGGAGATTCAGACTGGATGTTATGAAGAAGTTCTCCACCATGAGGGTGGTGAAAGCCTGGAATGGGTTGCTCAGGGAGGTGGTGGAAGCCTCATCCACAGAGGTGTTTAAGGCCAGGCTGGATGAGGCTGTGGGCATCCTGATCCAGTGTGAGGTGTCCCTGTCCATGGCAGGGGGGTTGGAACTGGCTGATCCTTGTGGCCCCTTCCAACCCTGCCTGATTCTATGATTCCATTAAAAGCCCTGGTGCTCCTCCCTGGCTTACCAGAACTCAGTTCTCACAGCATACCAGCAATGCAGCACACCCAAGACAGATGATTTTGATTTCAAAGGAAAATAATGATAATATCCCTTCTGTGCAGAGGTTAAAAAAAAAACCCAAAGCCACAAGTTGTACCCTTACAGAAAGGATATTCTGACTCTTTGTGTGTGAGGGAGGGAGAATCTTAAAAGAAATACCAAATCACTATTTTTATGGCTGAAAAATTAATCATCTGGCAAGGGGAGGGGAGGGGAAGGAAGGGAGGATGGAATAGAACAATGTTAAATCTCTGAAAATCTTACAAGCTCAGACCCCACCAATAAGTCATCATCTGAACACAGCCTAATACTGGAGAAGTTTTCACCCTCCCAGATGGAAACTGCGAAGCAAGTCTCAAGGTACACCCAAAGCTGAGGCGTGAACAGATCAACTGCCCTTTGTCCTCAGGCAGCAGAAGGAGCCTGGGCTCAGCTGCTTGAGACTCTCCTTCCATGAAATGGCAGTGCATTAAGTTTCCCAAAGTCAAACCTGAACCCTATTAACTCCTCACCCGAAGTGCTCAGCCTTCGAGGAGCCACCCAGGTCAGATGGCAGCGAGGTGGTATCCCAGGGGCTCTGATCAGTTGTCTTCCAGCACACACACAGACACGGTATCTCCTTGCAGAATTCTTTTTAGCAAGGCTAAAAATGTCAAGAGCAAGCAAACGCAGCAGCAGGAGGAAAACTGTGAGCTGAAGAATGGCTTTAAGGATTTCCTCCGACAGCTGACAAATTGAATCAAGTTTTTTTTTCTCCTTTCCCCCGTCTGTACATCACCCACTTGGATCGTTCCACGCTAACTACAGAAGCTAACAAACACAGCGACCCAGCAGAGCCAATGCAGCCAGCCCCTGTGCGATGGGAGATGGTTCTGGCTGTAGGATATCGACTCCTCGTACAGGATACGATTGATTCTGCTCCCGTTCCGGCAGTGGTTAGCTTTTAACACCGAGAAAAACTTTGCTGCCGGGTAAAGGCATCGAATTGTCTGCCACCTCAAGCATCAGCAGCCCGGGATTGTGTCAGCGCAGCCTCCCAAGCCTCTCCTCCCGCAGAGATGCCCATGGAAAGGGCACAACACCTAAGAGGCAGAGCTGTGGTGCTGAGGGGTTGGGTTAGCACCAGCCTCGGTAGGGTTAGAGAATGGTGGGGCTCGATGGTTATATGACATGATTCTGTGGCTCTGCAGAAGCGCTAATTGCGCTGAGAGATAAATGAGTTACCAGACCTCTAATCAGAGCGGCGCTAAGCCGCCGGAGCGGCGAGACCTGGGTGAGTGCAGCCCCGTGAGCCCCGGAGCTGCGCGCCGCAGCCGCTCCCTGAGCTGACACCTGCGGCTGGCCCAGAAGCGCTTCTCTAAACGAAGTGACTGAAAGCAGCCGCAGGAGGTAGCGCAGCCCTGCGGTGCGGGCGGGCCGCGGGCTGCCGGCACTCAGCCCCCGCGCTCCGTGCGCCCCGCAGCCCTCGGCTGCTCCTCCGCAGCTCCGCCGCCGCCGCCACTTGGCCCCGGAGCCAACGAGTGGGAGCCCAGGGGCAGAGAAAGCGGAGCCAGAGTGCGCCGGGGCCGCCTGCCCCTGCCCGTTCCCTGCCCCGGGGCAGCAGCTAGCGCCCAGCGCCACTGGAGCTCTCCGCGGCCCCTGTACCGGCGGCGGTCCCGGCAACGCTGCCCCTCCGAGTCCCCTCTGCAGACTGGGCAGTGCTTGCCACGCTCGGTCCCAGTTCGCCCCCGGCCCCTCCTGAGCCGCTGGCCAGGTCGCCTCTCCCTCCACCGGCCCCCCTCATCCCCGGCTGTGGCGGACGCGGCTCGGGCCCCCCGCTCCCCTGTACCTCTCTGCGGCGGCGGCGCCGGCGGCTGGGCTCGGCCACCCAGCGCGGCCAGGAGCAGGAGCAGCGGCAGACTTCCCCGCGCCATGGCCCCGGAGCGGCCGCGCTGCCGCCTGGTCCCGGCCCGGCCCGAGTGAGGCGAGGAGACCCCTGCGGCCCGGGGGGGGCAGGACACACCCCTGCCGCCCCTCCCGCCCCGCCGCTGCCCGCCCTGCCGCGGCTGCCGGGGGCCGCTGGGGCCGGCGGGGCCCGAGGGAGCCGAGCCGGCAGCCAGGGTCGAGGGAGGGGATGGGGGAGCTGCAGACTGCCCGCGGTGCTCCTGGCGGGGCGGTGGGACCGTTGGTCCTCGGCGCAGAGCACATGGCGCAGGAGGGGTGCCGGGAGCAGGCAGCATGGGTGCACCGAGGGCAAGCACCAAACTGATGGCCCTTTGGGAGCTGACTGGATGGAGAGGTGAGGGGAGGGCAGTGGATGTGCTCTGCCGTGGCTTCGGCGAGGCTTTTGCCGGTCTCCCGAAGCGTCCTCACAGCCACGCTTAGGCAGTGAGGTGCACTGAGAGCTGGCAGCAGGACAGAGCTCAGAGGGTTGTGGTCAGTGGTGGCAGGGTGTAACTGGAGGCCTGTGGCTAGTGGTGTTCCACAGAGGTCAGTACTGGGCTCAGCCATGTTCAACATCTTCATCATAGAATCATAGAATCAACCAGGTTGGAAGAGACCTCCAAGCTCATCCAGTCCAACCTAGCACCCAGCCCTAGCCACTCAACCAGACCATGGCACTAAGTGCCTCATCCAGGCTTTGCTTGAAGACCCCCAGGGACAGTGCCTCCACCACCTCCCTGGGCAGCCCATTCCAATGCCAATCACTCTCTCTGTGAAGAACTTCTTCCTAACATCCAGCCTAGACCTCCCCTGGCACAACTTGAGACTGTGTCCCCTTGTTCTAGAGCAGACCCTCAGCAGGTGTGCTGATGGGACAGACCCATGGGACAGAACCCGGAGGAGAGCTGGGCAGGGAGGAAATTCGTGAGGTTCAGTCTTGCACCTGGGGAGGAACAATCCCCTGCACCAGGCTGGGGGTGACCTGGTAGACAAGGAGTTATCCATGAGCCAGCGATGTGTGCTTGTGTCCAAGCAGGTCAACGGCATCCTGGGGTGCATTGAGAAGAGTGTGGCCAGCAGGCCAAGGGAGTTTCTCTTGCTAATCTAATCTCTCCTTGAGAGACCACACTGGGAGTGTTGTGTCCAGGTCTGGGCTCCCCAGCTCAGGAAAAGCACCACTGGAGAGAGTCCAACAGCAGAGGTCCATGAGGATGATCAGGGCTCTGGAATATCTGTCTTAGAAGGAGATGCTGAGACGCCTGGGCCTCCTTAGCCCAGATAAGAGCAGAGTGAGAGGAGGTCTTATCAAAATGTACCTATATCTAAAGGGTGAAAAGTCAAGAGGATGGTGCTGGGCTCGTCTCAGTGGTGGCCAGTGGCAGGACAAAAGGCAGCAGGTACAAACTGGGAACCCAAGAGGTTTCACCTGAGAAAAAATGTCTTTGTGAGGACAGGAGCACTCAGCCAGGCTGCCCAGAGAGATTCTGGGTAGGTCTCCTTCTCTGGAGAGATTTGACCCCCTGTAGATGTGATCCTATCCAACCCAATCTAGGCAAACCTGCTTGAGCAGGGTTATCGGATTTGATGATCTCTGGAGGTTCCTTCAGACCTTCCACCATGCTGAGATGCTCTGAAATAAGCCAAATCCATTTCCCCTGCTGTGTCTGGGAGTATTATGTCAATGCTAGCCACATATGGCAGGGAAAAATCCATACCACTGCCTCAAGGAAAAATTAACTTTGCATTAAAATAAAATACTGATCAAAATTTATTGCACAGTTTTGCTACAGAACGAAAAAAAAACCTTTAAAAAAGTCAATAAAAAACGATTTTGGGGATGGAAGGAAGTGAGCAGCAACACATCCGACCCGTGGAGAAGCATACTGAAACAGGACCTAATGGGCTGCGTGCTGAGCTCAGAGTGTGTCTGCACAGGGTCTCAGAGCCACGGCTGAGGGGGTCAGCCCTGCATCTTCACACACCTCCCAGCGCCGTGCTTCACGCTGCACACCCTTAGTGTTTGATGTGGAGATGGAACAGCTCTGCCTGTCTCCTGGTGCAGGTGCTCCAGCTCTGCCTGTCTCCTGGTGCAGGTGCTCCAGCTCTGCCTGTCTCCTGGTGCAGGTGCTCCAGCTCTGCCTGTCTCCTGGCACAGGTGCTCCAGCTCTGCCTGTCTCCTGGCGCAGGTGCTCCAGCTCTGCCTGTCTCCTGGCACAGGTGCTCCAGCTCTGCCTGTCTCCTGGCGCAGGTGCTCCAGCTCTGCCTGTCTCCTGGCGCAGGTGCTCCAGCTCTGCCTGTCTCCTGGCGCAGGTGCTCCAGCTCTGCCTGTCTCCTGGCACAGGTGCTCCAGCTCTGCCTGTCTCCTGGCGCAGGTGCTCCAGCTCTGCCTGCCTCCTGGCACAGGTGCTCCAGCTCTGCCTGTCCCTTGGCACAGGTGCTCCAGCTCTGCCTGCCTCCTGGTGCAGGTGCTCCAGCTCTGCCTGTCTCCTGGCACAGGTGCTCCAGCTCTGCCTGTCCCTTGGCACAGGTGCTCCAGCTCTGCCTGTCTCCTGGCGCAGGTGCTCCAGCTCTGCCTGCCTCCTGGTGCAGGTGCTCCAGCTCTGCCTGTCTCCTGGCACAGGTGCTCCAGCTCTGCCTGTCTCCTGGTGCAGGTGCTCCAGCTCTGCCTGTCTCCTGGCGCAGGTGCTCCAGCTCTGCCTGTCTCCTGGTGCAGGTGCTCCAGCTCTGCCTGTCTCCTGGCGCAGGTGCTCCAGCTCTGCCTGTCTCCTGGCACAGGTGCTCCAGCTCTGCCTGTCTCCTGGTGCAGGTGCTCCAGCTCTGCCTGTCTCCTGGCGCAGGTGCTCCAGCTCTGCCTGCCTCCTGGTGCAGGTGCTCCAGCTCTGCCTGTCTCCTGGCGCAGGTGCTCCAGCTCTGCCTGTCTCCTGGCACAGGTGCTCCAGCTCTGCCTGTCTCCTGGTGCAGGTGCTCCAGCTCTGCCTGTCCCTTGGCACAGGTGCTCCAGCTCTGCCTGCCTCCTGGTGCAGGTGCTCCAGCTCTGCCTGTCTCCTGGCGCAGGTGCTCCAGCTCTGCCTGCCTCCTGGTGCAGGTGCTCCAGCTCTGCCTGCCTCCTGGTGCAGGTGCTCCAGCTCTGCCTGTCTCCTGGCACAGGTGCTCCAGCTCTGCCTGTCTCCTGGCACAGGTGCTCCAGCTCTGCCTGTCTCCTGGTGCAGGTGCTCCAGCTCTGCCTGCCTCCTGGTGCAGGTGCTCCAGCTCTGCCTGTCTCCTGGCGCAGGTGCTCCAGCTCTGCCTGTCTCCTGGTGCAGGTGCTCCAGCTCTGCCTGTCCCTTGGCACAGGTGCTCCAGCTCTGCCTGCCTCCTGGTGCAGGTGCTCCAGCTCTGCCTGCCTCCTGGTGCAGGTGCTCCAGCTCTGCCTGTCTCCTGGTGTAGGTGCTCCAGCTCTGCCTGTCTCCTGGTGCAGGTGCTCCAGCTCTGCCTGTCTCCTGGCACAGGTGCTCCAGCTCCGCCTGTCTCCTGGTGTAGGTGCTCCAGCTCTGCCTGTCTCCTGGCACAGGTGCTCCAGCTCTGCCTGTCTCCTGGTGCAGGTGCTCCAGCTCTGCCTGTCTCCTGGCACAGGTGCTCCAGCTCTGCCTGTCTCCTGGCGCAGGTGCTCCAGCTCTGCCTGTCTCCTGGCACAGGTGCTCCAGCTCTGCCTGTCTCCTGGTGTAGGTGCTCCAGCTCTGCCTGTCTCCTGGCACAGGTGCTCCAGCTCTGCCTGTCTCCTGGTGCAGGTGCTCCAGCTCTGCCTGTCTCCTGGTGCAGGTGCTCCAGCTCTGCCTGCCTCCTGGTGCAGGTGCTCCAGCTCTGCCTGTCCCTTTGCACAGGTGCTCCAGCTCTGCCTGCCTCCTGGCACAGGTGCTCCAGCTCTGCCTGCCTCCTGGTGCAGGTGCTCCAGCTCTGCCTGTCTCCTGGCGCAGGTGCTCCAGCTCTGCCTGCCTCCTGGTGCAGGTGCTCCAGCTCTGCCTGTCTCCTGGCGCAGGTGCTCCAGCTCTGCCTGCCTCCTGGTGCAGGTGCTCCAGCTCTGCCTGCCTCCTGGCGCAGGTGCTCCAGCTCTGCCTGCCTCCTGGTGCAGGTGCTCCAGCTCTGCCTGTCCCTTTGCACAGGTGCTCCAGCTCTGCCTGTCTCCTGGCACAGGTGCTCCAGCTCTGCCTGCCTCCTGGCACAGGTGCTCCAGCTCTGCCTGTCTCCTGGTGCGGGTGCTCCAGCTCTGCCTGTCCCTTGGCACAGGTGCTCCAGCTCTGCCTGTCTCCTGGCACAGGTGCTCCAGCTCTGCCTGCCTCCTGGCACAGGTGCTCCAGTTCTGCCTGTCCCTTGGCACAGGTGCTCCAGCTCTGCCTGCCTCCTGGTGCGGGTGCTCCAGCTGGAGCCAGCACTGAGCAAGGCTGGCCAGGGGACAGTGCCCATGCGTCTGAGCCAGATGCATTGTCAGTCTCAGCTCTCAGACCACAGCATGTCCTGTTGGTAAATTCAGTCACAGAACCACAGACACGTGCAGGCTGGCAAAGCCCCTCAGGAGCACCAAGTCCAGCCTTTAGCTCTACAAGATTCACCTTAAACCATAGCCCCAGGCACCACATCCAAACGAGCCTTAAACACATCCAGGGTGGGTGACTCCATCACCTCCCTGGGCAGCTCATTCCAGTCCCTTACCACTCTCTTCATGAAAAACTTTTTCCTAATGTCCAATCTAAACCTCCCCAGCCTCATTCCCCCTTCTGTCTCCAATTACCTGTGAGCAGAGCCTAGCAGCAGCCTCTCCACAGTGTCCCTTCAGGTAGTTGTAGACAGCAATGAGGTCTGCCCTCATCTTTTTCACACCAACCATCCCCAGCTCACTCAGTCACTCCTCATCAGATTTACTCTCTAGGCCCTTCACAGCTTCGTTGCCCTCCTCTGGACCCACTCCAGCACCTCCATGTCTCTCTTGTACTGCAGTGACCTAACCTGAACACAACACTAGAGGCGTGGCCTCACCAAAGCCTCACCAAGGGGACAATCCTGCTCCTGCTGGACACAGCATTTTTAATCCAAGCCAAGATGCCGTTTGCCTTCTTGGCTGCCTGGGCACACTGCTGGCTCGTATTTAGCTGCCTGTCTACTACAACCCCCAGGTCCCTTTCTGCCAGGCAGCTCTCCAGCCCCACTGCCCCAGGCCTGTAGCATTGCTTAGGGTCATCTGTTTCTCCAAGCCCAGACTCAAGGAGCAGGACACTTTGCCTTCAGCAGTCTGTTACATCCAGCAGCACAGCCTGGCCTGTTTCTCTCCTTGTCATCCCACCCTGAGCAGGCTCCTCCTTTCCCTTCACAATGACTGCTATCTGTTGAGGTTTCACCCCAGATGGCCTGGGCTCTGCTGCTGGCATTCCATCACCATGCATCCATTGCTTCCATGGCCACCTAGAAACTGCTGCCCCAGCACAGGGCAGCAACAATAGTGCTCTTATACAGCGATGGAAAACACTCTGGGCCTCTTGCCAAGAGATGATGCAGTGACCTTCTGCATTTCTTACTGGGAAACCCAAGTTCAAGGTTCATCTTGATGGTTCTCAGCTTGTCAACTGTTAGCTTTGTTGTGGCAGCACAAAGTCAGGGAGCTGTGAGGGACAGAGAGGGAGGTGGTGTTTGTGACTCCGTCCACAGTTCTATCTCTGTCACTGTTGCACCCCGAAAACAAACCCACTTCATCCCAGGCAGCTGCCTTTAACTTGGAGAACTCAGTGCCAGTTCTATCATAGAATGGTTTTGGTTGGGAAAGCCCTTGGGGATCATCCAACCCAACCATTCTCTAACTCTACCAAGCTGCTGCTAACCCATGTCCCTCAGCACCACACAAACAACTCCAAAGGTGGGGGATTCAGCCACCTCCCCAGGCAGCCTGTTCTAGTGTTTGAGAAACCTTTCTCTACATCTACCCCAGCCTGATTCCAGAAGCACATTTATTGGTTGAATTAGCACAGTGGCAGCTGCTGCACAAAAGTAGCATGAGCTGCAGACTCCCTCAGCTGGAGAAATTCTTTCCAGGGCTCTGAGAGCTGCAAGCACTATGGATGAGTTTGAGGTGATATCCAGAGGCAGACTCTAGAAACTGAAAATGAGAGCTGAAGGTGGAGTCCACTGCTGCTCTATGCAAAGAAGGTCTCATCAGACCTCAGGCAGCAGCCTGACAGATGGGTTCCTCACTTACTGGGGCTGAAATGCCCTAGGGTTTTGCCTTCATGTTAAACCTAGAGCCTCTTCTCCATGGTGTTCTGCACTTTGGCCACAACAACCCCAAGCAGTGCTACAGGCTGGGGACTGAGTGGCTGGAGAGCAGCCAGGAGGAAAGGGACCTGGGGGTACTGATAGATAGTAAGCTGAAGATGAGCCAGCAGTGTGCCCAGGTGGCCAAGAGAGCCAATGGCATCCTGGCCTGCATCAGGAACAGTGTGGCCAGCAGGACAAGGGAGGTTATTCTGCCCCTGTACTCTGCACTGCTCAGGCCACACCTTGAGTGCTGTGTCCAGTTCTGGGCCCCTCAATTCAAGAAAGATGTTGAGGTGCTGGAAGGTGTCCAGAGAAGGGCAACAAAGCTGGTGAGGGGCCTGGAGCACAAATCCTATGAGGAGAGGCTGAGGGAGCTGGGCCTGTTTAGCCTGGAGAAGAGGAGGCTCAGGGGTGATCTTATTACTGTCTACAACTACCTGAAGGGGCATTGTAGCCAGGTGGGGGGTGGCCTCTTCCCCCAGGTAACCAGCAATAGAACAAGGGGACATAGTCTCAAGTTGTGCCAGGGTAGGTCTAGGCTGGATGTTAGGAAGAAGATCTTCACAGAGAGAGTGATTGGCATTGGAATGGGCTGCCCAGGGAGGTGGTGGAGGCACCGTCCCTGGGGGTCTTCAAGCAAAGCCTGGATGAGGCACTTAGTGCCATGGTCTGGTTGATTGGATAGGGCTGGGTGCTAGGTTGGACTGGATGAGCTTGGAGCTCTCTTCCAACCTGGTTGATTCTATGATTCTATGTGTTCTGGGATAGGACAAGCAGCAATGGACACAAACTGGAACCCAGGAAGTTCCACTTCAGCATGAGGAGAAACTGCTTTGGTGTGAGGGTGCTGGAAGCCTGGAGCAGGCTCCCCAGAGGGGCTGTGGAATCTCCTTCTCTGGAGACTTCCAAGACCCACCTGGATGTGTTCCTGTGTGACCTGCCCTGGGTGCCCCTGCTCTGGCAGGGGGCTTGGACTCAATTGCCTTGGGGGATCCCTTCCAACATCTGCAATTCTTTGATTCTGTGCATAACCTTTTAATTAACATCCAAAGTGGAATCAAATCCACACTTGTCAGTGCTGCTTTGTTCTGTGCTCCAGCCTTTCTTGCCTCTGCAGCTTCTCACATTGATCAGCCTGATCTAGTGGAAGCCTACGACCACTGGGCAGCCTGATCCAGTGGGAAGTGACCCTGCCCATGGCAGTGGAGTTGGAACTAGATGATCCTTGAGGTCCCTTCCAACCCTGACAGTTGTGTCATTCTGTAGTCTCAAAACCCAAAGTCCCATACTTTTTCTGTGCCTGGCCCAGCATGTTTTCCTCTTTTTAGGTATCTACAGAGCATCTACATGGCCTGTGAATGATTAAGAGCAGCAGTAGGTTGGGGGCCCTGCTTCCCCAGATATCAATGCTGGGACAATATTAAAGCCTGCATATGTTATTTACCTGACCTTTTCCTCAGATGGGATTCCCTGCTGCCAAGCCTGCATGCTCTGCAACGTGAGGTGGCATTGCAGCAGCTCAGCCTAGTTTCAGGTCAGCTGCACTGTTGTCGTAGCCAAGTACCTAATCACCACTCAGAGCCTGCACTGACATCTCATAACTGTGTGCCAGAGCTATAAACTTGAATAGATTAGGGACATGGAGGGAAGAGATGCCAGGATAACCTGCTGGCTTCTTAAATCAACAACATTCTTCACGTCTGAACCACAGAAAATAACTTCATGTTCTGAAATGCTGAGTTGTGCCCAAGAAGCAGCAAGAGGAGGCTGCTCCAGAGGGGAAGGGAAGTTGGAAGACAGAGACAGCACCAAGGTAGGCAGGGCAGTGGCCTCACCAAGAGCCCTTGATCTCACAGTACCTGAATGCAGGGAGGGCAAGTCTGGAGATGATAACCAAGAATCCACATCTCCTGATGGGCTCGTAGTGAAGAGATAGATATGAGGTGAAGCCAGGGAGTCAAGGCTGCAAATGAGAGTCAGGGCCAGTGAGATGCAAAGTGAGGCTGCAATGCAGCACGGGCAGAGGCTGGGGGCAAAAGCATGATCTTGATTGCAGCATCAACTCTTTAAATGCAGTCAGGCACCAGCAAGCTTTCTCCAGGGTCTTCTCCACACATCAAATGCATCACCAAGGCATAGCACAGCTTACATGGCTGTGCCAGGTCAGAGGTGGCCTTGGGGAGAGGCAGCCAGACCCATAGGAGTGAGGAGAAGAGGCTGCAGAGACTATAGGTGCACTCAGGATCACAAGAAGCTGATCATAATGAAGGTAGATATGAAGCTTTTTAGCTGCAGCCCTGGCTGGAAGGGAAGTCATGTCAGTGTGTACTGAGATGAGAACTGCTGAGCTGACAGAAGGGTGTGAGTCCAACCAGGTAAGGACTCAGGCTGGGAACCACTATCACCATATTTCCATGAGCTTTGAGTTTCAATCATTTTTGCTGATGAAATAAGATCAGGAAAGCCCAATGGAGATGCTATAATCCTGTATGTACATCTACACATTGAAAGGAGGTTGGAGCAGGGCTGGTGTTGGCCTCTTCTCCCCGGTGACAGGGCAAGAGGAAATGGCCTCGAGTTGCACCAGGGGGGGTTTAGTTTGGCTATAAGGAAGAATTTCTTTGCTGCAAGAGTGGTGAGGGATTGGCACAGGCTGCCCAGGGAGGTGCTGGAGTCCCCATGCCTGGAGGTGTTCAAGAAGCCTGTGGCCATGGCACTAGGGGACAGGGTTTGATGGCCATGGTGGGGTTGAGTTGGTGACTGGACTGGATGATCTTAGAGGTCTTTTCCAACCCAAACAGTTCTGTGGTTCCATGAATCTGTATAAAGCTTTGAGTGGCTGCAGCACTTGTAGCCATCCTGTAGTATTCAAAACTGACATCACCAGAGAAAAAGAGCCAAATTTGTGTTATTAGAAGCAGGTCTCAGCTGCTGGATTGTTTCAGTTTGGGTTATTTCAACTTCAGCCTTAGCAGTGCTACTCTATTGCTGACATTTGCCAATAGATACAGCTTTTATCCTCAGTGAGTGAATCATAGAATCATAGAATCATAGAATCATAGAATCAACCAGGTTGGAAGACACCTCCAAGCTCATCCAGTCCAACCTAGCACCCAGCCCTATCCAATCAACTAGACCATGGCACTAAGTGCCTCATCCAGTCTCTTCTTGAAGACCCCCAGGGACGGTGCCTCCACCAGTACAGGAGAAGTACAGGAGAAGACACTAAATGGCAGAAGACCATGCACATGAGGTCTAACAGTTAAGTTTCCTGTGAGAATTAGCCTGACTCTCCTGGATGGAGGTTATCAAGTCACAAGGCACAGTGAGTGCAGCCTGCATTCATGCAGCTATGAAATGAGCAGGTAGTGCCCAGGATACAGAAGGCAAAGGTCAGGCCACACCTTGAGTGCTGTGTCCAGTTCTGGGCCCCTCAATTCAAGAGAGATATTGAGGTGCTGGAAGGTGTTTGGAGAAGGGCAGCAAGGCTGGGGAGGGGCCTGGAGCAGAGCCCTGTGAGGAGAGGCTGAGGGAGCTGGGGGGGTGCAGCCTGCAGCAGAGGAGGCTCAGGGCAGAGCTCATTGCTGTCTGCAGCTGCCTGCAGGGAGGCTGTAGCCAGGTGGGGTTGGGCTCTGCTGCCAGGCAAGCAGCAATAGAACAAGGGGACACAGTCTCAAGCTGTGCCAGGGCAGGTCTAGGCTGGATGTTAGGAGGAAGTTGTTGTCAGAGAGAGTGATTGGCACTGGAATGGGCTGCCCAGGGAGGTGGTGGAGTGGCTGTGGCTGGAGGTGTTGAAGCCAAGCCTGGCTGGGGCACTTAGTGCCATGGTCTGGTTGCTTGGCCAGGGCTGGGTGCTAGGTTGGGCTGGCTGAGCTTGGAGCTCTCTTCCAATCTCGTTGATTCTATGATTCTATGTCTAGTGAAGATGTAAAAATAAATACTGTTGTGTCCCAGCTAGGGATGCAACTCTCCCCTGGGGAGTTAGGAACATTCATGCTGAAGAGGAATTAATTCATACTTAAACAGCAGAAGCCTCAGAAGAATTGAGAGCTTGTCTGAGACATAGATTAATCATAATATCATGGAATCAGCCAGGCTGGAAGAGAGCTCCAAGCTCAGCCAGCCCAACCTAGCACCCAGCCCTTGCCAGTCAACCAGACCATGGCACTAAGTGCCCCAGCCAGGCTTGGCTTCAACACCTCCAGCCACAGCCACTCCACCACCTCCCTGGGCAGCCCATTCCAATGCCAATCACTCTCTCTGCCAACAACTTCCTCCTAACATCCAGCCTAGACCTGCCCTGGCACAACTTGACTCTGTGTTCTGTTGCTGGTTGCCTGTCAGAAGAGATCAGATTAGAAGCATTTGGATTGTTTAACCTAGGAAAATAAGATGTGAGGCAGTTGTAAGCACATCAGGGATGCTAATGGATGGAATTGTCAGAGAAGGAAATGAGTGTAAGAGCAACAGAAGTTAGTACAGGCTGGAAAATTGGGAAATGGTTTCTAATCAATAAGTGTGGGAACAACCTTCTGCTGGGAGAAGATTTAACTGAGTTAAAACTAGCTCTGGGCAGATTTAGGGAAATAATCCCACAACAAACTTGCCTGCAAAAGGCAGGAGAAATGGATTTGATGACCTGTGCAACCCTGCACTGTGTTCTGTGAGGCCTGCAATCAAGGGATAAAGCAAATGAAGACAAAAAGGAGGTTTAAAGGGTAGAGAGAAGAGTCAGACATGGCTCTCAGGATGAGTTGGAATGTGTGAATCACTACAATCAGAGCATTAACCCACAGCTAGGAGCAGGTGTTGATCTGTTGGAAGGTAGGAGAGCCCTGCAGAGGGACCTGGACAGGCTGGATGGGTGGGCAGAGGCCAATGGGATGAGATTGAACAAGGCCAAGTGCAGGGTTCTGCACTTTGGCCACAACAACCCCAAGCAGCACTACAGGCTGGGGACTGAGTGGCTGGAGAGCAGCCAGGAGGAAAGGGACCTGGGGGTACTGATAGATAGTAAGCTGAAGATGAGCCAGCAGTGTGCCCAGGTGGCCAAGAGAGCCAATGGCATCCTGGCCTGCATCAAGAGCAGTGTGGCCAGTAGGACAAGGGAGGTTCTTCTGCCCCTGTGCTCAGCACTGCTCAGGTCACACCTTGAGTGCTGTGTCCAGTTCTGGGCCTCTCAATTCAAGAGAGATGTTGAGGTGCTGGAAGGTGTCCAGAGAAGGGCAACAAAGCTGGTGAGGGGCCTGGAGCACAAATCCTATGAGGAGAGGCTGAGGGAGCTGGGCCTGTTTAGCCTGGAGAAGAGGAGGCTCAGAGGTGATCTTAATTACTGCCTACAACTACCTGAAGGGACATTGTAGCCAGGTGGGGGGTGGCCTCTTCTCCCAGGCAACCAGCAATAGAACAAGGGGACACAGTCTCAAGTTGTGCCAGGGTAGGTCTAGGCTGGATATTGGGAAGAAGTTCTTCACAGAGAGAGTGATTGGCATTGGAATGGGCTGCCCAGGGAGGTGGTGGAGTCACCATCCCTGGGGGTCTTCAAGAAAAGCCTGGATGAGGCACTTAGTGCCATGGTCTGGTTGATTGGATAGGGCTGGGTGCTAGGTTGGACTGGATGATCTTGGAGGTCTCTTCCAACCTGCTTGATTCTATGATTCTATGATTTGGACCCAAGGCAGAAGGAACCAGAGATGCTCTTATGCCAGGGCTGTGTTCATGCAAAGCAGGTGTTAGGGAAGGGGTGGGCAAAAGACAAGATAGAGACAAGGGATGAAGAATTGAGATGTGTGAGTAGGAATCAATATCAAAGCAGGGAACAGAATTCAAGATGAAAGGAGACAAAAGAGAGATGGAGAAGAGGAAGAATCTAGCACTGACAAAGCCATTCTTGTGAGACCCTCTGGTGCTGGGGGACTGTCAGTTTAAAGGCTGAAATGGTAACTGCAGGTCAGAAAGCAATCCTGGAAAATTAAAAGGGGGAAGAGGGGGGGAAGGAGGAATAATCAAAAGAACAGGAGGAGAATAAGGTAGACCTGGGCCTGGGTAAGAAAAGGAGGGCAAATATAATTTGGCAGGAAAGGCTGTGAAGAGAAAGATGGCAACAGCAGCAGTGAGTGCATCTTGAGGAGGCTGGAGTCAAGAGAGGAGTAGTTACAGCTGCAGATGGCACCAGGGTGGAGCTGACTCCAGAATGCAGCTCATTTTGTTTGCAACTCTCCCTTTTCCCTGCTCACCACCCCTGTAACTGACCAGACCACGAAGCTCATGCATCCAACTCACCTGCTCCCATTGCTTTTGAACTCTCACGAAGCTGAAGGCTCATCTGGTGAGCCTCACTATTGGCCCTTGTGCATAAAAGGAGAGGACATGAGTTAAGGACCTGCCTGATACTGGATCCTGTGGCATTTTTATGTCCCTCTTATTTCTTATCCTGACTTCTTGTTGAGTTTCTGACTGTGCTGCTGTTCTGCTCAGGCCACATCTGGAATGGTGAACTGTGTGATGTCCTGGGCTCCCCAGATCAAGAAGGACAAGGGACTATTGGTAGAGAGAGTCCAGCTGAGAGCAACTAAGATGCAGATGGGACTGCAACATCTACTTTCTGAAGGAAGGCTGAAGAGCTGGGGCTGTTCAGTCTGGAGAAAAGCAGAGTGAGAAGGGATCTGATTAATGCTGATCAATATCTAAAGGGTGAGTGGCAGAAGGATGGAGCCAGACAATTCTCAGTGGTGTTCAGTGATAGGAGAAGGGGCAGTGGACACAAACTGGAACACAGGAGGTTCCACATGCTGTCTACAGCTACCTGAAGGGAGGCTGTAGCCAGGTGGGGCTGGGCTCTACTGCCAGGCAAACAACAGCAAGAACAAGGGGACACAGCCTCAAGTTGTGCCAGGGCAGGTTCAGGCTCGATGCTAGGAGGAAGTTGTTGTCAGAGAGAATCATAGAATCATAGAATCAACCAGGTTGGAAGAGACCTCCAAGATCATCCAGTCCAACCTAGCACCCAGCCCTATCCAATCAACTAGACCATGGCACTAAGTGCCTCATCCAGGAATGGGCTGCCCAGGGAGATGGTGGAGTTGCTGTGCCTGGAGGTGTTGAAGCCAAGCCTGTCTGGGGCACTTAGTGCCATGGTCTGGTTGACTGCATAGGGCTGGGTGCTAGGTTGGGCTTGCTGAGTTTGGAGTCTCTTCCAACCTGCTTGATTCTATTATTCTATGATTCTAAGTAGAAGATTCTCCCCTTTGAAGGTAGCAGAGCATTGGAATAGGCTGCCCAGAGAGGTTCTGAAGTGTCCTTCTCTGGAGGCTTTCAATACCCATCTGGATGTACTCCAGTGTGATCTACTCTGAGTGATCTTAATCTAGCAGAGGGGTTGCCCTGGATGACCTCCACAGGTCCCTTCAAGCCCCAACCATTCTGTGATTAAGTGACTTCTGTTCTTGTTTAGGTCCTCTGAGAAAGCAACAACTGGGAGAGCAGTGGCAGCCACGGAGTTAACTCCTGCTTGGCTCAGAATGTGGAGTAGAAAGCAGAGTTGCTCAGCCCAGAATTAACTGTTGCAGACAACATCTTGGTATTCTCCCCATAAATCACACATCTGTTGCACAACATTTTGTGGCTCTGCTTTGGTTGGGACAGCAACCAAAACCAACTTCCTAATTCATTACAGGAAGAGAAACAACCCTAAGGACATACTCCAAAATTCCACACAGAATCAACCAAGCTGGAAGAGAGCTCCAAGCTCAGCCAGCCCAACCTAGCACCCAGCCCTGCCCAACCAACCAGACCATGGCACTAAGTGCCCCAGCCAGGCTTGGCTTCAACACCTCCAGCCACAGAGACTCCACCACCTCCCTGGGCAGCCCATTCCAATGCCAATCACTCTCTCTGCCAACAACTTCCTCCTAACATCCAGCCTGAACCTGCCCTGGCACAGCTTGAGGCTGTGTCCCCTTGTTCTGTTGCTGGTTGCCTGGCAGCACAGCCCAACCCCACCTGGCTACAGCCTCCCTGCAGGTAGTTGAGACAGCAATGAGCTCTGCCCTGAGCCTCCTCTTCTCCAGGCTAAACCTTTCAGCTCTAGAATGCCTTCCAAGCAGTCTGTAGCACTCCTTTCTTTAGGGAGCTCTGCTGCATGGGAGAAAGCACCAGAATGTTCAGAATATAATGAATATTAGGATCTAATTTTGCCCTCAACTACAGCATTGCCTCTGGCAGCAGGGAGATGAGGAGCGTTTGGCTGAGATGATGAGTGTGGGTTTGGTGTTTCCCTGCCAGCCACTAATGAATTGTTAAAAAAAAAACACCAATAAATAATAACAATAAATCATAAAAATTAAATAATAATAAACCAGAAGATTAAACCAATTCTGTAGAATTTTATTGAGTTGCCTTCCTAAAACTGGATAATACTTCAGAGCAGAGCATGCAGACAGGGGGAGAAACAGATGGGTGAGAGCTGACAAATCAAATTGCCAGATACTGCCCCATCTGTTGCCTTCTAGGTTTCAACTTGGTAGCATTGGAGGGCTGCTGAGGTGATGTTCAGACTGGGTAGATTCAGGCTGGAGGTGAGGAGGAAGTTGTTGAGCAGGAGAGTGGTGAGAGGCTGGAATGGGTTGCCCAGGGTGGTGGTTGAGGCTCCATGGCTGGAGGTGTTTGAGGCCAGGCTGGCTGAGGCTGTGTGCAGCCTGCTCTAGGGTAGGGTGTCCCTGGGGGTTGGAACTGGCTGCTCCTTGTGGTCCCTTCCAACCCTGACTGATTCTGTGATTCCTCCTTGCAGTGATCAAAGCAGAACCAGGTCGATGCAGTAATGTGACAGCAAGGATCACCTCACTTCATTAGTGCCAGTTTATGTCCTCAGAAATTCTAGAATCACAGAGTTGTTTCTGTAGGAAAAGCTCTCCAAGATCGAGTCCAAACATCAGCCCAACCCCACCATGGCCATCGAACCACAGTGCCACAGGTTTCTTGAGCACCTCCAGGCATGGGGACTCCAGCACCAAGCTGGGCAGCCTGTGCCAAGCCCTGACCACTCTTGCAGCAAAGGAAGTTTTCCTAATCTCCAATCTAACCCTGCCCTGTCACAACTTCAGGCCATTTCTTCTCCCTCTGTCACCTGAGAATAGGGAGCAGAGCCCAACCCCCACCTCACTGCAGCCTCCTCTCAGGGAGTTGCAGTCAGCAATGAGCTCTGCCCTTCGCCTCCTCTTCTCCACACTGCACACCCCCAGCTCCCTCAGCTGCTGCTCCCCAGCCCTGTTCCCCAGACCCCTCACCAGCCTTGTTGCCTTTCTCAGTGCTCTCCAAGAACTCAATATCTTTGTGTACTGAGAGGCCTGAAACTCCCCTGTGCTCAGCACTGCTCAGGCCACACCTGGAGTGCTGTGTCCAGTTCTGGGCTCCTCAATTCAAGAGAGATGTTGAGGTGCTGGAAGGTGTTTGTTGAAGGGCAGCAAGGCTGGGGAGGGGCCTGGAGCAGAGCCCTGTGAGGAGAGGCTGAGGGAGCTGGGGGGGTGCAGCCTGCAGCAGAGGAGGCTCAGGGCAGAGCTCATTGCTGTCTGCAGCTGCCTGCAGGGAGGCTGTAGCCAGGTGGGGTTGGTCTCTTCTGCCAGGCAACCAGCAACAGAGCAAGGGGACACAGCCTCAAGCTGTGCCAGGGCAGGTCTAGGCTGGCTGTTAGGAGGAAGTTGTTGTCAGAGAGAGTGATTGGCATTGGAATGGGCTGCCCAGGGAGGTGGTGGAGTGGCCATACCTGGAGGTGCTTAAAAGAAGGCTGCATGAGACACTTGGTGCCAGGGTCTAGTTGTGCTCCACAACCTCGCTGGAGGTGTTGAGGACCAGGTTGGATGAGGTCTTGAGCAACCTGTTCTAGTGGGAGGTGTCCCTGCCAATGGCAACAGGTTGGAACTGGATGATCTTTGAGGTCCCTTCCAACCTAAACCATTCTATGACTGTTGGATGGGCTGAGCCCTGGCTGGACTGCCAGGCTCCAAATGTCATCATCGATGACTCGAGATCCATCTGGCATCCAGGAGCAAAAGAACCAAGCACAGTGCTCAGTGGAGCACAAAGTGCTTAATTCATTCATCAAAGCAGATCTGCAGATGACACTAGAGGAGATGACACAAGAGCAAGAACAGCTTCTGTTCAGAGAGAGATGGAGAAAATTAGGTGGTGCAGGGAGGTGGAGGAGTCACCATCCCTGGAGGTGTTCAAGTGGCCATGGCACTTGGGGATGTGCTTTAATGACCATGCTGGTCTTAGGCTGAAAGTGGAATTTGATGATCTTAAAGGGCTTTTCCAACTGAAACAACTCTATGCTTCTACAAGAGCTGCAGAGAGCCATGACTGACCTGATATGACTCTGGCAGAAGGGCTGGGCTAGAGGAGCTCTCAACATTTCATCCCAGCAACATTTCTGTCTGTGATTTTTATGACTTTCATATGGTGTCCTTCTGGTGCTCAAAGCACAGGATCCTCTCCACTGTTCATTCTGAGTGATCTGGTAAGAAAATAGAGAGAGACTCAGAAACTGGAAGAGAAAAAAATAATTCATTGACAGATTAGAGTGAATAGAATTGTACAATCAGTCAGGGTTGGAAGGGACCACAAGGAGCAGCCAGTGCCAACCCCATGCCATGCCCAGGGACACCCTACCCTAGAGCAGGCTGCACACAGCCTCAGCCAGCCTGGCCTCAAACACCTCCAGCCATGGGGCCTCAACCACCTCCCTGGGCAACCCATTCCAGCCTCTTACCACTCTCCTGCTCAACAACTTCCTCCTCACCTCCAGCCTCACTCTCCCCACCTCCACCTTTGCTCCATTCCCCCCACTCCTGTCACTCCCTCACAGCCTCAAAAGTCCCTCCCCAGCTTTTTTGTAGCCCCCTTCAGATCCTGGAATGCCACAAGAAGGTCACCTGGGAGCCTCCTCTGCTGCAGCCTGCACAGCCCCAACTCTTTCAGTCTGTGCTCACAGCAGAGCTGCTGCAGCCTCTCAGCATCCTCCTGGCCGTGCTCTGGACACTCTCCAGCATCTCCACAGCCCTCTTGTCCCAGGGGCTCCAGAGCTGGATGCAGTACTCCAGGTGGGGTCTCAGCAGAGCAGAGCAGAGGAGGAGAATCCCCTCCCTGGCCCTGCTGGCCACACTTCTGCTGCTGCAGCCCAGGCTCTGCTTGGCTTTCTGGGCTGCAAGTGCACACTGCTGGCTCCTGCTGAGCTTCTCCTCCAGCAGTACCCCCAAGTCCCTCTCCTCAGGGCTGCTCTCCAGCCACTCACTGCCCAGCCTGGATTGGTGCTTGGCATTGCCTCGACCCAGCTGCAGGACCTTGCACTTGGAGTTAATCTCTTGTAAACCATTTCTTTTGTAACTAGTTTTCATAGAACCATAGAAGGGTTTAGGCTGGAAGGAACCTTCAAGGTCATCCAGTTCCAACCCCCCCTGCCATAGGCAGGGACACTTCCCACCAGCCCAGGTTGCTCAAGGCCTCATCCAACCTTGTCTGGGACACCTCCATGCAGGGGCAGTCACAGCCTCCCTGGGCAACCTGTGCCAGTGTCTCACCACCCTCACTGCAAAGAATTTCTTCCTCATCTCCACTCTCACTCTCTCAGCTCAAAGCCACTGTCCCTCATCCTGTCACTGCCAGCCCTTGTCAAAAGTCCCTCCCCAGTCATCCTGTAGCCCCTTCAGGTACTGGAAAGCTGCTGTGAGGTCTCCCTGAAGCCTTCTCCAGTCTGAACAAGCACAACCCTCTCAGTCTGTCCCCACAGAGGAGGTTCCTTAGCCTTCTGATCATCTTCATGGCCTCCTCTGGACCCCCTCCAACAGTTCCACACTCTCTTGTGTTGGGGCCCCAGAACTGGACACAGTGTTCCAGGTGGGGTCTCACTAGAGCAAAGGGGGGCAATTACCTCTCTCTCTCTCTGCTGGTCAGGGTGTCAGCAGCTGACACCCTCAAGTCCTTCTACTCCAGACTGCTCTTAAGCCACTCCTCACCCAGCCTGGACTTGTGCTTGGGATTGCCCTAACCCAGCTGCAGGTCCTAGCACTTGGCCTTGTTGAACTCCAAGATCACAGTATCACAGTATCATCAGGGTTGGAAGAGACCTCACAGATCATCAAGTCCAACCCTTTAGCACAGAGCTCAAGGCCAGACCATGGCACCAAGTGCCACGTCCAGTCCTGCCTTGAACAGCTCCAGGGACGGCGACTCCACCACCTCCCCGGGCAGCCCATTCCAGTGTCCAATGACTCTCTCAGGGAAGAACTTTCTCCTCACCTCCAGCCTAAATCTCCCCTGGCACAGCCTGAGGCTGTGTCCTCTTGTTCTGGTGCTGGCCACCTGAGAGAAGAGAGCAACCTCCTCCTGGCCACAACCTCCCCTCAGGTAATTGCAGACAGCAATGAGGTCTGCCCTGAGCCTCCTCTTCTCCAGGCTAACCAATCCCAGCTCCCTCAGCCTCTCCTCCTAGGGCTGTGCTCAAGGCCTCTCCCCAGCCTCGTTGCCCTTCTCTGGACATGCTCAAGCATCTCAATGTCCCTCCTAAACTGGGGGGCCCAGAACTGAGCACAGCACTCAAGGTGTGGTCTGAGCAGTGCAGAGTCCAGGGGCAGAATGACCTCCCTGCTCCTGCTGGCCACACCATTGCTGATGCAGGCCAGGATGCCACTGGCTCTCTTGGCCACCTGGGCACACTGCTGGCTCATGTTCAGATGGGTATCAATCAGCACCCCCAGATCCCTCTCTGTCTAAAACCCACGCCTCCATGCGGAGACCAAGATGTTGGCTTGGGCCCAGCTCCCCAGGCTGTCCAGCTCCTCCTGGAAGCATCCCATCCCTCCTGCATGTCAGCCTCACCACCCAGCTTGCTGTCACCCACAGACTTGCTGTGGCTGCCTCAGCCTCCCTGCCCCTGTCCCTGACAAAGATGTTCACCAGCACTGGTCCCCCTGGTCCCCACCTCTGAGGGCCACCACTTCAGACCTGAATTTTGCACCCCCTTAGCCATTTCCTGCACTTCTAGGAGCCCTGTTCTCACAGTGGCTAATGAGGCATCTGACAAACTGTTAGCTCAGGCTGCAGAATTAGGCTCCATAAAATCTTATAATGCATAGTTTTAATATTGCAGCTGCTTTAATGGCATTAAATATAACACTGAAATGAAAAGATGAGATGGGGACAGATAAATCTGCTGCTAGTAGCTGCTATCTATGGTCTTAATTCTCTGCTCTTAGCTGTGTGTGCGCACACCCACTTGCTGTCTGTTAAATACTGCTTTTTAATGAGTTCCATCCATTAATATATGCAAATGAGTGACATAGAGCTCCTCTCATAACCACCATCCATATAACCAAGAGCTGCAGCGATGCCATTGGTGCAAAGTTTATCTGAGTGGAAATAGGGGAACAAAACCACCACCAGCAAAAGCCTCAACCAAACAGCAACAAACCCCCCAGCAACAGCAACAACAAAAAGCAAAGCAAAGCAAAACACACACAAATTGTTGGCAATTTCCCTGGAATCCCAGACTTTAGGGAGCTGATGAGTTAGGGCAGACAACTGTGTCCTAGCTCTCTGCTTTGATTTTGTTCTGCTATAAGCTGAAAGTCTCACTAGGGACTTGCTGAGATGCAGCTACTGGTTATGAAATCACTTAAAGGTAAGGCTTTTATCAGCTTTTTTTTCCTAGGTTATTAGATTGGTTTAGGTAGGAAAAGACCTGAAAGCTCATCCAGTTCCAACACCTCTGCCACGGGCAGGATACCTCCCACTAGTCCAAGTTGCACAAGGCTTCATCCAACCTGGCCTTGAACACTTCCAGGCAGGGGCAGCCACAACCTCCCTGGGCAACCTGTGCCAGTGTCTCACCACCCTCAACCTATGCCAGTGTCTCACCACCCTCAACCTGTGCCAGTGTCTCACCACCCCCAACCTATGCCAGTGTCTCACCACCCTCAGCCTGTGCCAGTGTCTCACCACCCTTAACCTGTGCCAGTGTCTCTCCACCTTCAACCTGTGCCAGTGTCTCTCCACCCTCAACCTATGCCAGTGTCTCTCCACCTTCAACCTATGCCAGTGTCTCACCCCCCTCAACCTGTGCCAGTGTCTCAGCACCCTCAACCTATGCCAGTGTCTCACCCCCCTCAACCTCTGCCAGTGTCTCAGCACCTTCAACCTGTGCCAGTGTCTCACCCCCCTCAACCTGTGCCAGTGTCTCAGCACCCTCAACCTGTGCCAGTGTCTCACCCCCCTCAACCTGTGCCAGTGTCTCAGCACCTTCAACCTGTGCCAGTGTCTCACCCCCCTCAACCTGTGCCAGTGTCTCTCCACTCTCAACCTGTGCCAGTGTCTCAGCACTCTCAACCTATGCCAGTGTCTCACCACCCTCAACCTGTGCCAGTGTCTCTCCACCCTCAACCTATGCCAGTGTCTCACCACCCTCAACCTGTGCCAGTGTCTCACCACCCTCACTGCAAAGAACTCTTTCCTAACACCCAGTTTCAGTCTCCCCTCTTCCACTTCAAACCCATTCCTCCTCCTCCTGGCATTCCCAGACCTTGTCAATAGTCCCTCCCCAGCCCTCCTGGAGCCCCCTGCAGATCCTGCAAGGCCACTCCAAGGTCTCCTCCAAGCCTTCTCTTCTCCAGGCTGCAGAGCCCCAACTCTCTCAGCCTGTGCTCAGAGCAGAGCTGCTGCAGCCCTCTGAGCATCTCCAGTCTCAGTCTCCTCTCTCCCAGCTCAAAGCCATTGCCCCTTGTCCTGTCACTCCCAGCCCTTGTCAAAAGTCCCTCCTCAGCTCTCCTGTAACCCCTCTCAGGTTCTGGAAGGCTGTGCTGAGGTCTCTCTGAAGCCTTCTTTTCCAAAGGCTGGGGGGAAAAGGAAGAAACAAAAGAATAGATTTCCTAAAAAAACAACACAGAAGCCCAAAGCAACTAAAAGAGGAGAAATAAATCAATTAAAAAACCACAAACAGGCTGCAGAGGTGGGCACAAGCCAACCTCAGGAGGTTCAACCAGACCAAGGGCAAGGTCCTGCAGCTGGGTCGAGGCAATGCCAAGCACAAGTCCAGGCTGGGCAGTGCCAGGCTGGAGAGCAGCCCTGAGGAGAGGGACTTGGGGGTGCTGCTGGAGGAGAAGCTCAGCAGGAGCCAGCAGTGTGCACTTGCAGCCCAGAAAGCCAAGCAGAGCCTGGGCTGCAGCAGCAGAAGTGTGGCCAGCAGGGCCAGGGAGGGGATTCTGCCCCTCTGCTCTGCTCTGCTCTGCTCTGCTCTGCTCTGCTCTGCTCTGCTCTGCTCTGCTGAGACCCCACCTGGAGTACTGCATCCAGCTCTGGAGCCCGTGGACAAGAGGGCTGTGGGGATGCTGGAGAGTGTCCAGAGCAGGGCCAGGAGGATGCTCAGAGGCTGCAGCAGCTCTGCTGTGAGTCACAACAACCCCTTGATTCCTCCAGGCTTGGGGACAACTGGCTGGAAACTGCCCAGCAGAGAAAGACCTGAGGGTGCTGGTAGATAGGTGGCTGAAGATGAGCCAGCATGTGCCCAGGTGGAGAAGTAGCCACCAGCATCCTAGCCTGGACCATGAACAGTGTGGTCAACAGGAAGAAG
Organism: Pogoniulus pusillus; assembly: GCF_015220805.1. Taxonomy (NCBI): domain Eukaryota; kingdom Metazoa; phylum Chordata; class Aves; order Piciformes; family Lybiidae; genus Pogoniulus; species Pogoniulus pusillus. The sequence continues at coordinate 13,300,801 of NC_087296.1, read as the reverse complement.
GCAGTGATCATGCTCCTGTACTCAGCACTGGTGAGGCCATATCCTGGGTCCTGAGTTCAGTTTTGGGCCCCTCACAGCAGGAAGGACACTGAGGGGCTGGAGTGTGTCCATGAAGGGCAATGAAGCTGGGGAGGAGGAGATGAGGCATCTGAGGGTGTTTAGTGTGAAGAGGAGGCTGAGGAAGACCTCAAAGGAAGTTGGAGCCAGATAGGGGTTGATCTCTTTTCACTATTATCAAGTGATAGGACAAGAGGAAATGGCTCAAGCTGCACCAGGGGAGCTTTAGGGTTCTCAAAGACTGGCACAGGCTGCCCAGGGAATTGGTTGAATCCCCAGCCCTGGAGATGTTCCCAAGAGGCAGAGATGTGGTGCTGAGAGCCATGATTCAGCATCAGCCTTGGTGAGAGTTGGACTCGATGATCCTAAAGCTCTTTTCCAACCAAATTGCTTCTATCATTCTATGTCTCATGAGATCACCAGGCCTTTTTCCTGTCATCATCATGGGATCCAGTAGCCTGGATTGTAGGCAAAACAGATGAGAGCAAACCAGAGTGAAATTGGCACTGACACAGGCAAAGGGAATTTGGTTTGCCCCCTTTGTTGCTCGATTCTGACACAGCAATTAGCAAGCTCAAGCATGAACAAGGCTGCAGGTGATCATCACTATGGGTCAGACAGTGATGATGTCTTCTGCTTTCCCTCCCAGGTGAATAAGGGACAGTGTATTTTAGGAAGTGCACATCTGAAAGTTGAGGCTCCTGAGCAGCAAGCAGGGAGCAGTCTGGGAAGATGTGTGAGCATTCCTGTCTGAGGAGCAAATGGAATTCACAGCATCACAGGATCACAGGATCAGAGTATCACAGGATCACAGTATCAGCAAGGTTGGAAGAGACCTCACAGGTCATCAAGTCCAACCCTTTAGCACAGAGCTCAAGGCCAGACCATGGCACCAAGTGCCACGTCCAGTCCTGCCTTGAACAGCTCCAGGGACGGCGACTCCACCACCTCCCCGGGCAGCCCATTCCAGTGTCCAATGACTCTCTCAGGGAAGAACTTTCTCCTCACCTCCAGCCTAAATCTCCCCTGGCACAGCCTGAGGCTGTGTCCTCTTGTTCTGGTGCTGGCCACCTGAGAGAAGAGAGCAACCTCCTCCTGGCCACAACCTCCCCTCAGGTAGTTGTAGACAGCAATGAGGTCTGCCCTGAGCCTCCTCTTCTCCAGGCTAACCAATCCCAGCTCCCTCAGCCTCTCCTCATAGGGCTGTGCTCAAGGCCTCTCAATTCAATTATCTTGACAAAGCACTGTGGTTTCCAAGAATCATTGCTCACCAACAAAAATTAATATGCTTAATAAATGATCATTCTCCTTCCAGCCTACTAGTTTCAAACTTTTAAGTGCTGTTTTCTTCTTGCTAGTTTGCATATTAAGGATGGGAAGATAAAATTTCCTGTATAGCATTGCAGCTACAGTGCTTTATCTGGGAAATGTCTTGAGCCTGGCTCAGGAGCAGTGTGGGCAGCAGGACAAGGGAGGTTCTTCTGCCCCTGTACTCAGCACTGCTTAGGCCACACCTGGAGTGCTGTGTCCAGTTCTGGGCTCCTCAATTCAAGAGAGATGTTGAGATACTGGAATGAATCCAGAGAAGGGCAGCAAGGCTGGGGAGAGGCCTGGAACACAAACCCTATGAGGAGAGGCTGAGGGAGCTGGGGGTGTGCAGCCTGAAGCAGAGGAGGCTCAGGGCAGAGCTCATTGCTGCCTGCAGCTGCCTGCAGGGAGGCTGTAGCCAGGTGGCGTTGGGCTCTGCTGCCAGGCAAGCAGCACCAGAAGAAGGGGACACAGCCTCAAGCTGTGCCAGGGCAGGTCTAGGCTGGATGTTGTTAGGAAGTTGCTGGCAGAGTGAGAGTGATTGGCATTGGAATGGGCTGCCCAGGGAGGTGGAGTCACCATCCCTGGGGGTGTTCAAGAAAAGACTGTCTGGGGCACTTGGTGCCATGGTCTAGGTGACTGGCTATGGCTGGGTGATAGATTGGGCTGGCTGAGCCTGAAGCCCTCTTCCAACCTGCTTGATTCTATGATTCTATGACTCTATGACTCTATGGATCTGTGATTCCATGATTCTGTGATTCTGTAACCTGTGCTAGATTCTGTGGTCGTGCTCTGGCAGAGGGGTTGGACTCGAAGATCTCTGGAGGTCTCTTCCAACCCCTAACATGCTGTGATCCTGTGATCTCCTTCAAGAAGCTCTTGGTCTGAGCAAAAACTGCTTCATCTTCCTAGCCAGAACACAGCTGGAGTACTGTGGCCAGTCCTGGGCTCCCCAGTTCAAGAGGGACAGGGAACTACTGGAGAGAGTCCAGTTGGGGCTACAGACACACTGAGAACCTGGACCATCTGTGAGCAGGAAAGGCTGAGAGCCCTGGGGCTGTTGAACTTAGAGAAGAACAGCTTGAGAGGGGATTTGATCAATGCTGGTCAATATATAAAGGGTGAAGGGCAAAAGGTTGGAGCCAGACTCCTCTCAGTGGTGCCCAGTGACAGGACAAGGAGCAATGGACACAAACTGGAACCCAGGGAGTTCCACCTAGACATGAGGGTTAGAGTTTTGCCTTCATGTTCAGACCTATCATCTCTTCTCAGTGGTGTCCTGCAACAGGACAAGGAGCAATGGACACAAACTGGAACCCAGGGAGTTCCACCTAGACATGAGGGTTAGAGTTCTGCCTTCATGTTCAGAGCTATCATCTCTTCTCAGTGGTGTCCTGCAACAGGGCAAGGAGCAATGGACACAAACTGGAACCCAGGGAGTTCCACCTAGACATGAGGGTTAGAGTTCTGCCTTCATGTTCAGAGCTATCATCTCTTCTCAGTGGTGTCCTGCAACAGGGCAAGGAGCAATGGACACAAACTGGAACCCAGGGAGTTCCACCTAGACATGAGGGTTAGAGTTCTGCCTTCATGTTCAGAGCTATCATCTCTTCTCAGTGGTGTCCTGCAACAGGACAAGGAGCAATGGACACAAACTGGAACCCAGGGAGTTCCACCTAGACATGAGGGTTGAAGTTCTGCCTTCATGTTCAGACCTATCATCTCTTCTCAGTGGTGTCCTGCAACAGGGCAAGGAGCAATGGACAGGAACTGGAACCCAGGGAGTTCCACCTAGAAGTGAGGAGAAACTTGTTTGGTGTGAGGGTGCTGGAGCCCTGGAGCAGGCTGCCCAGAGGGGCTGTGGAGTGTCCTTCTCTGGAGACTTTCAAAACCCACTTGGATATGTTCCTGCACAACCTGGTCTGGGTGATGCTGCCTTAGCAGGGAGGTTGGGCTGGATGATGCTCAGAGCTCTATTCCAACTCCTACCATTCTGTCATCCTGTGAGTCTTTGCTCCCAGGTCGAGGTTTTCTTTTAGGCTCAGTTGTGTTTCCAAGCAATATCAGTTCCCTCATTTCTGCCCTGTGTTTCACCTCAGTTTGCTGTGATCTCCTAGTTCACCTCCCACCCTGGCACAGTCTACTGTTGGTGCTCCCTGAGCGTTCTTAGCATCTAGCTTTAGAACTAGATTATGGCACTTGAACAACTGCACCACAGAGAGCCATATCTACATGTACAGTCTGCTCCTGGGTCTGTTCCAGTGGCTGTCCTAACAGGAATACTTCTGGGCACTCACAGCTTCCTTCACATCCATACTTGCAATTTCTGGGGCACCTCTGACTATGGTATTTGATGTGTCTTCACAGTCCTGTGTGTGAGGAACCCAAGCACTACTGCTTACTGACAGCACCATTTCATCTTCCAAACTCTGGGGTGATCAACACTAATTTCAGTACATCCAAGTCCTCCTTCCAGGACCTGTCAGTAGGTCTGGTTATTTCTGGTCCCCCATCTGAAACCTAAGCCGACATGATCGTGTTCCAGTGGGGAAACATGCCCAGCTGTTCTCAGCTTCAGGCAGATCCACATTCCTTCCAACATCCATGTGAAAGAATCCATGTCTGGGGCGAGTCACTGAGAGAAGAGACAGCTGCTTGCTGTGCTTTGGGGTGTCTCAGCCACATCCCCCCAGCATGAGACGCAGCAGCCACGGTTAAGCCTTCGGAGATGCCAGACACCCTGCTGGAGTGAGGTTTGTTGCACAGCAGTTCTTGCCTTGATATTTATTTGTCTCTGCTGAAGCTCTCAAGTGCTTAGGTCCACCACAGCTGCATGCAACACCTACTTGCTGGCATGTGCCCTTTACAAGCTGCAGGAAGCAGATAAGGAATCTTTGTCCCTCACCGAGCTCCAGCAGGAATGAATGCATGCCAGAGCTTTGCCCACTGGGTGCTGTATTAATAGCCTGGAGGGTCTGGTTCCATGGGGGAAGTGTTATCCATAACACCATAGAATCATAGAATCAGCCAGAGTTGGAAGGGACTACAAGGATCAGCCAATTCCAACCCTCCTGCCATGGGCAGAGACACCTCACACTAAATCAGCCTGCCCACAGCCTCATCCAGCCTGCCCTTACACACCTCCAGTCATGAGGCTTCCACCACCTCCCTGGGCAACCCATTCCAGGCTCTCATCACCCTCATGCTCAACAATTTCTTCCTAGCTTTGCTCCATTCCCCCCAGTCCTATCACTACCTGCCAGCCTAATAAGTCCCTCCCCAGCTTTCTGGTAGCCCCCTTCAGATACTGGAAGGTCACAAGAAGGTCACCTCAGAGCTTTCTCCTCTCCAGACTGAGCAGCCTCAACTCCCTCAGTCTGGCTCCATAGCAGAGCAGCTCCTGCCTTCTGATCATCCTTGTAGTCCTTCTCTGGTCACCTTCCAGCACCTCCAGATCCCTCTTTTCCCAGGGGCTCCAGCACTGGATGCAGCACTCCATGTGTGGTCTCACCAGTGTGGAGCAGAGGGGCAGGATCACTTCCCTCCCCCTCCTGCCCATACTGCTCTTGCTGCAGCCCAGGCTCTGGTTGCTCTCTGGGCTGCCCGAGCACACTGACAGCTCAGATTGAGCTTCTCATCATAGAATCATAGAACCAAGCAGGTTGGAAGAGACCTCCAAGATCATCCAGTCCTACCTAGCACCCAGCCCTGCCCACTCAACCAGACCATGTCCACCAGCACCCCTGAGTCCCTCTCCTCAGGGCTGCTCTCACACCAGTCCCTGCCCATTGACTTTTATCTTTGAGGCAAAGGCTTTTTTGTTCTCTTTTGGAGCTGTAGTAGCCATTCAGCAGCACACACATGCCATCTGCACTTGCACTGACTCCACTTGTCCTAACTTACTCTAGAGTCCTCCTCTTTCATGGAGTCATATCAGAGAACCACAGAATGCTTTGGGTTGGAAGAGGCCTTAAAGATCATCTATTTCCACGCCCCTGCCGTGGGGCAGGGACACCTCACACTAGATCAGGCTGCTCAAGTTCCTGCCCAATCTGGCCCTGAACATTTCCATCCACAACCTCCCTGGGCAACCTGTGCCAGCATCTCACCACCCTTGCTGCAAAGAATTTCTTCCTCATCTCTAGTCTGAGCCTCCTCTCTCCCAGCTCAGAGCCATTGTCCCTCACCCTGTCACTACAAGGCCATGTCAAAAGTCCCTCCTCAGCTCTGCTTTAGCCTTCTTCAGCTACTAGAAGTCTCAAGCTGTGCCAGGGTAGGTATAGGCTGGATATTAGGAAGAAGTTCTTCACAGAGAGAGTGATTGGCATTGGAATGGGCTGCCCAGGGAGGTGGTGGAGGCACCGTCCCTGGGGGTCTTCAAGAAAAGCCTGGATGAGGCACTTAGTGCCATGGTCTGGTTGACTGGATAGGGCTGGGTGCTAGGTTGGACTGGATGATCTTGGAGGTCTCTTCCAACCTGCTTGATTCTATGATTCTATGATTCTATGATTCTACTAAGGTCTTCTCAGGGGCCTCTCTTCTCCAGGCTGAACAGCCCCAGCTCCCCCAACCTGTCCCACATGGGAGGTTCTCCAGCACTCTGATCAGCTTTGTGGCCTCTTCTGGACTCTCTCTGAGAGTTCCATGTCCTTTTTGTGCTGGGGGCTCCAGAACTGGGTGCAGTGCTCCAGGTGGGGAGCACTCACTCATTCTGCAAGTCACGCTTCAGCTACTGACATCTCTGAGTTCTTCTCCTCAAGGCTGCTCTCAAGCCACCCCTCACCCAGCCTGGATTAGTGGCTGGAATTGCCCTGACACAGGTGCTGGACCTTTCACTTGGCCCTTGAGCTTCATGAAGTTGGCATGGGCCAACTCTCAGGGCATCTGTCCAAGCCCCTCTGGATTGATCCCTACCCTCACACGTGTCAGCCACATCACACAGCTCGGCGTCTCCTGAACGCTTGCTGAGGGTGTCTCAGTCTCACTGCCCATGTCACTGACAGAGGAGTTAAACAGCACTGGGCCCAGCACCCACCCCTGAGGGGTGTCACTTGTCACTGCTCTCCGTTTGGACATTGTCACTTGTCACTTTTGGACTTGTCACTGTCTCCATTTGGGCACTGAGCCACTGGCTGCAACTCTCCAGCTGCCATCCAGCCAGTTCCTTATCCAGCCAGCAGCCACCCCTCACATCCATCCCTTCCATCCATCTCCTCTGTCCCTCTCCCTTCCTGATGACACTGGATTTATTTCCTCCTCCTAGTAACAGGCAGAGGTGGGCTGGGCTGGCTAGAGTGAGGGAAGAACACTGCTATCCTACGTGAGAACTTGCTGCTTTACTCTCACTTGTAAAAGAGGTTTCACAGCACCAAAGTCTCTCTGCAATCCCTAGGTGCCTGCTGAGGCATTTCAGAGCTGCCCAGGTCCTGTGAGAGCTGAGAACACCATCACTCTATTGAATGCCTAACACAAGCAGCAGGGGTGGCTGCCCACACAGGCAGCCAGTACAACCCTCTGGCTGCAGGATGTTTCCCACATGTTTCCCAGTTTCCCTTGCTACCATCCTGAACCTGGAGCCTAGAGTCAGGACACATTACTCCACCTTGGATTCTTTTACTGTCTTCTCTGAGGTTCCTACTTCTGGGCTAGGAACTGCTGGAACTCACTCAGCAGAAAGCCATGGAAAAATTGGCTCCTGTTGGAGAGGCTACAAAGGGGAGGGACTGAGAGGGTCAGATGTGGGCTTCGAGGCAGCAGTCATCCCTCTGTGCTCAGCACTGGTGAGGCTGCACCTCCACTCCTGGGCTCAGTTTAGTGTCCTCATGTAATAAAGAAATGGAGGTTCTGGAAGAGGTCTAGAGAAGGGCATCAAAGTTTGTGAAGGCTCTGGAAAACAGGGCTGGTGAGGAGCAGCTGAGGGACCTGGAGGTGTTTAGTCTGGAGAAGAGGAGGCTGAGGGGAGACCTCATTGCTCTCTACAGCTCCCTGAAAGGAGGCTGCAGTGAGGTGGGGGTTGGGCTCTGCTCCCTAGGATCAGGTGGTAGAGCAAGAAGAAATGACCTGGAATTATGTCAGGGGGAGGTTAGGTTGAAGATTAGGAAAATTTTGCTGCAAGAGTGGTCAGGGCTTGGCACAGGCTGCCCAGGGGGGTGGTGGAGCCTCCACTCCTGGACATGTTCAAGAAATGTGTGGCCATGGCACGTGGGGACATGGTTTAGTGGCCATGGTGCTGTTGGGTTGCTGGTTGGACTGGATGAGCTCAGAGGTCTTTTCCAATCCAAACAATTCACCAATTCCATGATCTTACTTTGTAAAACAAGAACATCTTTGACTGTTAGGTTGCCATTAGCTTCCATATTGTTCCCATGTGCTGAATGAGCTGAGTCATTCTGGGCTTTGGTTCCCATGCTGCAGCACTGCCTGGCTTCAGAAGCAGCACTGCTGAGGGAATATTCAACCTGTCTTGAACTTAAAAGCTTTTATCCCTTTTGCTTGCAATGGTAGGATTTGAAATACATTTAAGTGCTACTGAATCACTGGATTGAAGGAAACAAGCAACTGAACTTTACCTCTGTGCCAATATACAGTGAACTTCACCTCTGTGCCAAGATGCAATGCACACAGCTGCATGTGAAGTTAGAAACATCCCTGGGCACCTCTTATTTGTAACCTCTAGCCCCCTGCAGAAAAAGACCTTTAGCCAGGTCTTCATAATGAGCATGATAGGTGAAGAGGACTTGCTGAGAGCGAGAGCAGAACACACAGAAATTGCTAGAGGGTGGAAAAAGGGCCTCTTTGGATGGCTGGATTTGGCTGCAGGGCAAGCAGACATTGTGCAGCCAACAGAAATGGGTTTAGTCTAAGGAAATATTTTCCTGGTCTACTTAGATAAGGAGAGTTGAGCTGTTCATGTTGTCATGTAGGGAAGGAGAGTTGGGCTGTTCATGTTGTCATGTAGGGAAGGAGAGTTGGGCTGTTCATGTTGTCATGTAGGGAAGGAGAGTTGAGCTGTCCATGTTGTCATGTAGGGAAGGAGAGTTGAGCTGTTCATGTTGTCATGTAGGGAAGGAGAGTTGAGCTGTCCATGTTGTCATGTAGGGAAGGAGAGTTGGGCTGTCCATGTTGTCATGTAGGGAAGGAGAGTTGGGCTGTCCATGTTGTCATGTAGGGAAGGAGAGTTGAGCTGTTCATGTTGTCATGTAGGGAAGGAGAGTTGAGCTGTTCATGTTGTCATGTAGGGAAGGAGAGTTGAGCTGTCCATGTTGTCATGTAGGGAAGGAGAGTTGAGTTGTCCATGTTGTCATGTAGGGAAGGAGAGTTGAGCTGTCCATGTTGTCATGTAGGGAAGGAGAGTTGAGTTGTCCATGTTGTCATGTAGGGAAGGAGAGTTGGGCTGTCCATGTTGTCATGTAGGGAAGGAGAGTTGAGTTGTCCATGTTGTCATGTAGGGAAGGAGAGTTGAGCTGTTCATGTTGTCATGTAGGGAAGGAGAGTTGGGCTGTCCATGTTGTCATGTAGGGAAGGAGAGTTGGGCTGTCCATGTTGTCATGTAGGGAAGGAGAGTTAGGTTGTTCACATTGTAGCCTGAGCAAGGAGAGTTGAGTTGTTCCCATTGTAGCCTAGAGAAGGAGTTGGGTGGTTCCTACTATAGCCTTGGGGAGGTGCTGGGTTGTTGCCATTGTAGCCCAGGAGACGACTTGAGTGGTTCCCGTTGTAGCCTGGGGAAGGAGCTGAGTGGTTCCCATTGTAGCCTAGGGGAGGAGATGAGTGGTTCCCATTGTAGCCTAGGGATGGAGTTGGGTTGTTCCCGTTGTGGCCTAGAGAAGGAGTTGGGTTGTTCCCATTGTAGCCTAGAGAAGGAGTTGAGTTGCTCACATTATGCCCTCGAGAAGGAGTTGAGTTGCTCACAGTTTAGCCTAGGGGAAGAGATGGGTTGTTCCCATTGTAGCCTAAGGAATGAGTTGGGTTGTTCCCATTGTGGCTTAGAGAAGGAGTTGGGTTGTTCCCACTGTGGCCTAGAGAAGGAGTTGGGTTGCTCACATTATGCCCTAGAGAAGAAGTTGGGTTGCTTACATTATGCCCTTGAGAAGGAGTTGGATTGCTCACAGTTTAACCTAGGGGAGGAGTTGGGTTGTTCCCATTGTATCCTAGGGAAGGAGTTGGATTGTTCCCATTGTGGCCTAGAGAAGGAGTTGGGTTGCTCACATTATGCCCTAGAGAAGAAGTTGGGTTGCTTACATTATGCCCTTGAGAAGGAGTTGGATTGCTCACAGTTTAACCTAGGGGAGGAGTTGGGTTGTTCCCATTGTATCCTAGGGAAGGAGTTGGATTGTTCCCATTGTGGCCTAGAGAAGGAGTTGGGTTGCTCACAGTGTAGCCTAGGGGAGGAGATGAGTTGTTCCCATTGTAGCCTAGGGAAGGAGTTGGGTTGCTGACATTATGCCCTTGAGAAGGAGTTGGGTTGCTCACATTTTAGCCTGGGGGACGAGTTGTAGCCTAGAGAAGAAGTTGAGTTGCTCACAGTGTAGCCTAGAGAAGGAGTTGAGCTGCTCACATTATGCCCTTGAGAAGGAGTTGGGTTGCTCACAGTTTAGCCTAGGGGAAGAGATGTGTTGTTCCCATTGTAGCCTAAGGAATGACTTGGGTTGTTCCCATTGTAGCCTAAGGAATGAGTTGGGTTGTTCCCATTGTAGCCTAAGGAATGAGTTGGGTTGTTCCCATTGTAGCCTAAGGAATGAGTTGGGTTGTTCTCATTGTAGCCTAAGGAAGGAGTTGGGTTCTTCCCATTGTAGCCTAAGGAAGGAGTTGTGTTTTTCCCATTGTATCCTAGAGAAGGAGTTGGGTTGTTCCCACTGTGGCCTAGAGAAGGAGTTGAGTTGCTCACATTATGCCCTTGAGAAGGAGTTGGGTTGCTCACAGTGTAGCCTAGGGGAGGAGATGAGTTGTTCCCATTGTAGCCTAGGGAAGGAGTTGGGTTGCTCACAGTTTAGCCTAGGGGAAGAGATGTATTGTTCCCATTGTAGCCTAAGGAATGAGTTGAGTTGTTCTCATTGTAGCCTAAGGAATGAGTTGGGCTCTTCCCATTGTAGTCTAAGGAGGGAGTTGGGTTGTTCCCTTTGTATCCTAGAGAAGGAGTTGGGTTGTTCCCACTGTGGCCTAAAGAAGGAGTTGAGTTGCTCACATTATGCCCTAGAGAAGGATTTGGGTTGCTCACAGTGTAGCCTAGGGGAGGAAATGGGTTGTTCCCACTGTATCCTAGGGAAAGAGTTGGGTTGTTCCCATTGTGGCCTAGAGAAGGAGTTGGGTTGCTCACAGTGTAGCCTAGGGGAGGAGATGAGTTGTTCCCATTGTAGCCTAGGGAAGGAGTTGGGTTGCTCACATTATGCCCTTGAGAAGGAGTTGGGTTGCTCACATTTTAGCCTGGGGGATGAGTTGGGTTGTTCCCATTGTAGCCTAAGGAATGAGTTGGGTTGTTCCCATTGTAGCCTAGGGAAGGAATTGAGTTGCTCACATTATGCCCTTGAGAAGGAGTTGGGTTGCTCACATTTTAGCCTGGGGGACTAGTTGGGTTGTTCCCATTGTAGCCTAGAGAAGAAGTTGAGTTGCTCACAGTGTAGCCTAGAGAAGGAGTTGAGTTGCTCATATTATGTCCTTAAGAAGGAGTTGGGTTGCTCACAGTTTAGCCTAGGGGAAGAGATGTGTTGTTCCCATTGTAGCCTAAGGAATGACTTGGGTTGTTCCCATTGTAGCCTAAGGAATGAGTTGGGTTGTTCCCACTGTGGCCTAGAGAAGGAGTTGGGTTGTTCCCACTGTAGCCTAGAGAAGGAGTTGGGTTGCCCACATTGTGCTCTGAGCATTCAGAACTTGCTCCTTTCAACAGCTCCTGGTGGAAATCCATGCCACCTGTAACACCACTTGCACTCTGCTGTGGCTCTCTTATCTTCAATCAACAGCAATTGACTTGAACAACTTCTTGTTATTGATTTTCTGCATCTGGCAGGGAAATCTTCCTTTATTACAAGTTAATGAGGAGTCTCTTCTTATCAGCATTCTGAGCACTTGAGAATACCTGCCAGACACAGCAGCCAAACCTCCTGACAGCAGCAGTGGGGGCTTTGCCCCTTTCTTCTGGTTTACTTTGTGTGAAGCACTGTGTTGCCCTCCAACCCTTTTCCCTCTCAGATGCAGCTAACAGTCTCTGGTGAGCAAAAGCAAAGGCAACAGCATTTAAGGGGTTTGTGGTGTGCCAGATGCTCATCACTCCTTAATCTTCCCCCTCCTTTCTCCTCTGCTTTCCCCATTAATACCTTTCCAAAGGTTCTTTACCTTGTTTGTTTGTTTCCACACAAGGAAGGGGTTTGGAGTTTCTAGCTGTGATTTTGCAGGAAGCCATCAGTTCCTTGCTCTAAAGAAAGTGCTCTTTTAAAAGTTAGCACTGTCTTTAAAGCCCAGGGAGGTGGTGGAGTCACCATCCCTGGAGGTGCTTATAAGCCATGCAGAGGTAGTGCTTGGGGCTACCCCACAGTGTTGGACTTGGTAGAGCAGGATTAAGAGTTGGACTCAAGCTCAAAGGTCTTTTCCAACCTAAATGATTCCATGATTCTAAATCAGTGCCATTCTGGTGCAATGCCCATTAAAAACAAATGCTACCAGCCTGAAAATGGCCTTGCAAGCAGGCAAACATTCTCTTTGAGGATGCTCAGAGGCTGCAGCAGCTCTGCTGTGAGCACAGACTGAAAGAGTTGGGGCTGTGAAAGCTGGAGCAGAGGAGGCTCCCAGGGGACCTTCTTGTGGCCTGCCAGGATCTGAAGTGGGCTACAAAAAAGCTGGGGAGGGACTTTTGAGGCTGTGAGGGAGTGCCAGGAGTGGGGGGAATGGAGCAAAGGTGGAGGTGGGGAGAGTGAGGCTGGATGTGAGGAGGAAGTTGTTGAGCAGGAGAGTGGTGAGAGGCTGGAATGGGTTGCCCAGGGAGGTGGTTGAGGCCCCATGGCTGGAGGTGTTTGAGGCCAGGCTGGCTGAGGCTGTGTGCAGCCTGGTGTAGGGTAGGGTGTCCCTGGGCATGGCAGGGGGTTGGAACTGTCTGATCCTTGTGGTCCCTTCCAACCCTGACTGACTCTATGATTCTATGATTCCTCTTCAGAAGGCCCCTAAAAGGTAGTGGGGCAGCACTGCTGCATCTTGGCTTGCAGTCCCTCCTCTGAATTGCATGAGCAGACCACTATGGAAAATAACTTGTTCTCCTCAGGAGGCAGTAGGGGGATTAGCAAAGTGTGGGCTCATTGGGCACCTGGGTAACAGGCATGGGAATGGCTGAATCAATGAGTGCTGCCTCAGTCTTTCCTAGGAAGGCAGCTTCAGGAAGCCTGTGCTCCTCAGAGGCTGGGCAAGGAGGGTCTATCACTCCTGGAGGAGTTGGACTCTCTCCAGTAATTCTCTGTCCCTCTTGAACTGGGGAGCTCAAAACTGGACACAATGCAGTCTCACCAGGGTAGAACAGAGGGGGAGGAGAACCTCCTTTGACCGTCTGCCCACACTCTTCTGCACTCCAGGAGACCACTGACCTTCTTGGCCACAAAGGCACGTTGCTGTTACATGGCTAGCTTACTGTCCACCAGGACTCTGAGCTCCTTCTTCACGGAGCTGCTTTCCAGCAAGCCAGCTCCTAACCTCCTGTGCTGGTTTGAGGCTAGCTGGAATATTTTAATGAGAAAAATTCGATGCCAGGCTGTGAAAAGGAAAGAATGCTGATGCCTGCTGCACTCCTAGGCTTGCTGAGACGTATAAGAACAAGAATACAAATGTAGATAAGTGTGTGTGTGTGTCTGTGTGTGTGTGTCTGTGTGTCTCAGGGTCAGTGTCTGTGCTTTTCTCCCTGGGCTTTGTCTGTCTAACCCAACTGATTCTGCTTCCAACCCCCCTTGCCAATCCTCCAAACTCATCTTGCACATAAGGCAGACTCTGGGATGATAAAGGGGTGGGAAGAAGGTGGAAGGGTGGTTGGGAGCCCCTCCTGAGGACTCTGGTTTCTGGGAGGGCTGCAGTGTTTCTGTATCACTTTTAACTTGTATGTTTCTGTATGTGCTGGCTTGAGGCTAGCTGAAATGTTCTAGTGAAAGAAATTAGATGCTAGGCTGTGAAAAGGAAGCAGTGATGATGTCTGCTGCACTCCTAGGCTTGCTGAGATGGATAAAAGCTAGAACATAACTGTAGATAACACAGTCACTGTGTGTCTCTGGGTGCCTCTACTCTTCCCCCTGGCTTGCTTTCTGTGTAACTAGTCCTTTTGCTCTCTAATCCCCCTGGCTGATCCTCCAAACTCACCTTGCACATAAGGCAAACTCTGGGATAAGTCAGAGGGGTGGGAAGAAAGTGGAAGGGTGGCTGGGAGCCCCTCTTGGGCACCCTGGTCTGTGGGAGGGCTGCTGTGCTTCTGTGTTACTTTTCAACCTGTCTATTTCTGTCTGTAGCTGTAAATACTTTAACTCTCTGCTTGTCTGTTGTGCTAAGCTGTAAACATAAAGCTTCATTTCTTAGCTTCCAGCCAGCTGAGTCACACAGTATCACACAGTATCATCAGGGTTGGAAGAGACCTCACAGATCATCAAGTCCAACCCTTTAGCACAGAGCTCAAGGCCAGACCATGGCACCAAGTGCCACGTCCAAGAGTCTATGTGATGCTTTGGGTGTTCCCTGCCCCCCCACACACACTTTGGAGATCACCCAGACCAGACTCAGCCAGCTCTGGGAATATGAATGAAGCTTACATTTACAGCTGGCACAAGATGCAAGCAGATAGTTACAGTAGATACAGTTGTAGACAGAAGTAGACAAGGTAAAAGTAATACAGAAACACAGCAGCCCTCCCAGAAACCTGAGTGCCCAGGAGGGGCTCTCAACCACCCCTGCACCTTCCCCCTGCCCCTCTCCACCTTTCCCCAGTCCCAAGGGAGATTGGAGGTTCAACTAGGGGGTTAGGAAGCAAAGTGGGTTAGTCCAAAATGGAGGGGGAGGTTAGAGAGGTGCAGCTCAGCCAGCAGCCCCAGTGAGAGTGATGGTGAGTGGTTATCTAATGTCTTTATTTCTTGTTCCCATACTTCTCAGCAAGCCTGTGAGTGCAGCAGACATCACCACTGTTTCCCTTTCACAGCCTGCAATCCAGTTCTTCTCACCAAAACATCCCAGCCTGCTTCAGACTAGCACAGTCTAGTCTGGGTGATTCCATGGGAGTGGGGGGATGGGTAACTCCCAAACCATCACACCTCTACTGGTGCCCAGGCTTGCTCCTCCTCGCATACAGGAGTCTACACTGAACCCCATGAGGTTCCCCTTTGCCCAGCTCTGCAGCCTGTCCACCACTCTCTAATTCTGTGATTCTTCTCAGAGGAAGACTTCAGACAAGAACTTGAGAAGGGCCTGGAACACAAACCCTATGAGTAGAGGTTGAGGGAGCTGGGGGTGTGCAGCCTGGAGAAGAGGAGGCTCAGGGGTGACCTTATTGCTGTCTACAACTACATGAAGGGGCATTGTAGCCAGGTGGGGTTGGTCTCTTCTCCCAGGCAACCAGCAGCAGAACAAGGGGACACAGTCTCAAGTTGTGCCAGGGCAGGTTGAGGCTGGATGTGAGGAGGAAGTTGTTGTCAGAGAGAGTGATTGGCATTGGAATGGGCTGCCCAGGGAGGTGGTGGAGTTGCTGTGGCTGGAGGTGTTCAAGCCAAGCCTGGCTGGGGCACTTAGTGCCATGGTCTGGTTGGTTGGGCAGGGCTGGGTGCTAGGTTGGACTGGCTGAGCTTGGAGCTCTCTTCCAGCCTGGTTGATTCTATGATTCTATGATGATGGTGGAAGTCTCTCATCCACACATGTCCTGCTTTGAAGTTACCCTAAAAATAACTAACTCAGTACTACCTCTCACTGGAAGTACTTCCTGATGGAGGTAGAAACAGGGCAGTGCAAATATTAGGGAGTGATTTGTGTTGTTTAATCACACAGGGATAAGTGTGCTATGCATAATTTAGGATCCTTTTTCCCCTAACAAATAGTGAGGGAAGCATTTTGCACACACAGCCACAAGAAATCTTCCACATAATCAAACCACTATGTCAACTCCTTACATTTAATGAGCTGCTGCACTTAGAATACACAGTAATGGCTTTTTCCAGGGGTGGATTGTAAAATAAAGGAGCTTGATAGCAATGAGGAAGCTGCAGGAGTTGGTCACAAGTTGGAACAAGTCTTATGAGAAGCAGCTGAGGGAGATGGGGATGTTTAGCCTGGAGGAGAAGAGCCTGAGGGGAGAACTCATTGCTTTCTACAGCTTTCTGAGAGGAGGTTGAAATGAGGTGGGGGTTGATCTCTTCTCCCTAGGATCAGGTGATCAAACTGCTTTGGTTAGGCAAGACCAGCAGCTCATGGTTTGGACAGAATCACTCTGTGCTGGATCAAGAACTGGCTGGATGGCAGAGCCCAGAGAGTGGTGGTGAATGATGCCACATCCAGCTGGCAGCTGGCACTGGTGGTGTTACCCAAGAATCAGTGCTGGGCCCAGTCCTGTTCAATATCTTTATTGATGATCTGGACGAGGGGATTGAGTCCTGCATCAGTAAGTTTGCAGATGACACCAAGCTAGGAGCAGCTGTGGAGCTGTTGGAAGGCAGGAGAGCCCTGCAGGGGGACCTGGCCAGGCTGGATGGGTGGGCAGAGGCCAAGGGGATGAGATTGAACAAGGCCAAGTGCAGGGTTCTGCACTTTGGCCACAACAACCCCAAGCAGCACTACAGGCTGGGGCCAGAGTGGCTGAGAGCAGCCAGGCAGAGAGGGAGCTGGGGGTACTGATAGATAGTAGGCTGAAGACGAGCCAGCAGTGTGCCCAGGTGGGCAGCAGAGCCAATGGCATCCTGGGCTGGCTCAGGAGCAGTGTGGGCAGCAGGACAAGGGAGGTTCTTCTGCCCCTGTGCTCAGCACTGCTCAGGACACACCTGGAGTGCTGTGTCCAGTTGTGGGGTCCTCAATTCAAGAGAGATGTTGAGGTGCTGGAAGGTGTTTGGAGAAGGGTGACAAAGCTGGTGAGGGGCCTGGAACACAGAGCCTATGAGGGGAGGCTGAGGGAGCTGGGGGTGTGCAGCCTGGAGAAGAGGAGGCTCAGGGGTGACCTTGTTGCTGTCTACAACTACCTGCAGGGAGGCTGTAGCCAGGTGGGGTTGGGCTCTGCTGCCAGGCACGCAGCAACAGAACAAGGGGACACAGCCTCAAGCTGTGCCAGGGCAGGTCTAGGCTGGATGTTGTTAGGAAGTTGTTGTCAGAGAGAGTGATTGGCATTGGAATGGGCTGCCCAGGGAGGTGGTGGAGTGGCTGTGGCTGGAGGTGTTGAAGCCAAGCCTGGCTGGGGCACTTAGTGCCATGGTCTGGTTGCTTGTCTAAGGCTGGGTGCTAGGTTGGGCTGGCTGAGCTTGGAGCTCTCTTCCAGCCTGGCTGATTCTATGTTTCTATGATTCTATGACTCACCCTAGGCACACTCTGGTATTCCCATCTCACGTCTGACTTCTACTGCCATTCTCCCTGCCCTGCTCAGGTGACTTTATTCAGTTGCCTTCTAGGACTATGGAGTCAGCAGCTGAACATTCTACATACCCAACCCCCTCATGAGTCCAAATGATTTTATCATCATCTGGTCTGACCCTAAGAAATGAAAAGTCATGTGCCTGGGACTCACAGGGAATTGCTCATGGGAGGCTGCAATTTGGCAGGCAGCACTCAGTAATTCTGTGTTTAAAATGTGAATAACTTCTTTATACACAATCTTGGGAGTAACAGTGAGGCTATTGTGCTCCTGCTGCAGTGTGCTGCGATGCAGCCTGGGCACCAGCTGTTCTGGTGTACAGCAGCAGAAAAGCCTTCCCCACAAAGGCTGGTGTTTGAGCAGAGCATGGCATGTCTCCTGCTGGAAGCACTGACTCTCGTGGAGCACAGGCTCACAGGATGTCAGGGGTTGGAAGGGACCTCTGGAGATCTTCCAGTCCCACCCCCCAGAGCAGAGAATCAGGCGCAGGTCGCACAGGAACGCATCACAGCATCACACAGGGTCATAGGATGGCAGGGGTTGGAAGGGAGCCAAGGACATCACTGAGTCCAACCCCTCTGCCAGAGCAGGACCTTACAGTCTAGCTCAGGGCACACAGGAACACATCCAGACAGGGCTGGAAAGGCTCCAGAGAAGGAGACTCCACAACCTCTCTGGGCAGCCTGTGCCAGGGCTGTCACCCTCAGAGTAAAGAATTTCTTCCTCCTGTTGAGGTGGAGCCTCCTGTGCTGTAATTTATATCCATTGCCCCTTGTTCTGTCACAGGGTGCAACTGAGAAGAGTTTATCCCCTCCTCCTGACCTGCAGCCCCCATATCTTTTTCAACATTGATTAGATTCCCTCTCAGTCTTCTCTTCACCAGACCAAAAAAGCTCCAGGTCCCTCAGCCTCTCCTCTGCAGGCAGTGCTCCTGCCCCTTCATCACCAAGCCCATTGACATGAGCTAGCCATGAGCTCTTTGATGATCACCTAGGTCTAATCAGACAGTGCTCAAATGAATCAGAGAGTCACAGAGCGTTAGGGGTTGGAAGCAGCCTCTAACCCCCCTGCCAGAGCAGCAGCACCCAGGGCAGGTCACAGGAACGCATTCAAGTGGGTCTTGGAAATCTCCAGAGGAGGCTCCACAGCCTTTCTGGCAGCCTGCTCCAAGCCTCCAGCACCCTGACAAAGTTTCCTCTCCTGTTCCCTGGCACCTACTCTGCTTCAGCTTGCCCCCAGTGCCCCTTATGCTGCCCTTGGCCACCCCTGAGCAGATCCTGGCTGCATCCTCATGCTGGGGTGGAACTTTCTGCCCTGCACACCTTTAGCACAGCACTGAGGCAGCTCTCAGGCTCCTCTGCTCCCAGCTCCCAGCCCCATCTCCCTCAGCCTGGCCTCACAGGAGATATTCCTCTGCCTGCAGCAGCTTGGGGGCTCTGCAATGGACTCTTTCAAGCAGTTCCCTGAGGTCCTTCTTGATTTGAGGAGCCCAAAACTGGACACACTATTCCAGTTGTGGCCCAGCTCTGTCAGCCTTTCCTCCCTTCATCTTATATTCACAGAATCACAGAATCAACCAGGATGGAAGAGACTTCTGAGATCATCCAGTCCAACCTATCACCTAAGACCTTCTAATGAACTAAACCCTGGCACTAAGTGCCTCATGCAGCCTCCTTTTAAACACCTCCAGGGATGGGGGCTCCACCCCCTCCCCAGGCAGCCCATTCCAATGCCAATCACTCTTGCTGTGATTGCCATGGATGACACTGTTGTCATCTGTCTGTGGAATCCTACTTTTAGGTGCAGCTAACAGAGATGATTTAGTGTGGTGATGGTTACAGTCATTTAAAGAGTCATGAATGAGAGGAAACAGCCTGAGATCATGCCAGGGGAGGTTCAGGTTGGAGATGAGGAATGTTTTTTTTGCTGCAAGAGTGGTCAGAGATTGGCACAGGCTGCCCAGGGAGATGCTGGAATCACAGAATCACAGAATCAAGCAGGTTGCATCCAGTGCTCACCTCCTAGAGCTGTGACAGTTTTATCTAATGGATTTCATAGAATCATAGAATCAAGCAGGTTGGAAGAGAGCTCCAAGCTCAGCCAGTCCAACCTAGCACCCAGCCCTGGCCAACCAACCAGACCATGGCACAGTGCCCCAGCCAGGCTTGGCTGCAACACCTCCAGGCACAGAGACTCCACCACCTCCCTGGGCAGCCCATTCCAATGCCAATCACTCTTATAGAATCATAGAATCATAGAATCAAGCAGGTTGGAAGAGACCTCCAAGATCATGCAGTCCAACCTAGCACCCAGCCCTATCCAGTCAACCAGACCATGGCACTAAGTGGGTGGTCTCTTCTTGAAGACCCCCAGGGACGGTGCCTCCACCACCTCCCTGGGCAGCCCATTCCAATGCCAATCACTCTCTCTGTGAAGAACTTCTTCCTAACATCCAGCCTGAACCTGCCCTGGCACAACTTGAGGCTGTGTCCCCTTGTTCTGTCCCTGGCTGCCTGGCAGCAGAGCCCAACCCCACCTGGCTACAGCCTCCCTGCAGGTAGTTGTAGACAGCAACGAGCTCTGCCCTGAGCCTCCTCTTCTCCAGGCTGATGTTTTACCTCACCACCCTGATCTCCAGACAGGTATGGTCCTGTCTGCATGGCTGGGATTGAACTGGGAAGGAATGTGTCTGTTTGGGCTGCTCTGCCAAGCAGGTAGCAAGACTCCGTCAGCACTACGTGGAGTTAATCGCCTTGGCTTAATGAACTGAGTTAATTTGCATCCTCTCCTCTTCCCTCAGAATCAGCCTATTTTTCAATCTCAAAGGCTGTGTCGACACATGCAGCGTGTGGAGTGCCCTTCTATTTATGTAATACTGATAATAAGGCACCACACAATTCCCCTTAAGTTCTCAGTAATGAAGTGCTGGCATGTGTCTGGTTTTTCTCTCCACGTGGTTTTAACGAAGAGCTTTGCAGTTTTCCTAGCACATAATTAGGATGGATGCATAAATACCACTCTCTTGCTCCAGTGCAATTAAAGATCTTTCTTCAGCAAGAAAATGACAAGCTTTTCTTCATAAGCAGAGACGCTGGAAGTTGAAATCCTTCACTAAATGCATTTCTGTGCCCAAATCAATCTCCTGAAAGAGTTCTGAAAACACTTAATAATGCTCTGCTTAGGAGGAGCCATTTCACAGTATCACAGTATCACAGTGTCACAGTATCATCAGGGCTGGAAGAGACCTCACAGATCATCAAGTCCAACCCTTTAGCACAGAGCTCAAGGCCAGACCATGGCACCAAGTGCCACGTCCAGTCCTGCCTTGAACAGCTCCAGGGACGGCGACTCCACCACCTCCCCGGGCAGCCCATTCCAGTGTCCAATGACTCTCTCAGGGAAGAACTTTCTCCTCACCTCCAGCCTAAATCTCCCCTGGCACAGCCTGAGGCTGTGTCCTCTTGTTCTGGTGCTGGCCACCTGAGAGAAGAGAGCAACCTCCTCCTGGCCACAACCTCCCCTCAGGTAGTTGCAGACAGCAATGAGGTCTGCCCTGAGCCTCCTCTTCTCCAGGCTAACCAATCCCAGCTCCCTCAGCCTCTCCTCGTAGGGCTGTGCTCAAGGCCTCTCCCCAGCCTCGTTGCCCTTCTCTGGACATGCTCAAGCATCTCAATGTCCCTCCTAAACTGGGGGGCCCAGAACTGAACACAGCACTCAAGGTGAGGTCTAAGCAGTGCAGAGTACAGGGGCAGAATGACCTCCCTGCTCCTGCTGGCCACACCATTCCTGATGCAGGCCAGGATGCCACTGGCTCTCTTGGCCACCTGGGCACACTGCTGGCTCATGTTCAGGTGGGTATCAATCAGCACCCCCAGATCCCTCTCTGTCTGGCTGCTCTCAGCCACTCTGACCCCAGCCTGTATCTCTGCATGGGGTTGTTGTGGCCAAAGTGCAGCACCCTGCACTTGGAGCTATTGAAGCCCATCCCATTGGACTGCGACTCCACCACCTCCCCGGGCAGCCCATTCCAGTGTCCAATGACTCTCTCAGTGAAGAACTTTCTCCTCACCTTAAGCCTTTGATGTGGGAGGGGATTTTCTGTGCCTTCTGCACAGCTTCCACAGCACTGTGAAGCAACACGGAACGTTCAGCTGCTCTGCTCCTGTGGAAGATGCAAAACCTCTTTGTCATAGAATCATCCAGGCTGGAAAAGACCCTCAGGATCACCAAGTCCAACCTATAACTTTACTCTACAAACCTCTCTGTTTACTACCATCTCCTTTGACTTATTTTGCAAGAGCAAATAGGGTCTCAAGCAGAAGAGATCTGTACTGGTTAAACCATCACCATGTAGAAGGAGTATTTACTCTCTGGTATTTGCTCATTTATGGCAACTAAGAATTAGCATCAAACTGGTTAAAAAATGTGCACAAATATTCAGCTTAAGTAAGGATGTGATGGTTTGGGTGTTCCCCACCCCCTCCCATCACCCAAACTAGACTCAGCCAAGCTGGAAACTAAGGAATGAAGCTTTACATTTACAGCTTAGCACAATATACAAGCAGTTAATTACAACATCTACAGCTATAGGCAGAAATGTACAAGTTAAAAGTAACACAGAAACACAACAGCCCTCCCAGCAACCAGAGTCCCCAGGAGGGGTTCCCAACCACCCTTCCACCTTCTTCCCACCTCTACCTTACCCTAGACTTTTGCCTTATATTCAAGGTGAGTTTGGAGAATCAGCCAGGGGGGTTAGGAAGCAGAAGGATTAGTTAGATAGCAGGTTAGGGAGAGAGAAAAGTGCAGCCCAAAGCCAGAAAGCAAACTCTGCATTATCTATGTTTGTGTTCTTGTTCTTATCCATCTCAGCAAGCCTCTGAGTGCAGCAGACATCAGCACTGTTTCCTTTTCACAGCCTAGCATCTAATTCTTCTCACCAAAATATCCCAGCTAGGCTCAAACTGGCACAAAATCTCACTGCAGAATCATTTTGGATGGAAAAGAGCTTTAAGCTCATTGAGTCCAACCATTCTCTAACCCTAGCCAGGCTGATGCTGAACTGTGGTCCTCAATATGCTTTGCAGCTCCTTCTTTTCTCATCCATATTTAGTGGTGGATGTCTCTGTTGTGAGATTCTGTGATTTAGCCACATATTGGGACATTGTGTTCAAAAAGTGCACTTCAGAGACTGTGGAAAGTCACAGGACTGGACTGATGTCTCATCTCATCATCGTCCTTCAAGGTCTAAAATGGATCTCATGGTGAATTAGAGTAAAATATTTTGTTTTCACATCATAAAATTCCTTTGGTTGGAAAATCCTTCTAAGATAATCCAGTCCAACCAGCAACCCAACACCATGGCCACTAAACCATGTCCCCAAGTGCTGTGTCCACACCTTTCTTGAGCATCTCCAGTGATGGCAACTTAGCCTGGAGAAGAGGAGGCTCAGGGCAGAGCTCATTGCTCTCTACAGCTACCTGAAGGGAGGTTGTAGCCAGGTGGGATTGGGCTCTTCTGCCAGGCACCCAGGGACAGAACAAGGGGACACAGCCTCAAGCTGTGCCAGAGGAGGTCTATGCTGGATGTTAGGAGGAAGTTGTTGTCAGAGAGAGTGATTGGCATTGGAATGGGCTGCCCAGGGAGGTGGTGGAGTCTCTGTGGCTGGAGGTGTTGAAGCCAAGCCTGGCTGGGGCACTTAGTGCCATGGTCTGGTTGGTTGGGCAGGGCTGGGTGCTAGGTTGGACTGGCTGAGCTTGGAGCTCTCTTCCAACCTGCTTGATTCTATGATTCTATGATTCCACCACCTCCCTGGGCAGCCTGTGCCAATCCCTGACCACTCTTACTGCAAAAAAACTTTCCTCATCTCCAACCTGAACCTCCCCTGGCATGATCTCAGGCTGTTTCCTCTCATTCATGACTGTTTGAATGACTGTAACCATCACCACACTAAACCACCTTCTCTGTCAGCTGCACCTAAAAGTAGGGTTCCACAAGTAACCCCAAATGAAGGGCACAGACAGGTGACAACAGTGCCACCCATGTCGATCCCAGCAAGAGAGATTGGCATTGGAATGGGCTGCCCAGGGAGGTGGTGGAGTCCCCATCCCTGCAGGTGTTTAAAAGCAGACTGGATGAGGCACTTAGTGCCCTGGGTTAGTTCATTAGAAGGTGTTAGGTGATAGATTTGACTCAGTGATCTCAGAGGTCTTTTCCAACCTGGTTAACTCTGTGCTTCTGTGCTCCTGTGTCTTCCTGCCTAGGATTCCTTGAAGACAATATCTATAATGAAGACATAAAAGTGAAGAAGCTCTTCCTCTACAAAATGAGTTCTTGAGTAGGGAGGCTACAGATGGGAACCGAGGCAGCAGTGATGCAGCTGAGCCTGGGGGACTACAAATAGACACAAAAGACTGCAGCTCTGATGGAGACATTCTCATCCCTGAAGCCAAAGGCAAAAAGCTGTTAGGGCTGTGGAGCATACCCATGAAAATATCTCACATTGTCCATCTCAGGTAATGCTAAAGAAGAGGAAATAACAACTTCAGGTGCTACATAAGGAGTTTCTTGCCTGCTGAAATCGTTGTGGATGAGAGATAGAGTGGACCCTCAGCAAGTCTAATGACAAAAGAAAGCTGGAAAGAGAGGGTGACAGCTCACCAGCCTGTGCTGCCCTCCACTGAGGCTTGGGGCAGTGTGGCTGGAGAACTGCCTGGCAGAAAGGGACCTGGGGGCTGTAGTAGACAGGCAGGTGAATATGAGCCAGCAGTGTGCCCAGGCAGCCAAGAAGGCAAATGGCATCTTGGCTTGGGTTGAAAATGCTGTGTCCAGCAGGAGCAGGGAGGTGATTGTCCCCTTGGATTTGGCTTCAGTGAGGCCACAGCTCAAGTGTTGTGTTCAGTTTTGGGCACTGCAGTACAAGAGAGAGGGGGAGGTGCTGGAGCAGGTCCAGAGGAGGGCAACGAAGCTGTGAAGGGTCTGGAGAATAAATCTGATGAAGAGTGAGTGAGAGAGCTGGGGATAGTGGGTGTGAGGAAGAGGAGGCTGAGGGGAGACCTCATTGCTGTCTACAGCTACCTAAAGGAACATTGTGGAGAGGCTGCTGCTGGGCTCTGCTCTCAGGTAAATAGTGACAGAACAAGGGGCAGTGACCTCAAGCTGAGGCTGGGGAGGTTTAGGTTGGACATGAGGAAGAACTTTTTTATGGAGAGAGTGGTCAGGGACTGGAATGAGCTGCCCAGGGAGGTGGTGGAGTCACCCACCCTGGGTGTGTTTAAAGGTAGTTTGGATGTGGTGCTTACAGATATGGTTTAAGGTAAGTCTTGTAGAGTAGGGTTTAGGGCTGGACTTAGTGATCCTGAGGAGCTTTGCCCACCTGGGCATTTCTATGACCCTGTGAATCTGTGACTGAGATCTGCACAGGCTGCAGAGCTGGGCAGAGGGGAACCTCATGAGGTTCAACAAGAACAACCTCCTGAACCTGTATACTTGAGGGGTTGACCTGCTGGAAAGCAGCTCCATGGAGAAGAACAGTGAAGTCCTGGTGGACAAATAAGGTCTCCAAGGCCAAGAAGGCCAGTGGGCTCCTGGGGTGTATCAAGAAATGTGTGGGCAGCAGGACAAGGTGGATCCTCCTGCCCCTCCGCTGTACCCTGGTGAGACCACATCTGGAGTTCTGTGCCCAGTTCTGGCCTCCCCAGTTCAGGAGGAGCAGGGGTCTGCTGGAGAGAGTCCAGTGGAGGCACCTCAATATCTCTCTTGTATTGAGGTGCCTAAAACTGAACACAGTGCTCAAGGTGGCACCCTCACCATGGGCACCATCACCTCCCTACTCCTGCTGGGCACAGCATTTCTAGTCCAAGCCAGGATGCCATTGGCCATCTTGGCCCCTGGGCACACTGTTGGCTCATATTCAACTGTTTGTAGATTAGAACCCCCAGGACCCTTTCTGCCAGGCAGTTTCCAGCCACACTGCTCTGAGCCTGTAACCTTGCATGGAGTTGTTGTGGCTCAAGTGCAGGACCTGGCACTTGGCCTGGTGGAAGCTCATCCTATCTCCACAGAAGAGAGACTTATTCAGCTGGAAGCTGGAAGAGGACAGATTCAGACCAGAAGAAATTCTTTCCAGTGAGGGTGGTGAGACACTGGAACAGGTTGCCCAGGGAGGTTGTGGATGACTCCTCCCTGGAAATGCTGTTCAAGGCCACATTGGACAAGACCTTGAGCAACCTGGGCTAGAGGGAAGTGTCCCTGCCCACGGCAGGAGGTTGGAACTGGCTGATCTTTAAGGTCCCTTCCAACCAAAGCATTCTGTGATCTCTTTTTTGTCCTCTTTCTCACAGTGAAACTTCATAGAGTGCACAACATCAAAACCACACCTTCAGCACAGAGTCATCAGATCCCTGCTATCCCCAAGGCTCTAATTTCAGAGATGCAAGCACCTACCCTTGCTTAATCAAGGAGCACAAACCACTTCCAGTCAAGTTGTGTTTAAAGCCTTGCCCTTAGTTCTTCCAAAAGGGAGTCAATCTTCTCCTACTATAACATTTAGCAATAGGGTCAATCATTTTCATTTCCATACATTTGCATGTCTGAAGAGGAGCTCAGGTTATCAGCAAAAAATGGTGACAAATTCCAATGCAAATTCAATCAGCCTCTGGGAAGAGCACTGAGATGGGTCCCTTGCAGCAGCAGCTAATCACAGAGTGAAGTGAGGACCCAGGAGATGCAGTGTGGGATTCACCTGCCTTCAGACACCTGTGTGCAGGCAGATATGGAATCAAAGAATGGGTTAGGTTGGAAGGGACCTCAAAGCTCAGCCAATTCCAACCCCCTGCCATAGGCAGGGACACTTCCCACTTGAACAGGCTGCTCAAGGACTCATCCAACCTGGTCCTCAGCACATCCAGGGAGGTTATGGAGCACAGAATCACCCAATGTGATCTTTGATCACATTGGGTGATTCTGTGCTCCATAACCTCCCTGGGCAACCTGTGCCAGTGTCTCACCATCCTCAACCTGTGCCAGTGTCTCACCACCCTCAACCTGTGCCAGTGTCTCACCACCCTCACTTCAAACAACTTCTTTCTAACATCCACTTTCAATCTCCCCTCTGCCACTTCAAACCCATTCCTCCTCCTCCTCCTGGCATTACCAGACCTTGTCAATAGTTCCTCCCCAGCCCCCCTGGAGCCCCCTGCAGATCCTGCAAGGCCACTCCAAGGTCTCCTCCAAGCCTTCTCTTCTCCAGGCTGCACAGCCCCAACTCTCTCAGCCTGTGCTCACAGCAGAGCTGCTGCAGCCCTCTCAGCATCTTGGTGGCCTCCTCTGCACTGGCTCCAACACTTCCATGTGCTGCTTGTGCTGGGGGCTGCAGAACTGCCCCCAGGACTGCAGGTGGGGTGTGAGGAGAGCAGAGCCAAGGGGCAGAATCCCCTCCCTTGCCCTGTGCCCACACTGCTCTTGCTGCAGCCCAGCACAGGGTTGTGTCTGGGCTGCACTCACACTGCAGGCTCCTGTTGAGCTCTGCATCACCTCAAAACCCCAGGGCCTGTTCCTCAGAGCTACTCTCAGCCATTCCCCACCCAGCCTGGAGCTGTGCTTGGGATTGTGCTGACCCAGGTGCAGGACCTCACACTTGGCCTTGTTGAATGTCATGAGGTTGGCCTGGGCACAGCTCTGCAGGTCCCTCTGGATGGATCCCTGCCCTCTAGCAAGCTGACTGTGGCACACAGCTTGGTGCCACCTGCAGACTTGTTGAAGATGCACTCGAGACCTCTGCCCATGGCACTGACAAAGATGTTAAACAGCACTGGTGCCAGCACTGAGCCCTGAGGGGTGCCACAGCCCTTACACACAGAGGAGGGGAAAAAGGTCCATTTGATGGCACTGACCTCTGGCTCTGGCCTATTTCAGGAGGCAACTTTAGGCTGCTACAAACCATTCTCTAGCAGCACCTGCACAAGCAGCTCTGGAAGCACTGCCTGCAGCAAACTATCACAGGCCTCGAAGTTCAGGTTGCAATCTGGGAGACCTCCTGTGCCATTTCTGGGTTTGGGCTGGCAGTGGCATGGGGAGGGGTAGGGAGCAGGCTGCTGGCTGCTGCTGCTGCCATTTGCTGTGCTGCTTCTGCAAATAGGCTAAGGGAATTGTGTGTGGTATGAACTTGTGGAGCTCTTCATCTCAACCTACAATTTGGGGTTTGGTGTTCCTTTCTCTCACTTTCTATTGGAGGAGAGGGATTGGCAGGCTCTGGGGAGACCTTAGAGCAGCCTTCCAGTACTTGAAGGGGGCTACAGGAGAGCTGGTGGGGGGCACACACCCCTGACTTCTTGACTGGAAGGGTCCCAGAGCCCTGGCACAGGCTGCCCAGAGAGGTTGTGGAGTCTCCTTCTCTGGAGCCTTTCCAGCCCTGTCTGGATGTGCTCCTGTGTGACCTGATCTGGATTGTGTGGTCCTGCTCTGGCAGGGGGGTTGGACTGGATGATCTCTTTGGGTTCCTTCCAAGCCCTAATATCCTGTGACCTGTGATTTGCTGAATCCTTCTCTGTTCCAGTTTGTGTCCATTGCTCCTTGGCTCATTGCTGTGCACCACCCAAAAGAGCCTGGCCCAGGCACTGACCCCCACCCCTCAGAGATTTGTACACATTGCTCAGATCCCCTCTCAGCCTTCTCTGCTCCAGACTAACCAGCCCCAGGGCTCTCAGGCTCTTTCCACAGGGGACCCAACTCCTTCAGTCACCCTGGTGGCTCTCTGCTGGCCTCTCTCCAGCAGGTCCCTGTCTCTCCTGAGCTGGGGATCCCAACGCTGGACACAGTATTCCAGGTGTGGTTTCAGCAGGGCAGAGTAGAGGAGAAGCAGAACCTCCCTAGCCCTGCTGGCCACAGTTTTCCTGATGCCCCCCAGGATGCCACTGGGGCCACCAGGACGTGTTGCTGGCCCATGCAGAACTTGCTGCCATGAAGCTGCTTTCCAGCAAGGCAGCTGCCAACCTGTACTGGTGCCTGCTGTTGCTCCTCTCCAGATGCAGGATCTTGCACTTCATAAAGTTTGCCTTCACCCAGCTCTCACCTGTCTGGACCTGGCTGGGTGTCCTGGAGGTTCCTGCCAAAGTGGGCACTGCTGTTTCATGTATTTTTCTCCTTCTGCATTGTATTCTCTAGCTCAGTTTGAAGTCGTTCAGGCAGAACTGAAAGCCAGACCAACAGCAAAACAACCAAAAAAAAGAGATTCTCTCCCAGAAAAGGATCCTGCTGTGCTGGAGAGAGGCACAGGCAGGGGGCACCTAAGCTGTGCAGCGTGGGGTGTGCAGTAGCCCTGCCCTGCTGGCACCGAGGCACAGATTGCATCAGGTTGGAAGGGAGCCTCAGAGGTTATGCAGCCCACACCACAGAACCATGGAATTAGCCAGGTTGGAAAGGATGTCTAAGGTCAGAGTCCATCCTATCACCTAATTAACTAAACCATGAACTAAACCCTGGCACGAAATGCCTCTTGCAGCCTCCTTTTAAACACCTCCAGGCATGGGGACTCCACTGCTTGCCTGGCAGCAGAGCCCAACCCCACCTGGCTACAGCCTCCCTGCAGGCAGCTGCAGACAGCAATGAGCTCTGCCCTGAGCCTCCTCTGCTGCAGGCTGCACACCCCCAGCTCCCTCAGCCTCTCCTCACAGGGCTCTGCTCCAGGCCCCTCCCCAGCCTTGCTGCCCTGCTCTGGACACCTTCCAGCACCTCAACATCTCTCTGGAATTGAGGACCCCACAACTGGACACAGCACTCCAGGTGTGTCCTGAGCAGTGCTGAGCACAGGGGCACAAGAACCTCCCTTGTCCTGCTGCCCACACTGCTCCTGAGCCAGCCCAGGATGCCATGACACAGCTCTCCTGCTCCCTGCCTCTCCTCCCTTCACATCCTCTCCGGGCAGAGCGAGTCCCTGCTCCCCTCATGGGCTGTGTGTGCAGATGGCTCCAGGCTGGCAGGGGAGTGTGAGCTGTGCCCTGCCAGCCTGGGATAAGGGTAGCAGTTCTGGCCTGCTCTAAGACCTGCTGAGGGTGGAGGGGGTGGAGGACTCTAGAAGGCTTTAGTCTGATTGACTTGGCCTGGCTTGTGACCTGGCAGTCCTGCTACCTGACTGCCTGTTGCATACATGCCCCTGTGAATACAATCTGCCTTTAAACTTCAGTCAGTGTGCACTACCTTCATTCTTACTCCCCAGAAAAGTCAGTAGCATTTCTGTTCTCCAGTCCCAGGCAGCTCCTGGCCCTAAACTGGGACAGAAATCTTGCCCAGCTCCCATGCACTCAGCAGGGACACCTACAACCACACCAAGCTGTGCAGGGCCATATCAGGTTTGATCTTGGGTGTCTCTAGGGATGGAGCCTCCACCTCTCTGAGCAGCCTGTTCCAGTATTTCACCAGGAATGTAGAATCATGTAGAACCATAGAATCAACCAGGTTGGAAGAGAGCTCCAAGCTCAGCCAGTCCAACCTAGCACCCAGCCCTATCCAGTCAACCAGACCATGGCACTGTCTAGACCACTCTCATTGTGCAGATCTTCCTCCTGATGTACAACTTAAATCTGCCCTAAGTTGCAGAACCACAGAATTAACCAGGTTGGAAGAGACCTCTGGGATCATCAAGTCCAATATTTCACCTAACCCTTCTAATTGACTAAACCCTGGCACTAAGTGCCTCATGCAGCCTCCTTTTAAACACCTCCAGCCACAGCCACTCCACCACCTCCCTGGGCAGCCCATTCCCATGCCAATCACTCTCTCTGCAAACATCCTGACATCCTCCTAACATCCAATCTGAACCTGCCCTGGCACAGCTTCAGGCAGTGTCCCCTCTGTTGCTGCTTGCCTGGCAGCAGAGCCCAACCCCACCTGGCTACAGCCTCCCTGCAGGCAGCTGCAGACAGCAATGAGCTCTGCCCTGAGCCTCCTCTGCTGCAGGCTGCACACCCCCAGCTCCCTCAGTATCTGCTCACAGGGCTGTGCTCCAGGCCCCTCCCCAGCCTTGCTGCCCTGCTCTGGACACCTTCCAGCACCTCCAGTGTCAAGCCATTGCCCTTGTCCTGTCACAAGCCCTTGTAAATAATCTCTCTTCAGTCTTCTTGTCCTGGGAATTTCTCCTCTCGGTGCTGAACAAGCTCAGCTCTCTCAAACTGTTCTCACAGGAGAGGTGCTCCAGCCCTTTGAGCAGCTTCATGGCCCTCCTGTGGACCTGCTCCAGCAGTCTCATGTCTTTCCTGTGCCAAGGACTGCAGAGCTGCACAGAGTCCTGCAGGTGAGGTCTGAGCAGAGCAGGGTGGCACAATCACCTCTGTGCTGAGATGGTCTGTGGCCAGCACACGTCTTTGGTTCTGTGGGAGCACAGCACAGATGTGGCTTTGCCTGTTACATTTTCATGCTCTCAGAGCCAGGTTTGCACACAGGCCAAGTGCATTGGCAGGGAGAGTTTAAAATTGCCCTTTAGGTGTGAGCTGGATCCACTCTGGGCAGGAACTGCAGTGCAAACTCACTCAGCAGGCATTTCCTCCAGAGGAAATGTCTTGCATGTCTAGAGCTGCTGTGTGTGCCCCAGCCAGGCTCATGGCTAAAAATGGTGATTCTCTCACATACCATTTCTGTAGAGGCCTTCTCCATGTGAACATGTGCTGAGGAGCCACAAGATGCTGGCACCCCAGTACCTGACCCAAACCTGTCCCACAGTGCAAGAGGCATCACAAAGAGCAGATAGGGTTGAGCAGCCAGGCAGAGAGACCTGGGCGTGCTGGTCGACAGCCAATGACATGAGCCAGCAGTGTGCCCAGGTGGGCAGCAGAGCCAATGGCATCCTGGGCTGGCTCAGGAGCAGTGTGGGCAGCAGGACAAGGGAGGTTCTTGTGCCCCTGTGCTCAGCACTGCTCAGGCCACACCTGGAGTGCTGTGTCCAGTTGTGGGGTCCTCAATACAAGAGAGATGCTGAGGTGCTGGAAGGTGTTTGTTGAAGGGCAGCAAGACTGGGGAGGGGCCTGGAGCAGAGCCCTGTGAGGAGAGGCTGAGGGAGCTGGGAGTGTGCAGCCTGCAGCAGAGGAGGCTCAGGGCAGAGCTCATTGCTGTCTGCAGCTGCCTGCAGGGAGGCTGTAGCCAGGTGGGGTTGGGCTCTGCTGCCAGGCAACCAGCAACAGAACAAGGGGACACAGCCTCAAGCTGTGCCAGGGCAGGTCTAGGCTGGATGTTGTTAGGAAGTTGTTGTCAGAGAGAGTGATTGGCATTGGAATGGGCTGCCCAGGGAGGTGGTGGAGTCTCTGTGGCTGGAGGTGTTGAAGCCAAGCCTGGCTGGGGCACTTAGTGCCATGGTCTGGTTGGTTGGGCAGGGCTGGGTGCTAGGTTGGGCTGGCTGAGCTTGGAGGGTTTAGTGAATTAGAAGGGTTAGCTGAAAGGTTGGACTTGATGATCCCAGAGGTCTCTTCCAACCTGGTTAATCCTGTGTAAAAGAAGAGGTGAGATGAAAGCACGCAGGGCTGAGGAAGTATTTTGTAGCCCTGCTTTTCATTGCTACTCTGGAATTCTGTCCTTGAAGGGTATCACTGAAGGATCAAACAGTCAAATGGATTTGGAAGAAAACATGGCCAGAGAAAGTGGCAGCTCTCACAACCTAATTCCCTCAGCATGAGCAGCTGCACTATGAAGTGCTGCTGACCAAGAAAGTTGTCTGTTCCAAGCCTCTCCACCCCCTTTTCCTCTCCCTGCAGTGCATCCTTGCCAAGCACAGGGATCACAGTGACAGTTGGCTACTCCACAATGCAGTCTTGGTGCAGGTGCTGAGGCAGAAGAAGGTGACTAGGTGCCAAGGACACTGCTAGCCACACTGATGGCCTAGCAGCAGTCAGGGAGTTTTTCCTCAGAGAAGAAGGTTTAATTAAACCTCTAATATTGGCTTGTGCAGATAAACAACATCTGTAGAAGGAATGTCTAGCAGAAGTAGTGCACAGGGAAAGTGAAGGGCTGCACTGCCCTTTGGCTGAGTCCAGTTCTCATTTCTTGCCTTTGCAGTTTATTTCTGGCAGCCTGGAAATGGCACAATGAAGATGAAACTTACTGCAGTCACAGAATCAGGCAGGGTTGGAAGGGACCACAAGGAGCAACCAGTTCCAAGCCCCCTGCCATGGCCAGGGACACCCTACCCTAGAGCAGGCTGCACACAGCCTCAGCCAGCCTGGCCTCAAACACCTCCAGCCATGGGGCCTCAACCACCTCCCTGGGCAACCCATTCCAGCCTCTCACCACTCTCCTGCTCAACAACTTCCTCCTCACCTCCACAGCCTGAACATCCCCCCCTCCAGCTTTGCTCCATTCCCCCCACTCCTGGCACTCCCTCACAGCCTCAAAAGTCCCTCCCCAGCTTTTTTGTAGCCCCCTTCAGATGCTGGCAGGCCACAAGAAGGTCCCCTGGGAGCCTCCTCTGCTGCAGCCTGCACAGCCCCAACTCTTTCAGTCTGTGCTCACAGCAGAGCTGCTGCAGCCTCTGAGCATCCTCCTGGCCCTGCTCTGGACACTCTCCAGCATCAGCACAGCCCTCTTGTCCCAGGGGCTCCAGAACTGGATGCAGGACTCCAGGTGGGGTCTCAGCAGAGCAGAGGAGGAGAATCCCCTCCCTGGCCCTGCTGGCCATACTGCTGCTGCTGCAGCCCAGGCTCTGCTTGGCTTTCTGGGCTGCAGGTGCACACTGCTGGCTCCTGCTGAGCTTCTCCTCCAGCAGCACCCCCAAGTCCCTCTCCTCAGGGCTGCTCTCCAGCCACTCACTGCCCAGCCTGGAGTTGTGCTTGGCATTGCCTCAACCCAGCTGCAGGACCTTGCCCTTGGTCTTGTTGAACCTCCTGAGCTTGGCTTGTGCCCACCTCTGCAGCCTGCCCAGGTCCCTCTGGATGGATCCCTGCCCTCCAGCCTGGCTGCTGCACCACACAGCTTGGTGTGGGCAGCAAACCTGCTGAGGCTGCACTCAGTGCCTCTGTGCATGGCACCCACAGAGATGTTGAACAAGCCTGGTCCCAGGGCTGATCCCTGAGGGACTCTGCTTGTCACTGGCCTGCACTTGGCCATGGAGCCATTGACAGCCACTTTTTGGGTGCAGCCACCAAGCCAGTTCTGCATCCATCAGTGCTGCACCCATCAAACCCATGTGTCAGCAGCTTGGAGACCAGGATGAGGTGTGGGACAGTCATACAATCATAGAACAGTAGTGCTCAAAAAGGAGATCATCCAGTCTGACCTCCCCTGCCAAAACAGGGACACATAGGGCAGGTTCCATGGGAATGCATCCAAATGGGGCTGGAAAGGCTCCAGAGAAGGAGACTCCACAGCCTCTCTGAGCAGCCTGCTCCAGGCCTCCAGCACACTCACAACAAAGAAGTTTCTCCCATGTTGAGGTGGAATTCCCTGTGTCCCAGTTTATGTCCATTGCTCCTTGACCCACCCCAGGACACCACTGCACAGAGCCTGGCCCCTGCTTCTTGGCACTCACCCCTCAGATACTTCACAGCAGCACAGAAACACTCAGATTGCAAAAGACCCTCAGGATCACAGAACCACCGAGTCAACCAGGTTGGAAAAGACCTCTCAGATCACTGACTCCAACCTATCACCTACCACGTTCTAATTAACTGAACCCTGGCACCAAGTGCCTCATGCAGCCTCCTCTTAAACACCTCCAGGGATGGGGTCTCCACCACCTTCCCAAGCAGCCCATCCCAATGCCAATCTCTCTTGCTGTGAAGAACTCCTTCCTAACATCCAGCCTGACCCTGCCCTGGCACGACTTGAGGTTGTGTCCTCTTGTTCTGTCCCTGAGTGCCTGGCAGCAGAGCCCAACCCCACCTGGCTACAGCCTCCCGGCAGGCAGCTGCAGAAATCATCAAGCCCAACTCATTTGTAACCATTGCTCAGATCCCCTCTCAGCCTTCCCTTCCCCAGACTAAGCAGCCCCAGGGCTCTCAGCCTCTCCTCATCACACAGATGTGCCAGGCCCTTCAGCATGTTTTGTAGCCTCCACTGGACTCTCCCCAGTATGTCCCTGTCCCTCTTGAACTGGAGAGCCCAGGACTGGGCACAGCAGTTTTGCATGCAATAATCAAACCAGCTTTGCTGCATCTTCCTGTGCTCATTATTTCTGCCAGTGAAACAGCTCAGGGATAAACAGTGGTGGAAGACAGCATGGTTTGTGCTGCTGGCTGCAAAAAAAACCCACACACAGTTAGAGATAATACAGAGAGTGAAAATCCACACCACTGCTGATCCAGGCCAGGATGCTGGTGGCCTTCTTGGCCACATGGGCACACTCTGCCTCATGTTCAGCTGCTGCCACCCAGCATCCCCAGGACTTTCTCTGCTAGGCAGTTTCCAGCCACTTTGCCTCAAGCCTGGAGAGCTCATGGAGTTGTTGTAATCACAGGCTCATAGGATGCTAGGGGTTGGAAGGGAGCCAAGGAGATCATGGACACCAACCCCCCTGCCAGAGCAGGACAATCCTATCTAACACAGATCACAGAGGAACACATCCAGACAGGCCTGGAAAGGCTCATGAGAAGGAGACTCCACAACCTCTCTGGGCAGCCTGTGCCAGGGCTCTGGGACCCTTCCAGTCAAGAAGTTCCCCCTTGTGTTGAGCTGGAACCTCCTGTGCTGCAACTTCCATCCATTGCTGCTTGTCCTATCCCAGGGAGCAGTGAGCAGAGCCTGTCCCCCTCTCCTGACCCCCAGCCCTCAGATGTTGATAAACATTTACCAAATCCCCTCTCAGTCTTCTCCTCTCCAGACTAAGCAGCCCCAGGGCCCTCAGCCTCTCCTCACCAGGCAGTGCTCCAGTCCCCTCATCACCCTCGTAGCCCTCTGCTGGACCCTCTCCAGCAATCCAACTACAGTTGGCTCTGCTCCACTTGACACAACTGATCTCAGCCAGCCTGTCCAAATGGTATTTCCTGGGAACCAGTTGCCCCAAAGATGTACCAAGTCAGTAGGACCAAGCATAAGTGTTGTATTAAAGTGCAGGTCTTTTTGGACACATAAAACCCTATTTGTATTTGACAGTCAGTGGGGAAGGAATAAATGCAAACCAGCTAAAGGCTGGGGGAGGTTTATAGATTTTGCATTCTTCTTGAAGTGAAAGAGCATTTTAAACTATTTATGTTTCCTAAGTTCCAGATGTGATGTGTCTGGCAGATAGGAGAGCTAAAAATGGGATTCTTTCCACTGCTTTCAGAGGGCCTGGACAATTCCTCTCTAACCATGTACAGGCAAAGGAAATTGTTCTATGCCCAGAGACAAAGCTGGTGAGAGGCTTGGAGCACAGCCCTATGAAGAGAGCTGAGCAAGCTGGGGGTGTGCAGCCTGCAGCAGAGGAGGCTCAGGGCAGAGCTCATTGCTATCTACAGCTGCCTGCAGGGAGGCTGTAGCCAGGTGGGGTTGGGCTCTGCTGCCAGGCAAGCAGCAATAGAAGAAGGGGACACAGCCTCAAGCTGTGCCAGGGCAGGTTCAGGCTGGACGTGAGGAGGAAGTTGTTGTCAGAGAGAGTGATTGGCACTGGAATGGGCTGCCCAGGGAGGTGGTGGAGTCATCTTCCCTGGAGGTGTTGAAGCCAAGCCTGGCTGGGGCACTTAGTGCCATGGTCTGGTTGGTTGGGCAGGGCTGGGTGCTAGGTTGGGCTGGCTGAGCTTGGAGCTCTCTTCCAGCCTGGCTGATTCTATCATTCTATGACATCCAAAGAGATCTTACTGAGGCCTTCCAGTATCTGAAGTGACATACAGGAAAGCTGGAGGGGGACTTATTAGGGTGTCAGGTAATGATAGGACTGGGGGAATGGAGTAAAACTAGAAGTTAACAGATTCAGATTGGAGGTTAGGAAGAAGTTCTCCACCATGAGAGTGGTGAGAGCCTGGCACAGGTTGCCCAGGGAGGTGGTGGATGCCTCATCCCTGGAAGTCCTTAAGGCCAGTCTGGATAAGGCTCTGATCTGGTGTGAGGTGTCCCTGCCCATGGCAGGGAGGTTGGAACTGGCTGATCCTTGAGGTCCCTTCCAGCCCTGACAATTCTGTGATTCTGTGATCTCACTTTTCCTAAACTTTCTTAGATCCAAAGAAAACAAAGGGGGAAAATGAAGCAAAGCCAAGCAGCAGTTACTGCTGTCCCAAGGGATTCTTTTAGTCAGAAACAAACCACTTCTCCAGACACAAAACAAACTATGACTTGTCTCATGCAATGCACCATTTGCAGATGAGCCACAACCAGATTGCTTTGTGTTTGGTGCACTTGGATTCCTCTGGCTGGTAAAAGTGTTCTTGAGTGTGTTTAATTAGTCCAAAATGGCTTTTTTTTTAGTGCTGGTGGTGTGTTCTGTGAGGTTGCAAATGAGATTTCACCTGAGATGAAGTCCTGGGCAATAAAATGCTCCTGTCCAGAAGCATGAAGCTCTGCAGAAGTAATAAAATCACAGAGTGGGCTGGGTGGGAAGAGACTCCCAAAGCTCATCCAGCCTGACCCTCCTGCAGTCAGCAGGGACATCCTCAGCTAGATCATAGAATCATAGAATCATAGAATCAACCAGGTTGGAAGAGACCTCCAAGCTCATCCAGTCCAACCTAGCACCCAGCCCTATCCAGTCAACCAGACCATGGCACTAAGTGCCTCATCCAGTCTTTTCTTGAAGACCCCCAGGGATGGTGCCTCCACCACCTCCCTGGGCAGCCCATTCCAATGCCAATCACTCTCTCTGTGAAGAACTTCTTCCTAACATCCAGCCTAGACCTACCCTGGCACAACTTGAGGCTGTGTCCCCTTCTTCTATTGCTGGTTGCCTGGGAGAAGAGGCCACCCCCCACCTGGCTACAGCCTCCCTGCAGGTAGTTGCAGACAGCAATGAGGTCACCCCTGAGCCTCCTCTTCTCCAGGCTAAACAGCCCCAGCTCCCTCAGCCTCTCCTCACAGGGCTGTGCTCCAGGCCCCTCACCAGCCTTGTTGCCCCTCTCTGGACATGTTCCAGCACCTCAACATCTTTCTTGAATTGAGGGGCCCAGAACTGGACACAGCACTCAAGGTGTGGCCTGAGCAGTGCTGAGTACAGGGGAAGAATAACCTCCCTTGTCCTACTGGCCACACTGCTCCTGATGCAGGCCAGGATGCCATTGGCTCTCTTAGATCATGGTGCCCAGCCTCACCTGGAATATCTCCAGGGATAGAGCCTCAACCACCTCCCTGGACAACCTGTTCCAGTGTTCCACCACCCTCATGGTGCAGCCTTGCTCCTAATAACCAATCTAAATTTGCTCTGCTCTCATTTCAAAGCATTGCCTTTGTCCTGTCCCTGCAGCCTTTGCAAACAGTCTCTCTGCATCCTGACAGACGCTGGCAGGCTGCTCTTAGGTCTCCCTGGAGCCTTCTCTTCTCCAGGCTGAACATCCCCAGCTCCCTCAGTCTGTCCTTGTAGCAGAAGTGCTCCAACTGCCCGAGCACCACAGAATGCATTGGCTAGGAAGGGACCCTCAAAGGTCATCTTTGTCCAAGCCTCCTGCAGTGAGTGGGGACATCCCCAACTAGATCAGGTGCTGAAGGACAGATTGAAGATGCAAACTGATCTCTACCACTTCCCACGATTCCATTTCTGTCCCTCAGATGTCTGCACACATTAAAATCACAGAATGGTGGGGGTTGAAAGGGACTGGAGGAGATTATCCAGCCCCACCCCCTGCTGGAGCAGGTTCACCTGGATCATTGTTGCACAGCAACGTGTCCAGGTGGGGTTTTGAAAGCCTCCAGAGAAGGAGACTCCACAATATCTCTGAGCAACCTGCTCCAGGGCTCCAGCATCATCAAAGTGAAGAACTTTCCCTGAAGTTCAAGTGAAACCTGGGTTCAAGTTTGTGCCCCTTGTCCTGTCACTGGGCACCACTGAAAAGAGCCCAGCCCTGCCCTCATGACCCTTTGGATATTGATCAGCACTGATAAGATCCTCTCTCAGCCTGCTCTTCTCCAAGTCATTAGGAAAACAAACACTGTAGGTTTTATGTCATTCTAAGATCCTCTCTCAGCCTGCTCTTCTCCAAGTCATTAGGAAAATGAAGACTGTAGGTTTTATGTCATTCCAAGATCCTCTCTCAGCCTGCTCTTCTGCAAGTCATTAGGTCATTAGGAAAATGAACAGTAGTTTTTATGCCATTCTTTCCCCTCTGCAGCCACTGCCAGCAGGTGTGGTCCATGTGAGCAGTGTGGACACCTCTCGTGGAGCAGCTGCCCTAAGAAGGCTGCCTGAAGCTGTCTGTTGGAATCATAGAATCATAGCTGGAACATGTCCAGAGAAGGGCAACAAAGCTGGTGAGGGGCCTGGAGCACAAATCCTATGAGGAGAGGCTGAGGGAGCTGGGCCTGTTTAGCCTGGAGAAGAGGAGGCTCAGGGGTGACCTCATTGCTGTCTGCAACTACCTGAAGGGACATTGTAGCCAGGTGGGGGTGGCCTCTTCTCCCAGGCAACCAGCAACAGAACAAGGGGACACAGTCTCAAGTTGTGCCAGGGTAGGTCTAGGCTGGATGTTAGGAAGAAGTTCTTCCCAGAGAGAGTGATTGGCATTGGAATGGGCTGCCCAGGGAGGTGGTGGAGGCACCGTGCCTGGGGGTCTTCAAGAAAAGCCAGGATGAGGCACTTAGTGCCATGGTCTAGTTGACTGGCTAGGGCTGGGTGCTAGGTTGGACTGGATGAGCTTGGAGGTCTCTTCCAACCTGGTTGATTGGCTTTGAGGAGAGGAGGACAAACCAAAGCCAGTGTTTGCTGTGAAAACCACAGTTAGGTGTTCAAGCAGCCTGCAGGTCACTTGGGGAGATGATGGGAAGTTTGTCAGCTGGCTAGTGCCCTTCACTTCAGC
The DNA here is from genome assembly GCF_015220805.1 of Pogoniulus pusillus. Classification (NCBI taxonomy): domain Eukaryota; kingdom Metazoa; phylum Chordata; class Aves; order Piciformes; family Lybiidae; genus Pogoniulus; species Pogoniulus pusillus. Next base: position 13,261,992 of record NC_087296.1, on the reverse strand, counting down.
CTTCAGAAATGCCTGTAGATGGATGTTCTGACAAGCAAGAGCCACTTGTGGTTCAGCTGAAGTCAACATTAGCACATCTCCTGGTGTAAGAACAGAAATACTCCAGCAGTAAAGCCATGGACATGGCACACAGGTGTCAGCAGAGGCTTGCAGAAGGCAAGGGCATCATTCTGTACTGCTGGTATTTCTGAAGCAGTTCAGCAGTTTTAGAACAGATGGAGAAACCTTGGAGAGCTTCAGGGTATCAGATGTGTGAGGGAAACAGGAGGAACTCAGTATCTGACCACAAGAGACAGGACGGTGATGATTGTCTCCCTGTTTATTTAACCCTGAGTACAGAGGAGAGAGCAGATGAGGAGTCCTGCCTGCAGGGTGCTTCACTTTGGAACTGGGCAGCAGCTCAGAGTTCCTGGAGCTCATGTCTGGCTGGCAGAAAAGCCATCAGTTCAGAAATCCAAATGTCTGCATTTGGGTTGGGAAGTCATAGAATCATAGAAACATGGAATCAGCCAGGTTGGAAGAGAGCTCCGAGCTCAGCCAGCCCAACCTAGCACCCAGCCCTGCCCAACCAACCAGACCATGGCACTAAGTGCCCCAGCCAGGCTTGGCTTCAACACCTCCAGGCACAGAGACTCCACCACCTCCCTGGGCAGCCCATTCCAATGCCAATCACTCTCTCTGCCAACAACTTCCTCCTAACATCCAGCCTAGACCTGCCCTGGCACAGCTTGAGGCTGTGTCCCCTTCTTCTGTCCCTGGGTGCCTGGCAGCAGAGCCCAACCCCACCTGGCTACAGCCTCCCTTCAGGCAGCTGCAGACAGCAATGAGCTCTGCCCTGAGCCTCCTCTGCTGCAGGCTGCACACCCCCAGCTCCCTCAGCCTCTCCTCACAGGGCTGTGCTCCAGGCCCCTCCCCAGCCTTGCTGCCCTGCTCTGGACACCTTCCAGTGTCTCAACCTCTCTCTTGTATTGAGGAGCCCGAGTCCTGAAAGTTCAGCCAAGAAAGAGATGCTGATGTAGTCAAGGACTGTAGTTCATCTTGCTTCAAACCACAGAACTGCTGGGTTGGAAAAGCCCTTCCAGTCACTGAGCCCAACCATAACTCAGCATCTACAACTACCTGAGGGGAGGCTGTGGCCAGGAGGAGGTTGCTCTCTTCTCTCAGGTGGCCAGCACCAGAACAAGAGGACACAGCCTCAGGCTGTGCCAGGGGAGATTTAGGCTGGAGGTGAGGAGAAAGTTCTTCCCTGAGAGAGTCATTGGACACTGGAATGGGCTGCCCGGGGAGGTGGTGGAGTCGCCGTCCCTGGAGCTGTTCAAGGCAGGACTGGACGTGGCACTTGGTGCCATGGTCTGGCCTTGAGCTCTGTGCTAAAGGGTTGGACTTGATGATCTGTGAGGTCTCTTCCAACCCTGATGATACTGTGGTACTGTGGTACTGTGATCTCACTGTACACAGCTCTTAGACCGTGTCCTGGAGCTCCTCATCCAGGTGTCTTGTGCACACCTTCAGGGATGGTTACTCCACCACCTCTCTGGGCAGCCTGTTCATGCTCCAGCTCAGATCCTCCATGAACAGGTACCTGTTTTTCATAGCTCTCAGCAGTGCTGCTACTCAGTTGCACTGCAGCAAAAAAAACCCTGTTCCAATCCAGTGCTCTTAATAGAGAAGCAAAGAGGGACTGGAGGGCAGGCATGGAAAACAGCCAAAGAAAATAAGCCCAAACAATGCTGGAACTGCAATCCAGCTCTCCCTGCACTTCAGGCACACGTTCCATAGGTCAGACAAGGAAAGATGAGGATAGGCTCTCAGCTGCCTTGCTGAGACCACAGCTGCATTGCTGTGTCCAGTTCTGGGCTCTCCAGTTCGAGAGGGGTACACTGGAGAGAGTCCAAAAAGAGGCTATGAGGCTGCTGCAGGGCCTGGCACAGCTGTGTGATGAGGAGAGGCTGAGAGCCCTGGGGCTGGGTAGCCTGGAGAGGAGAAGGCTGAGAGGGGATCTGAGCAATGGTTACAAATAGCTGAGGGCTGGGGGGCAAGAAGCAGGGGCCAGGCTCTGTGCAGTGCTGTCCTGGGGTAGGACAAGGAGCAGTGGACACAAACTGGGAGCCAGGAAATTCCACCTCAAGATGAGGAGAAGCTTCCTTGGTGTGAGGGTGCTGGAGGCCTGGAGCAGGCTGCCCAGAGAGGTCCTGGAGTTTCCTCTGGAGACTTTCCAGACACATCTCTATGTGTTTCTGTGTGACCTGCTCTAGGTGATCCTGCTTTGGCAGGGGTGGGTGGACAGGATCATCTCTAGAGGCCCCTTCCAACCCCTACCTTTCTATGATTCTGGTGTTAGGATTTTGCAGTGTGGATAACCATTCATCACCATTCACATCCCCACTCGAAACATTTCATCACAGCTCTGTGCCATCCCCTGGCTGCTGCCACCAGCTGTGAATTAAACACACTTCCAAACAAGCTGCTTTCTCTTTTTTTTCCCTTGCAACTTTGAGCTCTCTCAAGAACATTCTCAAAGTTCTACTGACCTCTGTAGACACTGAAACACAGCAGAAAATGCTCACATCTGGAAAAGTGAACTTGTTTAGATGCATTTATTTAGCAGCCAGTCCATCAACTCCAGTTTTTAATGATGCTTCCCCTTCCTTTTGGCAGAACTATTTATTTGTATTAGAAACATGCATCATTTCCAGGGAAAGACTCTTGCAGCCACCTGTAGATGCTTCATGAATGAGTGATCTATCGTAGATACCACAGGTAAAAGGGGGGGGAAAAAGGGATTTGAATTGTAAATTGCAGCTTGCAGACTGCTAAATCTCACCACAGGCTGCTCTGGGCAGTGGGTTGAAAAACCTTGGAGACATTTCTTTAAGCTGGCATTTGAAACCAGCACAAATAAATGAACTAAGGAGAAGAAACTTTGTTAATCATAGCTACAGGGTCAAGAGCAGCCTAACAAAAAGGCTTCATGAAGCAGAGGTGCTGAAAACAAAGCCATGTGAGGATAGATCCCTCTTGACCGTTCATGATGGCTCACCTGAAGCAGACTTTCTCATCTGTGTTCAGCTGCTTTAGGGAAGCACCATCTGTCTTTTGGGGCATGGTGAGATGGGACAGCTGCCTGGACACTGATGAAGAGCATGTGAATTTTGCCAGAAGAGATGAACTGAGCCAGGAGAGAGAGGAACCAGCTGGACCCCTGGACTCTGAGCTCGATGTTCGTCACTGGGATGCAGAATCCAAGTCCCCAGCTCCCCTACCACATGCCCAGGTCAAACTGATCACCAGCTGGGAAGCAGGATGGAATGTGACAAATGCCATTCAGGTAACCTTTTGCTTTGCCCCTCATTACAATCATCATTTGGGAAAGGTGCTCATCACTTAGCCTGCTCCATTCCCCTTACCCCTGCCAGCATCTTGCACAGCTCTGGAAGGTTCCTGTGGGTTTATTACAAAGGGATTTCAACCTCTCTGCACAAGATGAGCACTCTGTGGAAAAAATAAAGTTCCAAAGGGGAGGGGGAGAGGGAAAGTGAGCTGTGTTAGGTGCAATTTAAGAGCTACTTAAGCTAGGTGGAAATGAAAAGGTGGTGGCTGTAGCTGCTTTAGAAGTGCAGGCATGATCCTTAATAAGTGCATTTGCATTCAGAGCTCTCACAGAGATGCTTGATAGAAAAGTGAGGTAAACATCTAATAAAAAGAGGATGGTAGGAGCCAGGCTGATGTCAGGCATGAATTTACTGACATGTAAGTTAGGCTGGAGAGAAATTGGAGCACGAAGCACAAGAAGTGTAATAATGTGTGTCAGTGTTAAAGAAAATAGTCAGGCTGGGAAGACTGAAAGCATTTGGTCTCCCCGCTCCGTGTGGCAATTGAGTCTCTTTCTGAAGCCTTATATTTAGCATTAAATGTTTCAGATTCTTCTTCTCACATTTTCATGATTCATTTCCTTACATAATTCTGTCATTACCACTAACTTTCTGCCTGCCTTGGTGCGAAGACAGCAGTGCCCACAGACACATCTAGCCCCAGTTAACTGTTACTTAAACGCTTTTTTTTATGGCACTTCAGTTGTAAGAGAAATAATCCTCCTGGTGTCACAAGCCCTCGTTACAAGAGGGATGTGGAGATGCTGGAGCGTGTCCAGAGCAGGGCCAGGAGGATGCTCAGAGGCTGCAGCAGCTCTGCTGTGAGCACAGACTGAAAGAGTTGGGGCTGTGCAGGCTGGAGCAGAGGAGGCTCCCAGGGGACCTTCTTGTGGCCTGCCAGCATCTGAAGGGGGCTACAAAAAAGCTGGGGAGGGACTTTTGAGGCTGTGAGGGAGTGGCAGGAGTGGGGGGAATGGAGCAAAGCTGGAGGTGGGGAGAGTGAGGCTGGAGGTGAGGAGGAAGTTGTTGAGCAGGAGAGTGGTGAGAGGCTGGAATGGGTTGCCCAGGGAGGTGGTTGAGGCCCCATGGCTGGAGGTGTTTGAGGCCAGGCTGGCTGAGGCTGTGTGCAGCCTGCTCTAGGGTAGGGTGTCCCTGGGCATGGCAGGGGGGTTGGCACTGGCTGCTCCTTGTGGTCCCTTCCCACCCTGCCTGATTCTATGGTTCTCTAAGCCTGCAGCAGTGCTGAGGAACACGTGTTTGTGTATCCAGCCCATCCCTCAGCTCTGCAGAGGGGAAGGAAGGTCAGGCTGCTCACCCAGCTCTACGCTCAGCAAGAGCAGCAGCGCAGCAGCACCCAGCGCACAGCCCCGCACCACGCTCCCAGGAAAAGCCTCAAGCCCTGACCCAGCCCAGCTGCCTTCTAGTAACACATTTTCTCTTCAGCCCCTCCTCAGCAGCCTCTGCTCGGGCCAGGAGCGTGGGCTGAGAGCCCGTTGTTGGCTCTGGGAGCTGTGCCTTTGATTTCCCCAAGCCCAGCTGGCACGCTGCAAGGCAGCTGTCAATATTTGCCACCTGACCTTTTGGCAGGTCTCTTTCTCTCTCACCCTTTGTTTTGCTTTCTGACAAGCAAAAGTAATAATGCCTCTGTAAATACCTCAAAGTTGCCTACCAATTCCTGATGTCATTATGTACACAGGTGCTATTAATTATTAATAGTGTAGCTTCCACTTCCAGAGCAGCCTGACAGCACAGGCTACAGATGCTAGCAGACCTGCAGCTGCCTGCAAGTGCAGGGCACTGCAGCTGGGCAGGAACAAGCCCATGCACCAGTACAGCTTAGTGGTTGACCTGCTGGAAAGCAGCTCTGTGGAGAAGGAGCTTGGAGTCCTGGTGGACAAGAAGTTCTGCGTGGGACAGCAATGTGCATTGTGGCCAAGAAGGCCAGTAGCATCTTGGGGTTCCTTAAGAAGAGTGTGGCCAGCAACTAGAGGAAGGCTTTCCTGCCCTAGAGAGGCCCTTATCTGGAGTGTTGTGTCCAGTCCTGGGCTCCCCAGTTCAGGAGGGAAGTGCTGGAGAGAGCCTGATGTGGGACTGCAGGGCTGATGAAGGGCACTGGGACATCTGTCTGGTGTGGAAAGGCTGAGAGACCTGGGGCTGGTTAGCCTGGAGAAGGCTGAGAGGGGATTTGAGCAATGCTCACAAATAAAGGGAACCCAAATTGCTGTGATTTCAGGCACTTCTAGAAATCAGTGCTGGAGTAAAGGTGAGGAGGAGACTCAGCAAGAGCATGGGTGACTTGAAAGGCACTTCATAGGTGTGCATTTTCAATACATAACTAAAGATGAAGCATGAAGCATTCAAGAACTGCAAACACACAGCAAATCACAGGTGGAGCAAGGAGGTTCTCTGGAGACACCTTCTTCATCCATGGGGCAACGAAGCTGGTGAGAGGCCTGGAGCACAGCCCTGTGAGGAGAGGCTGAGAGAGCTGGGGGTGTGCAGCCTGCAGAAGAGGAGGCTCAGGGCAGAGCTCATTGCTGTCTGCAGCTACCTGAAGGGAGGTTGTAGCCAGGTGGGGTTGGGCTCTTGCAGAGAAGGGCCACTGAGGTGATCAGAGGGCTGCAGCAGCTCTGCTGTGAGCACAGACTGAAAGAGTTGGGGCTGTGCAGGCTGCAGCAGAGGAGGCTCCCAGGTGACCTTCTTGTGCCCTTCCAGGATCTGAAGGGGGCTACAAAAAAGCTGGGGAGGGACTTTTGAGGCTGTGAGGGAGTGGCAGGAGTGGGGGGAATGGAGCAAAGGTGGAGGTGGGGAGAGTGAGGCTGGAGGTGAGGAGGAAGTTGTTGAGCAGGAGAGTGGTGAGAGGCTGGAATGGGTTGCCCAGGGAGGTGGTTGAGGCCCCATGGCTGGAGGTGTTTGAGGCCAGGCTGGCTGAGGCTGTGTGCAGCCTGCTCTAGGGTAGGGTGTCCCTGGGCATGGCAGGGGGGCTGGAACTGGCTGCTCCTCGTGATCCCTTCCACCCCTGACTGGCTCTATGATTCTATGGTTCTTCTGCCAGGCAATCAGCAACAGAAGAAGGGGACACAGTCTCAAGCTGTGCCAGGGCAGGTTCAGGCTGGATGTTAGGAGGAAGTTTTTGTCAGAGAGAGTGATTGGCATTGGAATGGGCTGCCCAGGCAGGTGGTGGAGTCTCTGTGGCTGGAGGTGTTGCAGCCAAGCCTGGCTGGGGCACTTAGTGCCATGGTCTGGTTGGTTGGCCAGGGCTGGGTGCTAGGTTGGGCTGGCTGAGCTTGGAGCTCTCTTCCAACCTGGCTGATTCTATGATTCTTCACCACAGGTGCTGCAGCTGTCAGCTGAACTATGCTGACTGGCACTGACTGGCACTTCCTCCAGCCCCACAGGTAGGAGAAAGTGCTGGAGCCTCCATCCCTGTAGGACCCTGTAGATGTGGTGCTGCGGGACACGGTTTGGTGACCTGGCAGTGCTGTGTTGAGAGGGGGACTTGGTGACCTTGTAGGTCTTTTCCAACCTAAACCATCCATTGATTCTATGACTAGCTGAGGAGTGATGAGAGGAAGAAGGGGCTCAGCCCCTCTTCAGTGGTGCTGAGTGATAGGACAAGGAGCAATGGACACAAAGTCTCTGCAGACTTCCAAGATGTGTTCCTGCATGTCCTGCCTTAGGTGATGCTGCTTCGGCAGGGGGGCTGGACTTGGTGATCCCTGGAGGTCCCTCCCAACCTCCTCCATTCTGTGATTCTATTTAAGAACAGGACAAGTTTACACTAACTGATGCAACCAGATCAGTAACTGTGGGCTTAGCCAAGATGCTCATTGTGCTCTACTGGATCTCAGGTGGTCAGGTGCTTCAGAAATGCCTATTCAATGATAGGTGCCAACAGCTACACTGAGCTTGCCTTCTAAGGCAGGCTAAGAATGGCAAAGCCTGGGAGGTGCAGTTTTGTGAAGAGTACAACTCAAGTGTCCTAACCACACTTGTGAGGCTGTTTATATGTCTGCAGTGGTGTCCCTCAGGGATCTGTGCTGGGCCCCATCCTCTTTACCAGCTTCATAGATGATCTGGATGAGGGCATGGAGTCAGTCATCAGCAAGTGTGCAGATGACACCAAGCTGGGGGCAGATGTGGCTGGGTTGGAGGGCAGAAGGGCTCTGCAGCAGGACCTTGACCGCCTGCACAGATGGGCAGAGTCCAAGGGGATGGCTTCAATAGCTCCAAGTGCAGGGTGCTGCACTTTGGCTACAACAACCCCATGTAGAGATACAGGCTGGGGTCGGAGTGGCTGAGAGCAGCCAAACAGAGAGGGATCTGGGGGTGCTGATTGATACCCACCTGAACATGAGCCAGCAGTGTGCCCAGGTGGCCAAGAGAGCCAGTGGCATCCTGGCCTGCATCAGCAATGGTGTGGCCAGCAGGAGCAGGGAGGTCATTCTGCCCCTGGACTCTGCACTGCTCAGACCACACCTTGAGTGCTGTGTTCAGTTCTGGGCCCCCCAGTTTAGGAGGGACATTGAGATGCTTGAGCGTGTCCAGAGAAGGGCAACGAGGCTGGGGAGAGGCCTTGAGCACAGCCCTACGAGGAGAGGCTGAGGGAGCTGGGATTGGTTAGCCTGGAGAAGAGGAGGCTCAGGGCAGACCTTATTGCTGTCTGCAACTACCTGAGGGGAGGTTGTGGCCAGGAGGAGGTTGCTCTCTTCTCTCAGGTGGCCAGCACCAGAAGGAGAGGACACAGCCTCAGGCTGTGCCAGGGGAGATTTAGGCTGGAGGTGAGGAGAAAGTTCTTCCCTGAGAGAGTCATTGGACACTGGAATGGGCTGCCCGGGGAGGTGGTGGAGTCGCCGTCCCTGGAGCTGTTCAAGGCAGGACTGGACGTGGCACTTGGTGCCATGGTCTGGCCTTGAGCTCTGTGCTAAAGGGTTGGACTTGATGATCTGTGAGGTCTCTTCCAACCCTGATGATACTGTGAAATACTGTGAAATATTTAGAATCATAGAACTGTTTGGGTTGGCAAAGCCCTCTGAGCTCATCCATCAACCCAACCCCACCATAGCCTTCAAGCCATGTCCAGAAGTGCCATGGCCACAGGTTTCTTGAATGCCTCCAGAGATGGGGACTCCACCACCTCCCTGGGCAGCCTGTGCCAAGCCCTGACCACTCTGGCTCCAAAGACATTCTTCCTTATCTCCAACCTAAACCTCTCCTGGCACACTTTCAGGCCACTTCCTCGTCCTATCACCTGGTACTATGGAGAAGAGCCCAACTCCCACACCTCACTGCAACCTCCTTTCAGGGAGTTGTAGAGAGCAGTGAGGTCTCTCCCCTCAGCCTCCTCTTCTCCAGACTAAACAACTCCATCTATGCACACTTGTGTATTTTTCCTGTTTCCTTAGCATTTGGGTTTGGATCCAGGTTAGGGAGGCAGAGAAAGGGAAGGGTAAAGGCAGGAGAGAGGAGAGAATATTGAAGAGGCATCTGCCAGTGAAAAAACAACAGTCAGAGGAAATATCTATGAATAGCTTGGAAGAGCTGTGAACAGAATGAGGAAAGCAATCCAAAGGTTCTTGACTGGTGCAGGCAATCTCTGCTGAAGTGAGAGCTGGGTTTGCCCTACCCAGAGGAAAGGGCAGAAGCATTCTGCATGGCAATTAGAGGTAAACATTTCAGCAGAGCTCTGAAGTGTTCTAAACAGTTCTGCCAGTGAATACAATTAGTCTAACAGTGGAATTCTTTCACAGCCCAGGTTCATTACATGAATGGTTAATTCTTTGGGCTCTGAAATAAAATGGAGGGGGGAAGAGAAGAGGCCTGAAATTGTGCCAGGAAAGGGTTAGGTTGGAGATGAGGGAAATTGCTGCAAGAGTGGTCAGGGCTTGGCACAGGCTGCCCAGGGGGGTGGTGGAGGCTCCATCCCTGGAGGTGTGTGGCCATGGCACTGTGGGACAAAGTTCAATGGCCATGGTGGTGTGGGGTTGATGGTAGGACTCCATGATCTCAGAGGGCTTCTCCAAGCTGAACCAGTGCTGTGATTCCAGGAAAGGCTTTCCTCTGAGTGTTTTAAATGCAAGTATTTCCCAACAAACAGACAGGTTTTTATCTTGTTTTCAACCTCAAGTGTGCTTGTTTGGTGCTGTACTGTGCCTGGAAATGGTTGCAGCAGAGGTTTAAAGTTTCAGGGAAACATGTTTGGTATTCCAGCACTGCACAGGCAAATGCAAACCTCCATCCTGTTAATCTGGGTGAGCACAGGGACCATAAAGCTGAGTTCATTCAAAAGGGGGAGTGAGCAGCATCACCTGGCAGAGGGACACGAGTCACAATCCTTTGTGCAGAGCTGTAGAAGGACAGAATTGCCTTGGAGAGATAAGTAAAGCAACAGCAGCGAGGAAGAAGGTAGTCAAAGACCAATGGTACAGCACTTCACAGGAGATCCAAAGCACAACAAAGCCCAGGTTTTGACAGAAGGATTGCTGCAAAGTGCATGGAGGGTGTTTGTCCAAGAAAGAGGAAGAGAGAGTTGCAAGGAAAGGCACTGTGGAGTCATGAAGGGCAGTGAAGAATGGAGAAAGAACAAGAAGGGGCAAGAGGGAAGAAGGGTAGTAGTGGCAAGAAGCTCAATAAGTGGAACTGGCAGCACTGTAAGGCTGTCTCCACTGAGGTCTCAGTGACATAAAGGAGTTTAACTGTGCACAGAAGTCAGCCACTTGGCCAGGCAGCTCCAAAGTGCTTTCAGTGCAGCCCTGCTTGTGCGATCCTTACAATACAGTGAGACATAGAATGATAGGAAGGGTTGGGAACAAGCTCAAAGCTCAGCCAGTTCTAACTCCCCTGCTGCAGGCAGGGACACCTCCCACCAGCCCAGGTTGCTCAAGGACTCATCCAACCTGGTCCTGAACACCTCCAGGGAGGTTGTGGAGCACAGAAGCACCCAATGTGATCTTTGATCAAGATCTTTGATCTTTGATCACATTGGGTGCTTCTGTGCTCCACAACCTCCCTGGAGGTGCTGAGGACCAGGTTGGATAAGTCCTTGAGCAACTTGTTCTAGTGGGAGATGTCCCTGCCTATGGCAGGGGGGGTGGAACTGGCTGATCCTGAGAGCTCCTTCCAACCCAAGCCCTTCTGTGAATTACAAGGTCACAGGAGGTTAGGGTTTGGAAGGGACCTCTGGAGATCATCCAGTCCAACCCCCCTGCCAGAGCAGGAGCAGAGAATCCAGCACAGGTCACACAGGAACACATCCAGACAGGGCTGGAAAGGCTCCAGAGAAGGAGACTCCACAACCTCTCTGGGCAGCCTGTGCCAGGGCTCTGGAACCTGACAGTCAAGAAGTTCTTACTCATGTTGAGTGCAGCTTCCTGTGCTGCAGTTTCCATCCATTGCCTCTTGTCCTATGGAAGGGCACAGGTGAGCAGAGTCTGTCCCTGTCCTTTCCTTCCTCACCCCCAGCTAGTGACAGACATTGCTCAGATCCCCTCTCAGCCTTCTCCCCTGCAGACTAAGCAGCCCCAGGGCTCTCAGCCTCTCCTCAGCAGGCAGTGCTGCAGTTCCTTCAGCATCCTTGCAGCCCTGTGTTGTTTTATATTAAGGGGTGGTGCTGAGAATCAAAGGAGCTGCCTGGTGCTGATCTCTGACCTCCAATCAATAAGTAATTTCAGTTTCCAAACAGAGCCAGTGAAAAAATGACAGCAGATAGTAGAACTCCAAGACTGTAAGAGCAATCCACATTCACAAAGCCAATGAATGGATTTCAGCTGAAGGGCACCAGATTTATTTTCCCTATGTTTGCAATCACAAACCCAGGTAGCCACAGGTGGGCACTGACAAGCAGAGCCTAAAGCCTGGTGAGAGGCACCAGCTCTATCCTTCCTGTGGCAGGGCTACAAGGATGATCAGGGGACTGGAGCACTGCCTGGTGAGGAGAGGTTGAGAGACCTGGGGCTGCTTAGTCTGGAGAAGAGAAGACTGAGACGTGAGAGACACCAGCTCTGTCCTTCCTGTGCCACACACTGCTGAAGAAGGTCCAGTGGAGGGTTATGAGGATGATGAGGGGACTGGAGCACTGCCTGATGAGGAGAGGCTGAGGGCCCTGGGGCTGCTTAGTCTGGAGAAGAGAAGACTGAGAGGGGATTTGATAAATGTCTATCAATAGCTGAGAGCTGGGGGTCAGGAGCAGGGGACAGGCTCTGCTCACTGCTCCCTGGGATAGGACAAGCAGCAGTGGATGGAAGCTGCAGCACAGGAGGTTCCAGCTCAACACAAGGGGGAACTTCTTGCCTGGAAGGGTCCCAGAGCCCTGGCACAGGCTGCCCAGAGAGGTTGTGGAGTCTCCTTCCCTGGAGCCTTTCCAGGCCTGTCTGGATGTGTTCCTGTGTGCCCTGAGCTATGTTGTGTGCTCCTGCTCTGGCAGGGGGGTTGGACTGGATGGCCTCTTTGGGTCCCTTCCAACCCCTGCCATCCTGTGAGGCTGTGATCCTGTGAATGTCATCCTCATGCCATACAACTGATGAAAGACAGATTGGAGGCAAGAAGCCTCCACGACTGATTTTTATGCCTTGATGTCCTCTTTGGATTTTCTTTAGGGGGATAAGCCCACTCCAGACATACATCACCATTTCATACACCCTTTCATTTCAGGTCAGATCCTGCAGTGGATTTCTTCAGCTTGCTACATGTTTTCATACAGCCCAGAGAGAGATTTATCATCTCTCTGTTCCAAATCCTGCTTTTTATCACAAAAGCTTTTTATCAAACCTCTGTTATCTTGCACCAGTGGCATCATATCTCTGGCACAGAAATGTCTCTATTTGACATGGAGGCTTGGTGCCCTGGGCTGATTTGGAGTTAACTCACTGCTGTGCCCATCAGTCTCATTAAAGGCTGCACTCTATCAGTCTCCTTCCCCCCTGGTCAGCTGTAAGCACTAAAAGTGTTATGAAGCCACAGCTCCAAAATACAGAGAGGTGGCTCACCAAAAAATGCCTTCTTGTTCCAGACAGCAACACTTGGGTTGCTCTCATGGGGTTTCATTCACTCTTTGGTAGGTTTTGCCTTTGGTCTTCATCAGAAGTGTGCAGATGGCACCAAGCTGGAGGCAGATGTGGCTGGGTTGGAGGGCAGAAGGGCTCTGCAGTGGGACCTTGACCACCTGGACAGATGGGCAGAGTCCAAGGGGATGGCTTCAATAGCTCCCCTGAGCCTCCTCTTCTCCAGGCTAACCAATCCCAGCTCCCTCAGCCTCTCCTCGTAGGGCTGTGCTCAAGGCCTCTCCCCAGCCTCGTTGCCCTTCTCTGGACATGCTCAAGCATCTCAATGTCCCTCCTAAACTGGGGGGCCCAGAACTGAACACAGCACTCAAGGTGTGGTCTGAGCAGTGCAGAGTACAGGGGCAGAATGACCTCCCTGCTCCTGCTGGCCACACCATTCCTGATGCAGGCCAGGATGCCACTGGCTCTCTTGGCCACCTGGGCACACTGCTGGCTCATGTTCAGGTGGGTATCAATCAGCACCCCCAGATCCCTCTCTGTCTGGCTGCTCTCAGCCACTCTGACCCCAGCCTGTATCTCTGCATGGGGTTGCTGTGGCCAAAGTGCAGCACCAGCACTTGGAGCTATTGAAGCCATCCACTTGGACTCTGCCCATCTGTGCAGGGGGTCAAGGTCCTGCTGCAGAGCCCTTCTGCCCTCCAACTCAGTCACATCTGCCCCCAGCTTGATGTCATCTGCACACTTGCTGATGCCTGACTCCATGCCCTCATCCAGATCATCAATGAAGATGTAAAAGAGGATGGGGCCCAGCACAGATCCCTGAGGGACACCACTAGTGACAGCTGCCAGCTGGATGTGGCACCATTCACCACCACTCTCTGGGCTCAGCCCTCCAGCCAGTTCCTAACCCAGCACAGAGTGTTGCCATCCAAGCCATGGGCTGAGAGCTTAGCCAGCAGGGGTCTCGAAGCATCCCAGAAGCAAGCACATGGGCCAGAGGAGTGGCATCTCAAAGCACTGCAATCCTGGCAGCCTTCCAGATGTTAGAAGTATTTAAAATAGCTATTGCAAGATGGTAAAAATAGACCCTCCAAATCTTTCAGAAGCTCAATCAGGCCTTAGATCACACTTGCCCACATAGCCCCAAAATTGCATTGCATAGAATCAGAGGAATTTTTTAGCATGGAAGAGATGTTTAAGATAGAGTCCAACCTTCAGCCTGGTAGCTGGGTTGGGAGGGAGTTACAAGAGGGGGGTGTGTGTCTAACAGCATCCATGCCATGGTCTGGTTGATTGGCTAAGGCTGGGTGCTAGGTTGGACTGGATGAGCTTGGAGGTCTCTTCCAACCTGGTTGATTCTATGATTCTGTAATTCTATGTTTCTGTAATTTTGTAGGGTGTGCATAGAGACAGTCAGTAGGTCACTGCAGTGTGTAGCACACTTACCCTGGGGCTGATTTCCAGCCTGATAGGGTCTGGTCAGTAAAGGCATGCAGGATTTGCAAGTGCCTGCTTCTTGTGAGTGGAGACTTCTTGTTGACTCTGCACTTGTCATATACCCTGGAAAAGCTTTCCATCTGGAACATGGAATGGGCTGCCCAGGAAGGTGGTGGAGCTACTGTCCCTGGAGGTGTTCAAGAAGAGACTGGATTAAGACACTTAGTGCCACGGTCTGGTTGATTGGATAGGGCTGGGGGATAGGTTGGACTGGATGAGCTTCAAGGTCTCTTCCAACCTGGTTGATTCTATGATCTCCTATTTGAGAAGAGTTACTGCCTAGGGGTGAGGCTGCAGTCCTGCTGCATGAAGGAGCTGGTAGCTGAAATTTTGTGCATATAAAAGGACAGCTGAACTAGTAAGTAAGCCCAGAGCAGGCAGGCTGGGAGAGTTGGGTCTGGTTCAGCTCCAGGGAGTCCTCTGAGCAGCTTTCAAATACCTAAAGGGAGCTGCAGGAGAGCTGGAGAGAGACTTTACTGGGGGTAATAGAACGAGGGACAATGGCTTTGAGCTGGGAGAGGGGAGAGTGAGACTGGAGATGAGGAAGAAATTCTTGACAGTGAGGGTGATGAGACACTGGCACAGGTTGCCCAGGGAGGCTGTGATTGACCCCTCCCTGCAGGTGTTCAAGGCCAGGTTGGATGATGCCTTGAGCAACCTGGGCTGGTGGGAGGTGTCCCTGCCCACGGCTGGGGAGTAGAACAACCTAAACCATTCTATGAGCCTAATATGATGGCTTAGCTGTGGCTGACATTCTCCCACCCAGCTACTTCCTCTCTCCCTGTCTTGGTTCTAGTTTCAGCTTCCCAGAGACTCAATACACAGCTAATGGAAACCATGCAATAATAGGATGCCTTCCCCTCTCCCTCCCCTTGCTCTTCCTCCTGCTCTTGCCATGCTCAACTTCACTCCTTCACTCCAGACTGCTCTTTGGCATCCTTTCTGCTCTCTGTGCCATGGTCTGCCCTCCCTTACACAGCCTTTCACCATGGTGCTGCCATCATGGCTGAGGGCCCAAGCCCTGTCCTGTGATGGGTCTGTTGGAATTGGCTGGATCTGTGTCCAGGGCAATGCTCTCCTCACAGAGCCCCCCCTGCAGTCCTCCCCACCACCTTCTTTAATGATGGCAAAGCACTGGAGCAGGCTGCCCAGAGAGGTGGTGAGGTCTCCACTTCTGGAGACATTCAAAACCTGCCTGGATATGTTCTTGTGTGACTTTCTCAAGGTGACCCTGCCTTGGCAAAGGGGTTGGATCTCCCTTCCAACCCTTACAGTTCTGTGACTCAAACAGGCTTCAGTAAAGGCCAGCTGCTTCCATCATAGAACCACAGAACCTTAGAGGCTGGGAGGGACCTCCAGAGATCATCCAGTCCAACCCCCTGCCAAGGCAGCATCACCCAGGGCAGTTCACACAGGAAGGCATCCAGGTGGGTTTGGAAAGGCTCCAGAGAAGGAGACTCCACAACCTCTCTGGGCAGCCTGCTCCAGGGCTCTGTCACCCTCACAACTAAGAAGTTTCTCCTCATGTAGAGCTGAATCCTTCTCTGTTCCAGTTTGTGTCCACTGCTTCTTGGCTTATTGCTGCTGACCACCACAAAGAGCTTGGCCCCAGGCACTGACCCCCACCCCTCAGAGATCTGTACACATTGCTCACATCTCCTCTCAGCCTTCTCTGCTCCAGACTAACCAGCCCCAGGGCTCTCAGCCTCTCTCCACAGGGGAGATGCTCAAGTCCCCCACTCACCCTGGTGGCTCTCTGCTGGCCTCTCTCCAGCAGTTCCCTGCCTCTCCTGAGCTGGGGAGCCCAAAACTGGACAGAGCATTGCAGCTGTGGTGTCAGCAGGGCAGAGCAGAGAGCAAGGATGCCTTTGCTCTATCGGAGGGCCCAGTGCACCAGGAGCTGTTGCAGAACAAGGATCTCTGGCTCCCTCAGGCGAAGGGAACAGCTTTCCTGCTACACTCAGATGAACTCATCTCCCATGCCTCTTGGTCTCATCACCCCTGAGAGCACTCCTATCAGTCTGAATGAAAGCAGGTGGGTGAATTCCTCCCTTTTGACTCTTGGCAGGTCAGATGGTATGTCCAACCACTCTTATTAATCACCTTGGAATTGCTGTGTCTGTGCTGCCTGCCTGCTTCCTCGCTGTGCTGTTCATTTGACAGCCACCTCTCAAACAAAGCCCAGAGTGCCTGTTACCATTCCTTGCCAGCCTTCTGTGGCTGAGATCACTCCTCCACTTGTGCTGGCAGCATATGCCACTGACCAGCTAGCACTGATGGCAGACACTCTTCTTATCAATGTTCTTCCTGGCCCTGTTCTTAAACTGGTGAAGCTGTGGAACCTCAATGAATTTGCTCTGTTTAGATATATAAGTCCTCCCAAGACAGCAAGAACACGTTGGCAGGCAGCACTTCTGTCAGGCTGCATCCCTTTCCCTGGCTTTTCTGAGCTTCCTTCCCTTTTAGAGCAGATTTTCAGGAGGGAGCATTTTCTTGGTCTTTTGTTTGTCTGTTTCTCTTGGTTATATTGTTGAAAAGAAAGAGTGAGCCTTAGGCTGCAGAGAGTCACAGGATGGTTTAAGGTGGGAAGATCATCCAGTTCCAGTCCCCCTGCCATGGGCAGGGACATCTCCCACTAGCACAGGTTGCTCAAGGTCTCATCCAGCCTGGCCCAGAACACCTCCAGGCAGAGGCATCCACAACCTCCCTGGGCAGCCTGTGCCAGTGTCTCAGCACCCTCAACCTGTGCCAGTGTCTCACCACCTTCACTCTCAATAATTTCTTTCTCATCTCCAGTCTCAATCTCCTCTCTCCCAGCTCAAAGCCATTGTTCCTCATCCTGGCACTCCCAGCCCTTGTCAAAAGTCCCTCCCCAGCTCTCCTGGAGCCCCTTCAGGCACTGGAAGACTTCTCTGAGGTCACCCTGGAGCCTTCCCTTCTCCAGGCTGATCAGCCCCAACTCTTTCAGCCTGTCCCCATAGAAGAGGTTCTCCACCTCTCTGATCATCTTCATGGCTTCCTCTGGACCCTCTCCAGCATGTCCATGTCTCTCTTGTGTAGGGTTCACCAGAACTGGATGCAGTGCTCCAAGCAGCTTTCACCAGAGCACAATAGAAGGGGAGAAC